>NC_046372.1:25434091-25769973 GCF_011125445.2 Fundulus heteroclitus
CCAGCTGAGCTTAAATCAAGATCCCAGTGCTAGACGTCCTCCTCAGCTGCTGCTTCCTGATATATCCAACCAAATCCATAATGACAGTCTCACTGTGGAGATCAAGGTCCTGGTGTGTGTTCAGTGTGGTTTGGACGCAGCGTTTAGCAGATGTTCGGAGCATCTATTCTGGACTCGGCTCTGTTTTCCCAGAGCTCCGGCTCTGCAGAACCAGCTTCTTGCTCTGGTCAGCAGACCTGCTTGTGGTTCGCCGTCTTCGCCTTCAGAGATTCAGTTAAAGACTCTGAGTGCAAAACAGACATGAAGACAGAACAATAGGCTCGCTTCTGTGCGAGAAAGTTTTCCGTTTACTGGAACAGGGAGTTTTCCAAAGAACATCCTCGGGGTGTTTTTTACCCGTCGACTCACTAAGCCACGTTTTAATCGCTGCAACCGTTCATCACCTGCGGATACGTGAACAAACAGTCACAAACTTCAGCTCAGGCGGTTTGTGTCCCTCTGAGGTTTCCCCGAAAACAAGGCGCGACAAACCATGTTCTTGGTCACGTAGAGCAAATAGAAAGCCTTGTGTTTGCATGATGGCTGCAGGATATTCAGTATTATCCACTCCAACAGTGCATCCCTTAAAGCAAATGTCTGTGTGTTACTCACATGTCTATAACTTTAGATGCTTAAGTATAAATAAGTATAAATCATCAATGATTAATGACTTTAAGAAAAAGTCCACAGCCAATTTGGAAAAAATAATAATAATAATTACATATACATATATATATATATATATGCAAAAGTGTATTTGCAGACTTGACTTACTAAAGTTAGCACCATCCCTAACTTACGTCTTGTTTAAACTAGTTCATCAAAGGCCATTAATGGGAATACTGGCAGAGCTGAGCTTCTTTGTCATCTAGCAGGATCTCTTCTCTGTCTTTGCCACCGAGCGTGAAATCAGCCCACGGGAAAGTACCGTGGAAACTCGCTGCAGATTGCTTTCTGTTTTATTAAGCACAACAGCAGAAAGCTGAAAGCAAGCGACCGTTTATTTGATATGAAGTGAAAATATGGTTTGCGTGACCGTGAAAACGAGACTGTGCCCCGTGTGAGCGCGGCCCAACGAGTGCGGACACGTTCCAGTTAGCCGGGTAGTTTCCAGGTTTTTGCACGAGGAAAATCAGATCTATGGAGTTGTGGGTGTGTCAATGATTTTTTTTTATATATATACAATCTCAATCAATTGCTGGAGTTTGTAGAATTGATGGGACGTTTCGAAAGCGAGATTTTGCAGGATTTTTTTCTCTTTTCTTTAAGTGGTATAGTGTTCTTTCAGCTGATGCAACTTTCGTAAATTAAAGACAAAAAAAAACAAAACTAGCGTGTAAAAAAGCCAGCGTGTAAAAAAATGAATAAACTAGAGAAAGCACACTCTAAGTCGACTATAAAATGGCTGGAATGAAGATAAGAGATAAAACCATGAAGGACTCCTACTTTAAGGAATATTTTTAAAAAGTATTCGAACAAAAACCAGTGTAAGCAAATTAAAATCTGTTTAAAACATAAAAACAAAAACAAAACTATCATTGGACCAAGTGGAGCAACTTCCCTTACATTTTTTAACCCCCAATAATCTAATCCTTCCTTGCACTCTGTCTAATTTACAAAAACTTTGATCATTCTCATTGTATTCTTTTATACTAGAAAATCAAAGAATAAATAAAAATAAAAACAGCTACGTTTTATTTTCACCCTCTTCCAGCTCTGCGTTGGTTCAATCCAACACCCCCATCTTCATCTCAACAAGATCAGTTGAGTCAGAATAAAGCCATGAGGAGGAGAGATAGAGCAAAAACTCAATCTGAAGTGGCTTTTTAAATGTTTTTAAGTTTCTTACTCACCCTAAATCAGATAATATACAAAAGAAATCTTTGCACGGCATTGAGGCTGCAGGCTGCAGCTCGGACCTTCCAGCCCGCATTAGCAACATGGTGTCATGAAATCTGTTACAATGAAGCTACCCAGTGACTATTTAACCTAAACCTGCTGCTAACTCGTTTAATTTGGTTATTAACTAAGTCAAGAACCCCAGGATTATCTGCACAAAATGAAATTGTGCCATCCAAGCTGTTATGTGCCAGCTATATGTGATCTTAAGATTGCACACCAACATCTTTTTTATTATTTTGTCAAATACAGGTTACCCATAAAAAAATACTATGCACTGTTTAACTTCACAGACAGTCTTAAAGTGAACTTTACCCTCCATGAGATAATTTAAAAAGATTCTTTTTATCATTTTGACTTTTTAGAATTCATAAAAAGAGTAAAACTCTCTACTGAGTTGAGAAAATGAGATCCAGATCTCCAACCTGAGAACCTTATCAGGATTTTCATCTAACTTCCACAATGCCGAGACCTTCCCTGAGGCCACACACCCGTACTTTCACTTTGAGCTCGTGGCGCTAATTTAAGCCTGCGCTTGCATTTCCTTTCAAATCAGACGTGGCATGAGTCAGCCCCTATCCAAACAGCTTCTCTGTGTGTAAATGGCTAAAAACGGAGGGTCAGCATGTTCACCGGAGATAACGAGAGGATAGGGGACAAAAACGGGCCGACTCCACCTTCATGCAGCCGGCACAGCAGAGACTCGCTGTGCGCAGTAAGCCAGGGAGAGTCAGAACAATCCCAACGCTGCTTAGCAAGGAGCAGAGACGACAAAAACCCACCTAGCCGGTAAACAATGAGGCTTTTCTCTGAACGCAGCGAGCCTCAAAACCCGGCTTTGTTGCCACTGATACCCCGCTTTGCATCCCACCGCCGCTCGCTGCACAAAAGATCTGTAGTGCCAGAAGCTCTGCTTGGTGAGCAGATCACTGGTGATGAACGCTGTCATTTAAAATAGTTAGAATGAAAGGGGGGAGGGGGGGGGGGGTACTGACCTCGTCTACGCTGGCCAGCCTTAGGGTCAGCTCCTTCAGGCTGCGCATCATCCGCTCATCCCTGAAGTCGTAGGGAAACGTTTCCGTCCACTCGGTCAGCAGCTGGAGGATCTTCGGGGTGATCTTTCTGAGTCTCAGCTGGTGTCAGGGGACAAATAAGCAGTGAGCGAACCGCCAAGCAGCCAACCTGGGTCAGGATCTAGCTTTTCAGACGTCCGGATCAAAGATACCTTATCGGCTGGAGGATCGCTGAGTCTCTGCTGCTCCATGCACAGGTGGCACACTTTGGACATAAGTTCATACGGGTGGATGAAGAGGCGAGAGCTGAGCAGGAAGGTGAAGATATACGTCCTCTGCACAGGCACGACAATGCAAAGCATATAGGAAATCAGGAAAAAAAAAAAACAACAACAACATGGCAGCAAAGACAAAAGCAGGGGGATTCCAAACTGCATGGAGAGAAACTCAACGCATGCGGAGCAAAACAGAGAAAAACGAAAGCAGCGTTGTCACTAAACGGCATCTCCCTGCAGCTGAGCTCCTCGGACAGAACAGAAAGTAAAAGCTGCTGTTTTCTAACTAAGATTTCAAAGCAAATTAAGCAGAACATTGCACTCACGTCTGGATAATAGTCCACAGTTGGCACCAGGTGGCGAATGAGGGCCTCCAGGGAGCCGGACACCAGGTTGTTGTCATGATAATAGAGGCCGGGGTAGCCGTCCTCCTTGGTCTCGTACAGATTGTTGTTGTAGCCACCGGTGTTCAGCTGCCCCTTGAAAGGTGGTGTCTGTGGCATGTTGTCCTGCCGAGACAAAGAGCACCGACATCAGAACAGACGGCCAGCGCTTCTCCGCCTTTCCTGGTGTAACTTTAACCTCAGACGCTGAGTGCAGAGCAGCCAAACAAATCCAAAATAGCTCCAGTTTGTTTAAAGATTATGGGGTTGCACACATTGCCTAAACAAAGCGTTTCCTCCCACGGACAGTTTGGGCTGCTGGGCTCCAGCTTTACACAGACTCCATAGAAAAAAAAGATCTGCTAAAGATATAAAATGGGGGGAAATATAACGGAGAAGCAAAGATGAGTAAAGACAGCTGTCTGGATTCATGGCGGGGGTAACCCTGGTGTTAATCCTAATTCCAATCCTCACATCGGTCCAGGGATGTGTGACCCAGAGGTGTTGGACGGCTACGTTAAAAACAGCGGCTCCTAATAAGCTTAATGAAGCCTAACAGATCAGAAGTGTCTCAACTCAGACTAGAGACTATAAAAACAGGGTTCAGTCAAGTAGAACAGAAGAATATTCCTACCCTCTATTTGACTAGTGACTGGGAATAATGTTGACTCTGCATGCCTGTGCCGTGTGCAGCTCAAATACGACCACTGTAGTGAAAAACTAATTTCACAAACCAAAACCTAAGCCGTCTAACGGATAAACACGAAGTCTTCGCCCTGAGAATGCAACCTTTCTGCTTTATTAGGGGCCACATTGGTCTAAAAATGCTAAAATAAACTCCTGCAAGCTTTGATTTCTTACAAACAAACTTAAAAAACACTCAACTATCATCCTGAATTTCCTGAGGCTCGCAGCTCACCGTCGGTAATTGAGGGTAAAGAGAGACGGAGCCCTGTTAATAGGAAGGCTCTGGTGCGTACAGGCACAGCATCTGAAAGTGCAGCAGAAATGAGCTGGTGAGAGATTCTGGGCCAATCTGCAGCCCTGCAGGAGGCCTTGACTGTTGTTTCACCCTGAAATCATCACGGTGTGATCACGCTGTCTGCTCAGCTCCTCTGCGGTCATGTGTGTGCGTGACTCAGAGGGAGGAGGAGGAGGAGGAGGAGGAGGAGGAAGAAGAGGAGGAGAGGAAAGGCAGAGAAAATTGAAGAGCCGGCGGAACGTAACAAGCGTGCGCTGGCAGATGCCACATCCTCGTGTTTTCAGGCGGCGCCGGTGAAGAAGACGGGACACACGTGGAAGCGATGCCGCCGGATGCGTTCATAATAAACGGGTACGGCTGCTGCCCTCTGAACCTGGCGCTGCACGCTGACTGCGGAGATGGGGGGGTCATCTAACCTGGAGGTGGGGGGACCCCCACGGACCCACACCTCCTCCACAACACGCCGCCCTGTGGCTGCCCGCCAAGTGTGAAGCCTTTACGGCTGAGGCACCGCGGGGCTGCCGGGGATTGATCCAAGGATGCCAGGAGGAATAAAAGCTGCACCTGCCCACACACTGAGACCGACGCTTTGAAATGAATTCAGGGGTCTGTTGTAAAGGCTGAGGAGAAACCTACAGAAAAAAGGCTGGCAAGCATCAGCTGATCCAATCGGCCTCAGTTTATTCTGAGCAGAACCTTCCTGATTTATTCCCAGCTACCTTTCTAAGCTCAGGTCAGGCCTCCCTAACAGTTCCCCTCCGTTCACACACACACATGCTGCCTCCATAACCAACATGTGCACAAACAAACCACCGCCATTATTCAGCCAGACAGCCGTGGCCATTTCCATGAGAATGGCCGGGTGTTGTGGAGTCAGAGCGCAGCGGCCTCGGCATCTGCCGCGCCATGTGGCCTCCCCTCAGCGCCGCCGGGATCACCAGCCAGACGGGCGGAAGACGAGGGATGCTCACACACAAAGTCAACAGTTGTGAGAACTTTGTTTACCCCACGGAGGCTTTCACTGACAATAACTTACGCGCTGGGACACATTTGCACTCAGCGGCAGCCAAGCATGATGGCAGATGCCCGGGGTGCACAAAGAAGCCGTAAAAGCCGGGCGCCATGCAAGGAGAGAAGCAGCACAAGCAGGTGATGGAGTGCTGAGAGGGTCACCGTTTCTTTTTTACCCAGCTGGCATCTAAACATGGAGATCCTTTGAAAGACTGCAGGAACGCTGACCGTTTAACTGCAGAATATGCAGCAGTGTTTGCAGTTTTCACATTTCCTTTCCTTTTGGTTCCGGAGCTCTGACACCAGGACCACTGGTGGTATTTGGCCGGCATTTAGGAGCAGGTTAGCTATAAGGTTGGGCAAACAGATACGGCTAAAAATAAAAATACGAGACAATGAAGTTAAAAGTCAGATGTTGGATCTGCAGATGAAATCACAGCCACATTAACCTTTTTCTGGTTACATTAACCAATCTTTGTTATCTTCCCATCCCTGCTCTTCCTCTTATCTCAGATAAGAGTGTAACCCGACATCTTCCCCCCCCCCCCCAGTGATGCTCTCTGGCTCATTCTGGGGGATCCCAGGTTCACAACCAGGTCTTCAGAGTTAAGATCTTATCAGTAACCAGACTAATTTTGTAATCATTCATTTTCCTCTAAAACATTAGTAAAATCCTGTTTGGCTGTTTATCTTGCTCTGTTAAACACACAGCTTGATGCTTCTACTACTAAAATAAAAAATTAATTCGGCCCTTTTCCATTACAAGCCCCAGAATTTAACCTGACACACCCACAACTCCACAGACCTTGTGGCGGACAGTTTTTCCTGCTTCACACAACCCCGCCCCCTCAATAAGTATTATAAGTTTTCTAATACCTTCTTACTGCTGTTTTTAAAGCAGAATCCAAATATTGGGCACACATCTCTGATAAAACCTGTTTATTTGGTTGCGCTGAAACCCGGAGCACTGCAAAAAGGGAACTAAAAGTAAGTAAAATCTTCTTGACATTAGTATATTTTTAGTATATTGAACAGCTAAAGAAGACTATTTGCCAATGGAATGAGAATTTCTACCCCTAAAATAAGATAATTAGACATCCTGCACTTGAAATGAGATTATGGAGATGAATTGTTCTTATTTTAAGTGCAAAAATCTTATTCCATTGGCAAATAATCTGATTTACCAGCTCAAATCAATAAGAAATACAATAATTTCCAGAGGATTTTTACCTACTTTGAGTTCCCTTTTTCCAGTGAGCATTCGTCCGTCTCTGCTCCAAGCCCAGCAGCTGCAGCCTTCCTCACAAAAACAAAACCCGGATGCTGAGGCGCAGCGACAAGCGAGTGGCTGTGATTTCCACATGGCTTCCAGGTGCCGGCCCAGGCCCAGAACCTGGGGGACCACATGGCGAGTCCACTGGTCCGGCACAAACAAAGCCTCAACACTTCACTGTTGGTTCAGTGAAGCTGCCGTCTGGGTGGTAGCTGAAGGTAAACAAGCCACCGACATAAGAGGAGATGGAGAGGGGGGGTAAGTAAAGCCGTACTGGCTGAGCATGTAACCATCTGCTACAGACTGTTGAGGAAATCTAGTTTGGACTTTATTTGGATTTAACAACAGAAGAAATTTTGTCGTACCAAGTTTAATGGTGACAAAGTGAGAAGAATTCTGATTATTTCTCTTTTTTTGTGCTGCTTTTGTCTCTTTGCTAAATGCTGTTTTGAAACATTTGCAGGAGAAACTGTTGTAACAAACTAAGTGAATGTGTGATGTGCTAATCCAACTGCAGTCTGGAATAAAGTTCAAGAAGAAGAAGAAGAGCAGTTAATATTTAAGCTTACTGGAGGGGCCAGGAACTGCCAAATGCACCCGACTCTTTCAGGGTAAAAACGTCACATTAGGAGCAGAACTCGGCCTTCTGAATGGGTTCCCCCACAGGGGAGGGGAAGCATTAGCAGCCTCAGCTCTCAGGTGGTTTTTACCTCAGTGGGCGGGGCTGCAGGCCGGAGGGACAGCGATGGGAGTCTGGTTTCTAGCGTAACCCAAAATAACGAGCTTCCCAACGACCTGGCCGGGGCTCTTCCCGCCCCGCCTGCGGTCTTAACGACCGCTCGTAATGAGCACGCATCACCACTTCAGAGGCCGGCGAGAAAACTGCAGAGATAATCATCACCTTAACCACAAAGATGAAAAAGACGAGGCCTCTGAAACACTGAATGTTTTTGTTTTTTTTCTCTCCGCCTACAGAACCGGACACCGCGGAGGGGTGAGGAGGTCACGGCAGGAAACCTTTGGGATTTCAGAATCCTGAACGGGAAATGGGTCAGAAATGGGTCCATTAGGGTTCGGCATCACGGGAATGTGTTGGAGACACTTTGGGGGGGCCATCGGTAGATCAGCAACCCCCCCACTGCGCCGTGTAAACACAGACAGGCGCGAGGAATCTCACTCATCCGTGGCCTGGAGGAAACGTGGAAGCAGCCGCAGGGGGACGGGGTCTGAGTCTGAAGCTGTTCTGAGGTCAGAGTTACGTTAACCTACTTAAAATGATCCAAAACCCCCAAAATGAACCATAAGCCATTAAAAGGTTGTCATTTAGGAAGAGGCAACTTTCCTCCTCTGTGTGATACATCAGCCAGCCGTCTGTGAAGTGAAGTGCAGCCACTGATAGCTCCTCCATCGTTTCCCAAGCTCGTTTCTGGTGATGGGTGCTGTGAAAGCAACAGTGTGTGTTTGTGGGGGGGAATGGGGGGGGGGGGCGATGCAACGAGCGAGAAAAATCACAGCTTCCATCCAGCGATCTGTCACCTGGCGTCATCAGTTCTCAGGAGGCTCATTAATCCTCCAGACGACACTGACTCAACCAGGGTAAACATCACAAACTTCTCGTTCTCTGGGAGGTAAAATAAACTCAAATGAGGAAAAATTTATTTTTTTTAAGAAGATCTACAGCTCAAGGTCCCTTGAGTTGCTGCCACTCGTGGCTCCAGACTCACATGTGAGCTCTCCATGGACACTTTTATCAACTTTGAACAGAAATGCTGCTAATATGTAATGTTTCCATGTATTTTTTTTATGCAGTATCGGCACATTTTCACAACACAATGCTACTAATGGCACAAGAGATCCATTGTTTCAGGTGTCATTTATTTTATTCGTTTCCCTTAAATATAATTTATTCACCCTCTTTTTTTTAAAATAAAAGTTTCATATTTTCTTGGTTCTGAAAACCTGAAGACCATAAGAAAAAACTGCAAAACAAACAAAGGTTATTGAAAGGGGTGTGAATCGTGATAAGCACCGTCTGGTTGGTTTTATGACTCAAAGCCAATTTCATTTAGTAGGAGCAAAAGCAAAAAATGTCTGACTGGGTTGCAAAAAGTCACTGGCAAGTTGGGCCGAGGCCTCAAATCAGCCTGGAATAAAATCTAAGCTCAGCTGAAGGCATGCCAAGGGTTTTACAAAGTTTCTGAGATACTGAGATACCGGAAAGCAACGAGTGACGAGAGCTTTCTGCGGCCGCTGCCCCTCCCCCACCTCTTGCTGGACACTGGATCAACTTGCTGGAAGAAGCCCACTGTATCAGCAAGCAGGCTTGAATCGGAGGCAACCGGACATTCGTTCAGTTCTTTCTGACACCTGTCCAGGGATCTTTGTCAATTCTGGTGGCTCACTCAGAAAGAACTGAACAAAAGCCCGGATGCCTCCGATTTAAGCCTGTTTAGTGGCTTTAGTGCAGGAACGGCAAATTAAGACATTTGGAAAGAAATCAAGTAGCAAAACAAAAACATACGCAAACTGTTATGGGATGGAAACTATAGAGGCCCCAGCCACCCCTTTAATAAAGTTAGCGAGCTGAAACTAGAGTCCAGGCTGGCTACCTTAGCAGATAGCCCTACCACTGATCCAACTAATATCAACTCGTACTTCAGCTACTTTATGGGGAAGAAAACCGTTAAAGGGTCAAATACTCTGTCCCACATGTGCTTGAAAACTGGAGCAGGTGTTTATTCTATTAGTTTTGGTCAATATTAATTTAACAACAAAGTCTAGTAATTATGATAAGAGGCTAAATTATCTTAGTGGCCTAAAAAAGAATTAATTTATATGGTACATTAAAAATAATGAGGATAATTTGATTTTACAATCTCATCGGTGTCAAACTGGGTGAAACCTGTCCCGGTGGTTTCTGATAAACCAGCCAATAGGACAAACAGGGAGACTCCTCAACGCCCCAGGAACAGGAACCCATGTCGCCAAGGAAAACAATAACCCACTCAGGTGATCCTAAAGCACTTGCACATATTCAGCCGCTCAGAGTCCAACCAAATTACCAATAAACGGATTAAACTTGTCAACAGGTTGAGGGAAAACCCGGTCCAAGCTCCTAAAGCTCAGCAGCAGCACGGAAAGCCAAGGAGCGCAGACCAGAGGCACTGGAGAGGGATGCGGGATTAAGTCCACTGATCCCTCTGTCTCTGCGGGGGAGCATCAGGGAAGAGGGAATCCTCTTAGCCACAAGGTGCAGAGAGGTAAAAATAGCCAGAAACTGACACACATTTCAAACATCCATTTTTTTTTTTAGGAAAAGAGTTGGGATTAGCAACTTGAAGGGTTCGTGTTCGTTTGGTAAAATGCGCAAAGCTTGGTCTGGTTGTGCAGGAAAAAAACCCGCGCCTGAAAACACAAGTGGTCAAACTGCTGATTGAAGAGGAAAAGCAGCCAGACGCGATGAGTTCATTAAATAACACAACCTCAGGAGGGTTTGGCTCTGAATATGGAGTGCGCTCCATCCAGCACCTGCGCGCATTTTGGACTCGCTCCAAAAAAAAAACAACAACACCAAATTCAGGAAAAAAACACAAATTAGAAACACAAAATAAATCCAAAACAACTCACCTCAACAAGCAGGATCCGAGCAGGTCTGAGTTCTCCTTCCCCCAAAATAATGCAAACAAACACTGCAGAGGCAACACTTTCTCCTTTTGCATGTGAATGAACCGAGACGCTCAGTGCGCTCCGCTCTCTCACTGCCGCATCGCTCACTTGTTAATGCAAAAAAAAAAAAAAAAAAGCAAGAAATTAAAAGTGAAAAGACGAATAAACGTTTATTCCGGGTTCGAAATTCAGCAACAAGGACCAAGAGAGCCGAAACAAATCCAGAGTCATCAAATAATAAAAAGCTCCTCGGTTGGCTGTTCGTCCGGCGCCTTTCTTTACCATCTGAGCTCTGAAAGCCGCGATCAGCTTCAAGACTGACAGAGAGCCAGAGGGAGAGAGACGGCAGCCAATCAGAGGGCAGGAAACTCCCCCCCCCTCCGCTTCTTTCATTTTCATTTCCCTCTCCCTTTCTCCATCTGCTCTGCACAGCTCACCAACACGCCGACGTTTTCTCCCTCTACAGTTTCACTTCTTTCTTTATTCCGTTTTATTTGCAGGATTTTTTATTTTTTTTAAAAAAAGAGGAAAAGTCCAACAGTTTCTGTTCTGACAGGAATCTCTGCGGGAGAATTTCATCAAACAATCACCTACAGAGTCAGAGGTGGGCGGAGCAGCCAGAAATTTTACTCAAGAGTAGCGATTGTTCAATGTACTTTTACTCAAGTCAAAGTAAAAAGTACCCAACCAAGAAATTACTCAACTAAGAGTAAAAAAAAAAAGAAAAATGGTATAATGCAAATACTGACTAAACCTTTATAACAAATGATTTCATATTTAACAATGATGGATTTGGTCAGACAAAAATACAAAATTATGTACAAATTCTGGTATTTAAACGACTAACATGAAAGATTTACAAGCAATAACAATTAATCAGTAATTAATTCAAGCAGCAGAATAAACACTTTTCTAAACAATGTGTTTAAACATCAAACTTATGAACCAGGCAGGTGATGTAGATACAGTACGGACAGTGCAAAGTACTTTATCTTTTATTTTGTTTCAGTTTTTCCACATTTTATTCCAACTTGATTTTATTCTGTTTTTATTTTCCTAAACTTTAATTATGTAAAGCACTTTGCATTGTCTCTGTACTGAAATGTGCCATACAAATAAATTTGCAATATCTACTGTTTACCGTATGGTTACTGTACCTGTAAATGGCTCGATGAGCTCAGCAGATAGAAAATCACATTAAAACAGCAAAACTTGTGTACAAACAAGAACTCTCACCTTTAAATAAACTGTAGCTGTCTCTCTGGTGCATTTGTGGCTGAAACAAGTTTGTTCTTTATTCAGTGACGTTACTCACAGCGGATAGAGTAGCCAGACATTTTACTCAAGTAAGAGTAGCGATACTGCTTCACGATACTTACCAAAGTAAAAGTAAAAATAAACCTACTCCCAGAAGTACATTTTGTTCAAAAAGTTACTCGTTTAAATGTTACTAGTTACTACCCACCTCTGCCAACATGTGGTGATCTGTCCCATGATTCACTCTGCTGGTCTGCCAGGCGTTCAGGTCCACACATATCTGATGGTTATTAATACATTGTATAGATGTTCTACATGCAGAGAGAAATGCTGCAAGTTAATATTTCTAAGTTTGATGATTATGCCTCACAGGAAATCCCAAATCATGTTTCTCATATAATATGTTAATATGTTTAGTGTAAAAGACCAATAGAAATAGATTTTGTCCATGTAGTGAACAGTATCTGCGTTCATTAGTCGGTTGTGTCTCCTTTTCTGTGATTTTACTGCATCATTTTAGCGTAACAGGAAGCTCAGTGTGAGGATCTGCTGAGGTGTTCTGTAAGATCAGGTTTGTCATGATCTCTGCTGTTTATGTTTTGGGTTTAGGTTATTTCTGTTTAGGGCCTTCCTCTATTCCTCGGCGTAGTTTTTCTCCCCAGCTGTTCTATATTCTGTTGATTATTTCTAACCTGATTTTCATCCTGTTGGTTATTTCCTGGTGTATTTAAGTTCCTGGATTCTCTGTGGACTGCTGCTGGCCCTGACTCCTGTGTTCTCTGTAACTGTATATTTCTGCTTCATCATTAAACCTTTCATCATTGTCATCACACCATTGGCTCTGGATCATCCCTGATCTTCCTATTATACCACGGTTGCTTTATTAGCAGCATTGGGCTCGTCTACATTGATGGATCTGGTCGCTGTCTTGACAGTACTCCTCTTCTCTGGGTTTTGGATCAGGTTAGTTAGCTGCTGGAACCGTGGTGATGAAAGCAGGCGTTGGTACTCTTGACGGTGTGGCCAGATCCTGCAGGAACATTAAATCAGCATCTCCATGAAGCGTGTAAGCACATGGAAGCATAAAAGCCTCTAAAGTTTCCTGGAAGATGATTGTGCTGCTTGTGGACTTGATAAAACCCAGTGGACCGGCACCAGCAGGAGTGCTCAAATAATCACTGACTGGAAACGTCACACTGGACCTAAAGCAACATAGATTCTCTGCCTCTCCACTCCTTCTAAAGGCTCTGGGTCTTTGATGTCCAAATGAAATGCAAAATTGGATTCAAACTAAAAGGAAGACTTTGGACCACCATCAAGCAGCAGTTCTGTCCTTCTTTTTCCTCAACCCAGCTACAAATCTTCTAAAGCTCTTACTGGTTCAGAGGTGGCTTAACGCAGGAATTGTGACAGTTGTTGTCCTTGTATGCGAGTCTTTTCAGCTGCTCCCTCAGTAAGGCAACAAGTCCTTACGTCTTCCAGCAGTTCGTTTGGCCAAGTTTGGACGTCCTTCCTGACCCAACTAGGACTTGAACTCGTGCCCCCCCTAATTCCGCTACACTCAGCTTCCCTGAGTTTATTTGTCAAACTTTAATGTCTCAGATTGCTTCATGGTTGACCTAGCGACAGGTTGTGTCACCTTGGCAGCAACAGCTACCATCAAGTGTTTGTCACAGCTGGCAATAGGTTTTTTGAAAACATAGTGGATGAATTTGACCCGCTTCTCTCTGCAGAAATGTTTGATTCCCCCCTCATCAGGGTGTTTCAGGGCATGAAGCCAACCCAACCTTCCAATAAAGGTGCCTGTGTCTGGGTGCTGCACAGGTCTGCCTGAATATCTGGTTCACCATCGTCATCCATTAGACTGAGGGAAGAAAGTCCTGCAGCGCTTTAGGCAGTGATCAGGCACCGGTGTACTACTCATACAAACTCTTCATTGCACCAATAGATGTTTGTTCTGGTTCTTCTTGGGCTCTTCGCTGGCTGGGTATTCCTGGATAGTGCTGATATGTTGATACAGAACTGTTTTCTTTCCTCATGTCCAGACAGGAACAGAGGTTCAGGAGCCCCGAAACGACAGTTTCAGAACCTGGTTTCAGTGTAAAAGTTTCACATAATACAATATTTTGTGAACGGTGATGTCACAGTCTGACCATGGTAGCTTTATGCTCAGGCTCAACACTTTGCTCTGTTTTATTTTTTATTTATTTTGTGTATATTTTAATAAAAGCTGTACAATGACACAAAAAGGTCTGGCAGAGATGCAATATTTTCTTATTTATGGTGTTGGTGAAGAAATGTTTCAATCAGTGGCATCAGGAAACTGCTTAGAAGTACATAGATTGTTTTTTACAAAACAAAGGTTCTGGTGTACTTCGGCTCAGAAACGTAATCTGGGATTTATGTTAATTAATCTAAAACGGTAAGATTAGATCATTGCCGTGCCAAGAGACAAAGCCCCTGATCTTAAATCAGTTTTATTAACACTGAAAGTAAAGTAAAGTAAAAACAGCCAATCAAATAGGACCTGAAAACGGGTCAAATAGTACTGACCTGGCAAGCAAATAAAGGCATCTTACTCCAAATTACACATATTCCTAATTTCTAGCAGGTTCACTTACAGATCTTTGGCAATACTGTCTATGTAACTGACTTAATGTGATACAAACTGGTGGTAAAAAAAAAAACAGATTTATTGACTTGTTTGCTGTTCACATTACAGGCACAACTAAAAAATAATCTGAATACTTTGAACAGGTTTAATGTTTTAAGTCATACATTTCAGAAACTGAAACTTATATAGATTCATTAGCTTTAATTTTTTGTAATTTCCTTGACTAAGTAATGAATCCTCAAAATTCAGAATTAGAAAATTTTAATATTACATAAGAACAATAAAAGGATATTTTAAGCCGCGGTGTAAAAATATGTTAATTTCTAAGCTCTCAGTACTCGGTCGGGGCTCCTTTAAGATGAACTGCTGCTTCAAAGCGGAGCTGCATGGAGGAAATCAGCCTGTGGTTCTGCTGAGGTGTTCAGAAAACCCAGGTTGACTTTGACAATCCACCATAAGCCTGCAGTTATCCCTGCTTCCACCTTTTTCCTTCCACTTACCTTTCCAGGTATTTAACTTTTTCACAATTTTCCAAGACACTGAATTTTGGGTTTTCACGATCTGTAAGACAAAAAGGCTTGATATATTTTATTCTATGTGTAACAAATCTATATATGTTTTTGAGTTTCTCTTTCTTAAATATAAAACATAGAACTTTTTTTTACGATGTTCTAATTGGTTGAGCTGTAATATAATGAAATAAAATACAATGCAATTTTAAAATAAATAGTAAAACAGAGCCCGTCTGTTTATTCGAGCCATTTTGTTCCTCAAGGCCACACTGACGTTTGTCCACATAATACAAGACGACAAGCGTCTCTAAGTGGCGACACATAAAAGGAAGCTGCCTTTTGTGAAGTAATGAAAGACCTTGGCTCACAGTGAATGAACGCCCACAATGAAACTCACACAATCAATCTGTAGAAAGCAACCAAAACTGTATGGATTAGAGGACATAAACATGAAATCATCTTTAAATGACAGCCATATTAAATCCTTTTGTTGCTGCGTCCTCGGCTCTGTCACCAAATTCTGCGTTCCTGGTTTACAGGGAGGAAATGAGACAAAATTAGGATTTAAAAAAAGAATTAAAGAGTTTTTATTTTCTGTGCTTCTCTGTTTCTGACTAACCAGCATCACTTGGCCAGAGGCTGAGGTCCTATTAGTTTTAGCGGAAACAATAACTTGTGTACTTTTCTTTTTTGTGTGATAAAATCCCATTTTTGAGGTGGTTTTGTAGGAGGAGAGAGAGAAATGTTAAATAAATCTGAAACCAGTTGGGAAAACAATTGCGGAGTAACGACCTGCGCAAAAAGTTAATAGAAAATTTTATCGACATCCAGAGCTGTTACATAATCTGTTTTAAGCAAAGATTAACGTCTATGCAATAATCTGGTTTTACTCTTTTTTAAAACGACAGCAGGAAGTTTTTTCGTCATACCAGGCGTCTCGGGAAAGGAGAAACTTCTAAGCTTCGTCTGCAAACGACAGCTTTTAGCTGCTTTTCAGCCGCAGAAACATTTTCCTGAATCCACCGCAGTTTTCAGGCCCGGTTCTCACACCTGCATCGTTTCTGCTGCAGGGATCCAGGTGGATATTTACCTGATATTTAACAACCGTGGTAGGAAGGTAGTAGATGACCAGAGGCTGGACTATGGGGCAGAGTTTTGTGGTGGGGGGGGGGGGGGGGGGGGGGGGGGGGAATATTTCTTACTCGATGAATTTTCCCAGCATTTGTATTCCAGCCGTCTCCCTGTTTAAACTCTTTGACGGTTAATTTATTCCAGCTAACATTTAATTACTACCGTAGGTATCAGGGGCCAAGACTCAGTCACTCAAGCTGAAGATCAGTGTTTCATGGTGTTTACGTTGAAATACAATAATTAAATCAGTCAACCTTGGTGGAAAATTTAGAAAATCAATCACACAAGGAATTAACGTTTACTCGCAAAGCCATCATATTAATTGATTAATTGATAAGAAGGCAAGTCCTAAGTACATAAACTGAAGAGAACAAGATTTTAAGTCTGTACATATCTGATTTGTTTGGAGGGGGTTTAATTCAAGCCCCAAGGTTTGGACCCCATGAGCGAAATACAAACTGATGGAAATAAAAGTTTCGGGTAAATTGTGGGGTATGATTGAAATGCACAGGCAGCTTGCGTGAAAGTGGTTCATAGAAGGTTCATAGAAGAGGCTGGTCTTTGTAGATGCTTCCAGATAAGAGGTCTAACCAGTTTATTGCTTCAACAATCCTAAAATATGAAAGGAGAAAGCACAGTCACCATTAAGGTACCAAAGCAAGACTTTATGCGTGTAACTAAGCCTTTTTTGGCATCAGAATCCTGAAAGCGTGTCTATTTTAAGCCAACGTTGATTCCAAACCTGAAGAAAGCTTTGACGTTAGCGGCCTTTCAGGGCAGCCGAGGCTAGACGGCCGGATCCACAGCTTGTCTATTCAGGTAACGGCCATGATGGGGCACAATATATTGGAGGCAGACGAGGAACGAGGCAAGTTTATTTATAAAACAGTAACGAGACGATGCAACGTGCTGAACAGCATTAAACGACCTTTTATTGTCAATAATCCTTTAGTCCTGACGCTGTCTTCATGAAATCCTGAGTTTGTTTGCAGTGCAACAGTTCAGTCCTCAAATCAGTCGTGCTCTGGCTTCAGCCGTCGTTCTCTACATATTTACTACAGCAATCCACTGAAACAGGGCCTGGTGGAGGAGAAAGGTTAAACATTACCAAATGTCTACTTACTGAGTCTCATCTCAGGGTAAAAGGTTTGATAACGAACAAAGACTCGTTTTAATCAAATCTAAATGAGTCCAAATCACACGGCATCCTCAGTGACAGTGCCGAGGTCATCAGGGGTTTAGTTTTTTTGCAGAAGTTGAGAAGTTCTGTTTAGGTTTGCAAACTCTTGTTGGTGGAATGCTGTTGTGGGGATGTTTGAAGGAATGTAAAACGTCACAGGAATGTCCGCAAAGACAAAAGCACAGCGGGAAAAACTGCAGCCCCTTTATTCGTTTTAAAGAAACAAAAGCTGCAGCAGTTAAGGGGGGGGGGTGTGAATGCACGGGCCTCGGGTCAAAGAACTGAGGAAGACATTTTTGCATTGCTTCAGTTCATCACCAATGTTTAAACATGCAAAGGAAGGAAACAAAGAGAGAGTTAACGTTGCTGCAGTCCCATCTACAGCAATACGCATTAACACACGTCTGACAACTGCTGCCGGAAATCACAAACTCGTCTCTGTCTAAAATAACAGGAGGAAAAAGCTCCTAAAGGACGAGGAGCTGTTAGTGTTTACCGTTGGTCATTCCTGAGATGCCTGCTTCGACACGTCGGGCTTTCACCTACAGACTCAACAGCTTCAACGTGACGTGGCGGCGTCTTAATGCGTAAGGCTGGACGATAATTCAGGAACAATAAATATCGATCGACAGACGTATGTCGATGATAGAAAAAAATAGAGTCAATAAAAAGTTCAATAGAATAACAGTTTTCCTTTCTTATGCATTCTAGCCATGTAGGTTAATATTACAGTCATTACATCCTCCCAACCAATCACAACGCAGACCCAGGAACCAAGCTCCGCCTCCTTCAAAGAGTTCAGAGAGCATGCGTTCTTTTTTCTTTTATAAAAACTTGCAGTTTTGGTAAAAACTATCGATATCGATCAATATGTTTTCTATTTTATCGATATACCTTTTTTTTCTACATCATCCAGCCCTTTAATACACATTCAAACAGCTTTGCAGCAAAGACAAGTGTACGTTGAGCTGTTAGTACGTGTTGTTCAGCTGGAGAATTTGCAAAGCATTTAACATCAACCCAAAACATAATAAAAAGGGATATTTCCAGATGAATTCCATCATTTTTTTTTGATACAAGACGTTCAATATCAGTCAAATAAAAAGTTATCTTTTTATTATAGAACCTAATTCGCTTAACTTCCAATAAGATTTTTCACTATTATATTAATGATATATTTTATCTTATAACAATAATGAAGAAGATGGCTCCTATTTAATACATTTTTTTCAGTATTAAATGTTGGAAATCTTATAGTTTTTCTCATAAGGATAAATTTTTTATGACATGGTTATGACTGCGCTGGATTTCAGTGATTTATCATTATACTCTTTCACTAAATGGACATGAAGAAACATCTGCCTTCATGTAGTGAATGCTGTAATCATTCATTGTTTTAGTGACTGAGATGCTCACTCCGCTGATATGCTGTATATTTCTGCTCTGCTGGTCTCTTAAACACAAGATTTTAAAGCACTGAAGTTTTTTTTGTCTGGTTAAATAAAGATTTTAAGGATCATATATCAGTTTTACAAATGTCACTTCCTGGTTCAGCGATATAAATGTGAAAAGCTCTGTGAATAAAAAAAGACATGCGCATCAAATGATGCATTTCACACATCTTCACTTCCTTCGGATTGTCAGCTGATCAAAAAAAAAAAAAAACTCAACTTGTGACCAAAAACTAAAACAGAAGAAAAACTTTTCACTGCTACCTTCACATTTCCCACAATAACCCGTCAAAGAGGAAATGGGAAATAATAGAAATACACGGGGCTGGGATTTTTTTTTTACAGAAAAAAAAGATTAAAGGGGAAAAAAGAACGAAAAGTCCCGTGGTTTTGAATAGACGGGGGTTTCACAGAGAAGAAAGGTCATGTCACCTAACAACATATACATACTTTTATATGCATGGCCTCAGTTTTGCTTGTCAGCAAAAACAAAACGAAAAAGGCTTCCTGGAGTTTTCAGTCTTCTGGAAATCAGGGGTCAGCAACCTTTATAATCTAAGGAGTCATTATTGCCCTTATTCTACAGCTCTAAAACCTACATGACTCTTTTTTAAGCTTTATGATCACCTGCTTTATAAATAGTTAGTTTTATACTTTAAACCTATTGTCTAATTTTGGGTTTTAGGTCAAAGCAAAACTTTTAGACTTAGACTTAGACTTAGACTTTCTTTATTGTCATTTTGTATACACAGAGTGCATACAGAACGAAATTTCGTTTTCACACAGCTCAGAAATATTGCATATATATATTGCAAATATTGCAGAAATATTTACTCAAAGATTTTAACATTGTTCACTTGAATGAAGCGTTTCGTTTTTATTAGAAGTCAAGAAAGAACCTTTAGTTTGAGGCCTGATGACAAAATAAAAGAATTAAAGAAGGCAAAAACCTTGTATCATTATGGAAATTAAGTGCTAATATAACATGAAAAATCACCATAAAAATGCCAGAAAGCTGTCTTTTTTCACATTTATATTTAAATACATTTCACACGTCTTTTGGCCAAAGTTGTGAAGTGCCACTGTGGAGGACTCGGGGCCGCAGGTTTCAGACCCTGAATACTTAAACGTCATATAACGCCTCATGGCTTTATTGCCCATTTTTATTCATGTCTTCTGAAAACAAATGTTTAATATGACAAACCTCTCTAAATGTGTTTACCCATGAAGTAGACATGTTTTTGAAACTGCTGAGCTCATGTTTTAACTTGTTGGCGTCACAAAACACAATATATTTAAGCATTTATTTAGACATTTCTTTTTTCCATTTTATTTCATTTTTTCACTCGTTTTCACTAAAAATAAAAACAAATAAAGCCAGATCAGTCACCAAAGACAAACCCAAAGTGCCAAGGAGAGCAGAGGAAAGAAAGAAATATAACATATTTAATCGTGAGATATATCATACTATTAATGGTATAACAGCTTAATGTTGTTTTCAAAACGGGGTAGGAAGAGGAAAGACTTTGTAAATTCTTCCCCAGTTAAAATCAAATCTGTCCTCGTCTCATCGCGTTGATGGATCCATCTGTAATTTTACTTTTTGTTTAAACTGTCAGCGTTGGTCTTTAACTTATGAAAATACAGGTTTATTATGAAGCTACTGGTGGTCTTATTTTATTTTTCACACATATGCACAAATATGAACACAGTGAAATGTTTTAAAACAGATCAAGCACTTTGGACTTTCAAATGTTATTGAAATTTAAAATGCCTTTGTTAGTTTATTTAACCAGGAAGTGCCATTGAGATGCAGAATCTCTTTTACAAGAGAGACCTGGCCAAGGTAGCAGCCAAATCACAACCAACGCATACATAATAAACACTAATTTGCATTTCCACGAGAAAAGAAATGCAAAATGTTAAAAACACAATGAGACTCCCAAGAAAGACAAGAACATGTATCCATCACAACATTCATTACAACAGTTTTAAGCTCATAAATGGACTTCAGGGTTTCTAACTTTAGCTCTTTCTGCAGATTATTCCAGGTGCTGAATCAGAAAAGGCATTTTTTTTTCCAATTCGGTTGCAAAGTGGCACATTTAAAAGTAATCACTTTGTGGAGCGTAGCTGATCGGTATCAGAGCAAACAGAGAGGAAGTTTACCAAGTTTTATAGATAAAGATATACCAGCACTGTTGTCAATGAATTTTAAGTGATGTCCAGCCAACGAGATCATAAAGAATGCAGTGATGGGTGAGAGACTTTGTATTTGTTAGGAATCTTAGAGATGCAGGGTAAACTGAATCAACAGGACGCCAGACAGAATATGCGGCATGTATGTAAAATAAATCACGTATACTGAAGGAGAGCTTGTCATCTATCAATATCCCAAAGTGCTTGTCTTCTTATTTAAAAAAAAAAGTGTCACGGTGGTACAGTCGTTAGCACATGTCTCACAGCAAGAAGGTCCCGGGTTTGAGTCCTGGGCTCTGCAGGGGCCTTTCTGTGTGGAGTTTGCATGTTCTCCCCATGTCTGCATAGATTTCCTACAGGCGCTCCGGTTTCTTCTACCACTAAAGACACGCTGGTCAGGTCGGCCATTAGAGGCGGCGCACTCAGTCGCAGCGGCTCAGACTAACCCTTCATCTCATATACGAAATTTCGTTGCATGTACCTTGTATGTATAATGACAAATAAAAAAAGCATCTTATCTGCATCTTACTTGTATGAAGATGCTATTTAGAAGAGACTTAGACAGACTTTGTTCTGCATTTGGAGCTGCTGAACCTCTTGCCAGGGGGCAGCAGGGTGAACAGTCCATGGTGGGGGTGGGAGGGGTATTTATGGTTGTCTGAGCCCTGGTCAGGCAGTGTCTGCGAGTGCTGACCCGATAATTATCTCCGCTGTCAATTCAATTAGATTTTATTTATACAGCGCCAATTCCCAACACTAATCATCTCAAGGCACTTTCCAAAGTCAGACTCCATCAGATCCTCCAGGTTGGTGAGAAAGTTTCCTCTCTAAGGAAACCCAGCAGGTTGCATCAAGTCTCTCCAAGCAGCATTCACTCCTCCTGAAAGAGCGTAGAGCCACAGTGGACAGTCGTCTGCATTGTTGATGGCTTTGCAGCAATCCCTCATACTGAGCATGCATGAAGCGACAGTGGAGAGGAAAACTCCCCTTTAACAGGGAGGAGAACCTCCAGCAGAACCAGAACCAGGCTCAGTGTGAACGCTCATCTGCCTCCACCATTCTCTCTGCACATTTCCAGAGGCGTTGCAGGCCCCAAATCAGACAGCGATGCAGCTGGTCGGTACACTTCCTGTTTTCCATCTACAGAAAGAGGCGAGGTTTGCTCTTCTCATCCGATGCAGAAAGTTAGACTTGGCTGATGTTGTCTGAAGTCTGTTTCATCACACCAGTCCAGTTGGTTTCACCTCCTCTCTGAAGGCGAGTTCATTGTGATCAAGTGACTCAAGAGCTGACACACTCGAAAAAAACAAAAAATGTTCTATTTACAGTTTAGAATCAAACTTTTTAGGAGTGCATTTTGTGCCTTGTTAAATTTTAGGGCTGGTATTTAGTGCAGCAACTATCTTATTAAACATATGAAAGTCAGATTCACATTCAAATGAACCCACACTGTATGGTTTTTCTTCTGATTTAGTGGCGCTAGTGGCCTTTATTTATTCGCCGATTATCTGACAGGAAATAGGATGGAGAGGGAGGAGGAGGACATGTGGCAAAGGTCCACCGGCCAGGACACTGCATTGAGGACCGAGGCCTCCGAACACGAGTCGCTCGCCCCTCCACACTGTATCTTCATTGCCATTTTCATATTTGCCCACTTTCACTATTAATCAACCAGAAGCAGTTTAACAACCTGAGAGAAAAACGAGGGTTGGTGAAGCTCTGCGTACAGTGAATAAATAATGCAGGAGCGTGCCCCGTCTCCTCTCCGTTCTTAGGTTTTCTTCTTAACCCTTGATGGGGAGAGACAGGCTTAAGCTCTGCTCCCTTTGTGATTAGTAGTGCAGAAAAATAGGTCAGCGGGCGCCCAGCGAGGTAAGATGAAGTGCACGCTGGAGACGGTTACGTCAGCAGCGGCTGAAGCAGGACGACGGTGTCCCGCTGAGGAGACTCGGGATTCCTGCCTGCTGGCTGCTCTTCGGCACGGTTCACTTCTCTCCCTCCCTTTTATGTCTCCTGACAGCGTGCAGCAGCAGCAGCAGCAGTTGTGTTGCTCTGATCGGTCTCCGAACGCCAGACGCAAACACTCGACATGGGAGCATTGCAGCTATCTGAAGAATTTCTCTTTTTTTTACCCTCTCAGTTCAAGACAACCCGAGTCGGTTCGGCTGAAGCCTTTTTTGTTGCAGAACAACCAGCTCTGCATCCTAATGACAGGTTTCACGCAAAGCCGGAATTACGGAAGCAGAAAAATATGTTTAATTTCAAACCACGAGCTACTGAGACATGAGACAAGATGAGATGAATATATTACAAGTGGTTCTGGAAACAAAGATTGTGACTCTCATCCACCCCGGTGATGCATGGTGGATAATCTGTGATGCTGCGGGCCTCTTTCTCTTACAAAAACCTAAAATGCATTGAACCATCCTCTCTTTGCACCAGGAGAAAAAAAAAATGTGAGGGCCTCTGTCAGAAAACTGTAAATGGGTCATCACTGCATCCTTCAGAAAGATTAGATTAGATTCAACTTTATTGTCATTACACAGGTACAGGTACAAGGCAACGAAATGCAGTTTAGGTTTAACCAGAAGTGCAATAGCAGCAAGTGCAGGATAAACATTGGTTCCATATGTACAGGACATGGATTATTACTGAATAAATATAGAGATGGATACTATTATACAGAATTTTACTGATCGATTTGTCCTATGAGTATAATATATAGATACCTAGCAGTGTGAACTAAATTCACAGCTGGTTTTAAATATAAAGACACTAAACTATAAGGTTAAACGAACAAAGACCCAGACTAGAAAACTTTATTGTCTGTTCATTTATTGTTCAGGGCTCCAACGAAAGCAATCCTGCACCTAAAATACAATAAAAGCTTCAAATGTAATCAGACACAGAACCGACCTTTTAGCCAAGAAGCTTCTCAGCTAGAGGACCTAAATCCTGCAGAGAACCTGTGGGAAGAGCTGAGGAGGCATGGGAGAGGACCCGGGACTCTGGAGCATATGGAGAAAATGTGCAAAGAGGAATGGTCAAAGATGTCTGAAGGCCGTTTAAAGGAAAGTATAACAGGATCGGGTCATGAAACGGTGTTGTTACGAACCCAAACCCACACATGAGGACTGAAGGAGCATAATGAGAGTTTGATGGTGGCACCAATAGAGGATCTGATCCTGGCAGCGTTAGCCAAGAACCACCAGCTAAAGCGCAGGGAAACACTGGATTTAATAACCTGTGCGTCTTTGCAGCAAAGCTACTGGCCTCCTGCAACCAAACGATGCTGCACTTTCTGCTCTTTTGCAGCTGATTAACGATTGTCTCCCGCTGTGATCATAAACTTTTTTACCTGTTGGTTTCACAGCCATCTGTGCAGAAAATGTTCCCTCTCTGATTTTCAGCTGCAGGGCATATGTTCCTGCGTGAGGCCGGGATGCAGGACCACAGAAATGTTCAAACCCATGTGGAAGAACTTCAGCAGGTCATTTATTAGCAGCCAATCGGGCTTGGGCGCTGCTGTGATGTGGAGTCAGCCCTGTCTTCTCAAAGCGGTGCTGCGCTCTCTGAAATCAGCCGCAGATCTTGTGGTCGGCCGCCTGGACGGTCTCTAATTTGCCAGATTTCTTTTATAGCAGCCACCAATTTTCAGGGGCCACACCGACCGACACTAAAAACACGGCAGCGCATCTGTATCTGCAAAGGCTGCCTACAGCGAGGGAACGACTTCCTGTCAACTTTAGTAAATTCAAAACAGAGCCGTTCAGGAAGAAGTTAAGGAGCCTATCTGGGAACTTAGATTTTTAGGCTCTTTAAAGGGACAGTTCACGTCTTTATCTGCAGTTAAAAAAGGCACTTCCTCTGTGCTTTTTTAAGGAAAACTTATTTCTGTGAAGCTGCAGGGATTTCCACCTCCAATTCCTTCTTCTTTTGTTTCAAAGGCATTCAAAGAGGAAGTCGGCGTAGAACAAAGAGTTAAAAATACTTCCTCCGTGCACTTGACGGTGAAATGACCAGTTTCCTTCTAGGCGCTATTAATTCCCATTGACACAGAAGCGCGCGTGCTTTAAATTGTGAACGCTGGTCATTTCCAGGAGAAGCTGTCTGTCATAGGACGGGACAGTGAGCGCTCCCAGGTCACATCACAGCTCAGTCAGCGGGAGACTGTTCCATACAGACGCTGAAGGAGTCACCCAGTGAACGATTGCCCTGTTCTCACGCCTGCTGAGGAGGAAGGCTTGTCCACTCTGGGCACAGACGCCACACCGGTCCTGACTCAGGAACTGCTGAATTTTCCCAGTGCATCTCAGACCTGTGGCCAGGCACATACGTTAATTGGAACATGATAGATTAGAAAAGAAACCATGGTTTTGTACGGCTGTTGGCAGATATAGATTAACTTAATAAAACCCTCCAAAAGGGAAGCTAAGGAGTCCATAAGAATTATTATTATTATTATTATTATTATTATTATTATTATTATTATTATTATTATTATTATTATTATTATTATTATTATTATTATTACAGCAATAGGCCTGCAACCTGTCCAGTGTGTACGCCGCCTCTCGCCCATTGACAGCTGGAGATAGGCACCAGCACCCCTGGATTATTATTATTATTATTATTATTATTATTATTATTATTATTATCAAAGGAAACCCAGCAGGTTGCATCAAGTCTCTCCAAGCAGCATTCACTCCTCCTGAAAGAGCGTAGAGCCACAGTGGACAGTCGTCTGCATTGTTGATGGCTTTGCAGCAATCCCTCATACTGAGCATGCATGAAGCGACAGTGGAGAGGAAAACTCCCCTTTAACGCTCAGTGTGAACGCTCATCTGCCTCCACCCACTGGGGCTTAGAGAAGACAGAGCAGAGACACAGAAAGCTCAGAAGCTCACATTGACCCAGGAGTACTTTCTATGTTAGAGAAGACAGAGCAGAGACACAGAAAGCTCAGAAGCTCACATTGACCCAGGAGTACTTTCTATGGTAGATGGTAATAGAGGATGATCTGCCTCCCCTGATGATGTCACAGCTAACAGAACGCCAGACCAGGTGTACCTTCTATGGAGAGAAAAAATGACATGACGGTTCTGGGATGACCTCTGCAAACCATGCTGAAAATGTATAAACTGGGCCTATAAGGCGATCTAGGCTGATAAACCAACTCCTAATTCATATGAGTTCTCACAATTCTGCTAAAAGGACAGAAAAATCATCCATCCAGAGTGATGGCAGAAACCTGCTGACGGCTACAAAAACGTGGTTGTCAAGGTTGGACTTGCTAGGAGACTTATAACATTAACGGCCTCTATAACCTGGATATCCCTGATCAAAGCTCAAAAATCCTCACAACTAACAGGTTAAATAAACTGTTATCTAAGATGTACAAAGTCGTTTCATCATTTGACCAATTAATAGCATTTCCAATATTAAAATAGTAATCAGATTTATCAACTTCATTCACGCTAGATCACTGGCAAACAAATTTGTAAAAACATTTTTTCAAACGGCAAGAATTTGCAACCTTCAGTTGATTCGGTATAAAGTCATCCACAGCTATCAAAACACGGGACATATGTTATTTAGAACGAGCTTCACTTCTACACATGTTCACACTGTACCAGGATAAACCTCATACATACACCCATCCTCTCCTCCTAATTCCTTTTGGATAAAAATGTTACAATCCCTCCCCACATATGCATCCCCACCCCCTTTGTCTTTTAGGAGATTTATCAGCTATACAGGTCAATAAAAACCAAAAGTAGAATGCAGCTTATTGCGCCAGCTGTAAGAATTGTAAAAACTATTTTAAAGAACTGGAAATCAAGGTCAAATATCCACATGTCACTCTGGAAAAATGTACGAATCGATTACACATCCCTGGAACACATTTGAAATCCATCTTTTTCTGTTTGGTCACCTTTTATTACATTCATACCTCATATCATCCAGTTAAGTATTTAATAATTGTTTGGTTCTCTTTGTCAACTGTGTTAAAACTTTTTTGTTAGTTAAGTTTTGTTTTCCAGAATCTCATTTTCTCATTTAAAAGGGGAATACATACACATTTTTTTAAGTGTGTTTTATTAGATTTTTTTCTTCGTTGCTCTTATTATTGTTTTTGTGTTGTAAAATATAGATTTTACAGGTAAAGAATGATGGAGCTGTCACTCAGGTAATAATAATTTAAAAAAAGAGACATATAACCACCACATGTTGGTGTGGGTAAATGGAAATACAAACTGACAGCAGATTTACTCGACGTGATAGATGAACGTTTGCTTTGAAATTAAATATGTCAAAGTCTCTCTTGAATCGTCGCTTGAGTTAAATATACTTACTAGAACAGTTTTTTCCAGTTTAGTAATAATTTGGTGGCTTGTGTTTAAGAGCTTTCTAGTCTTTGAATCCTTTGGACCTGCCACTGAAATTAGCTTCACCCTGCCGTATTTACTCAGTCCACAATCAACCCCCACACAAGGAATTTGTCCCATTTAGGTCCCCAAGGTGACGCTCCCTTTGAGTGGCTGAGGAATGCCAAGCATGCCTGTCCTCGGATTGTTTTCTCAGAGCGGGCGAGCGTCCACATTTCTCCTGGTAAAGTGACCCTGACCACACAGGAGGAGCCTCCCCCCCCCACAGGGCTGTCAGTCAGCGCTCAGCATCCTGTCTGCAGCCGATGGATGGAAACGACTCCTGACTCAACCAGGAACGGGTTCATTTAGCCGTAGATTACTGAGCCGTCTCCATGGCTGTGGGGCCATTATCCCTCCAGCTTAAAGCATTTAAAGAATGCTGTGCAGTTTAAAGCGCGAGAAAAATATGCTAATTTAGCCAAAAGGTTTGAGGCAAATAGTAGCATTAAGTAAAATTAAATAAGCTGTAATATGACATCAATCACAATTATAAAACGAATTAATACAATTTAATTGAGAAGATTTAGATTTTATGCAGAAAAGCGCAAAATGAGTTCAGTTCATTTCAAAAATGATTGCATTTATCCCAAAGGGAAATTAAACGTTGTAGCTCGTATTCTACAGGTTTCTTTACAAAGTTGCTGCACTGAAAAAAGGGAACTAAAAGTAAGTAAAATCTGTGTATTAAACGTCTTGAAAGTAGTGTATTTTTCCTTGATTTGAGCAGCTAAATAAGACTATTTGCCAATGGAATTAATATTTTACCCCTAAAATAGGATAATTAGATGTCCTGAACTTGAAATAAGATGATGGAGATGAATTGTTCTTATTTTAAGTGCAAAAATCTTATTCCACTGTCAAATAATCTTATTTACTCGCTCAAATCAAGGAAAAATACACTAATTTCAAGAAGTTTTACTTACTTTCAGTTCACCTTTGCAGTGGTAGACGCTGATGGCTGCAGGCAGGCAGGATCTCCTCAGCTTCTGACTGAAGACCCTCTGCTGCTGACGGATGCCGGGGCTCGTCTGTAATGTTAATCATTTTATGAAGAATCCTTCTTTGCACATTTATTTCTGGGAGCTCCAGCCGAGCAGTTCCAGCCTTCTTTATTATCTCGTTGAGCTTCTTTAGGTCAACTAAACGGACGCTGTGACCCCGACAGATGATGGTAGAAGAGATCACACTCTCTAGAAGAAGATCTGCAGCATCTTGCTGCAAAGACTGACGGACGTTGACTTAGGCAGCGTTACTGTTGCATCGCCAGTCCAGCCTGTTTTCTATCAGGGCTTCTCAAACTTTTCTCAAACTGAGGGAAGGAGCTGACCTTCCCTCAGAGCAGGACGTTTCCAGATCCAGGGTCAGGAAACGGGCAGCTAACGAAGCTGCAGACTCCCGCGCATCCTGCACACAAACCCACAAAGACTTTTACCTTCAGGTTGGCACTATCTGCAAAAACTGCAGAATTCCATATTCTTCTTACAAAAATAGTTAAATCTATATAAAACCCAAACTGTGATTTAGTGAATCTATGATCATTGTTGTTGTTTTCATGCTAGGCTCAATCCAAGGGGATCCTGGTAATGCATCAACTAATAGAATAGACCAAATGTTTTCTAAGTCTCACTTCAGTTAAAAAAAATAATCCAGTTCAGGTTGGACTGGTCTGAGTATTTTAGATTTTAATCTACAAACAATACAGTCTATTAACAGTGAAATACCACAGAATCAGAACCTTTACTATCAGATGTCAACTTTGTCGTAATTTTAAAGCCCTAAATTTGGTCAGCATATACTTAAAAAAAATAAAAATAATAACAATAATAATGATGATGATCATCATATCCAAAAGAATGAAATTAAAAGAAGTCAAAACTTACATAAACATAAAAATATTTTACAATTTTTTTAGAGAAAAATGAATGTGGCTGATTTTGAGTTGAACCAGTGTTTCCTCTAAATGCGACTGAACTGGTTCCCAGTGTGGAGGCTGAGAGGAAATTCATTCCTGCTAATTTGTTTCCCGTCTGTTTTAGTTGTTGTTTTTTTTGTTCACCTGGCCTCAGCTGTGCTAAAGGAAGCAGGTGCAGAGGCAATAAGAGGAGCTAGCCGGACCGGCCGTGTCTCCAAATAATAATATCATTAATGGTCTGAAAACACAGAGGAGCTGCACAGCCCAGCCAGCAGGTTCTGGTCCAGGAAGTGTCGGTAATTAGGCCGAGCAGCTGGGAGTCTGGGATGTGTGTCTTTGTCTTTGTCGTCTTTACTCATAAGAGCCTAATTTAAACCACTGAAGGATTTACAGACTTCAGGTGGATTTTCTGCACAGAGGAGAATCATTCCTGCCACTGATTGAGGTTCCATTTTGTCTCAGTTGTCTGTTGTTATTTAAATGAGAAAATGTCTATTTCTATTATTTAAGCTGGACGCGAAACAGTGATTCATTTGCTTGATAATTCATCACACTAACTCCATTTGTTCTATCCAGATTTTGTCTCTTTTTTTGTGAACAAATTGTGAAGCAATTTGCTCCAGGAACAGCAGGATGACAGGATGATGGATAAAAACACCCACAATCTGCTCAGCCATGAAAGATCTGATGAACCCTCAGAAGGAGAATCATCTTAAAGCTTTTTGATTTCCTAATCTCTCTATACTGTTGCAGCAGTGTCCTTCTGGTTTCTATATCCAGAGCGTGAATAGAGGTTAAAAAGAAACACTTGTAGGAAAAGTCAAGTTAATGGTTAGTTTGGATAGGTCAGTGAAGTGGTGGCAAACAGAAGGCTAAAAGGAATTAAACTGTTCACCAACTAGTTTTCAATTAATGAAACTCTTTGTACACCATAAATATATTCTCAGACAGATGAATACATTTCTCATCGTAGGTCTGTTTTTATTCTGTAAAAATTTAAATAATTGTTTTTGGCCTCTTTGAATGTTTTTAGAAACAACACAGGAGAGAAACTCTGAGCTGCGGCAGATGATCAAACCCGTGAGTTTGAGGGATTTTGGTCTTTGACTGAAAAATGTCTCGTCAACCAGTGACAGACCACAGCGGTGCTTCTGTTTCATTACCAGGCGCCGTTCCCTGAAGGTCATTTCAGGAAAAATAGTTTTCTCATTAAATTAATCTGAATTTTCTACTGAGCTCAAACAAACAACACACGGACTCCATCATGTAGCCAACACCACAATCTCCACTTCAAGTTCAACTTATTTTTCCCACATACTGAAAAAGTCTGATAATATTTTAATAATTTTCTGGCATTTTTTATTTGAAAAATGACAAATACATTTTCTGTACTAAATGCAGTCAGTAAAAAAACAGTTGAAGACTTTTCAGATTACGAGCATCAGTTGCACTAAACAGCCTATTTAAGAAATTTCCACTTATGTCCATAAATCTATCACATGCCTGCTTTGATTCTTTCACATTTGAAATTAAACACATCTTTTTTAACAATTTAAGTCATTCCGGATCTAGACTCTTATATCGAAGGGTATCAGTGAGCTTTATTTTGAAAGTTGAAACCTGTTTCCTCTTTCTTCATTTAGAAATGCACTGAATTCAGCAGATCTTCTCACTGACTGTGTCTTTGTAACTTTGTAAATGAGATAAAGCAGCGTTGCAGATGCGTAAAACATCCAGGAGGACGCTGCTGTGTGATGTGCATACTGATGCATGGTTGCTGTAGAGATTTCCACAGTTTTCTTGGAGGCTTCAGTTTAATTCATAAATATTTGATCGATCCTGTAAAGAAATGAAATGCTGTTGCAGTTCATATTCTGCAGGTTCCTTCATAGAGCTGTAGACGCTGATGGCAGGAAGGATCTCCTGTAGAGGTCTGCCTTACAGCGGCTCTGAAGAAGCTTCTGACTGAAGACACTGTTGTTATCTGACACTCTGATGAAGAGGATGCTCAGGACGGTTCATAATGTTCTTCATTTTATGAGGAACCCTTCTTTGCATGATCATCTCGAGCGGAGTCCCCAGAACAGAATCCAGCCTTCTTTATTTGCTTCTTTAGGTCTTTTAAGTTATTGGTTCTGATGCTGCTACTGCTAGAGATGATGGCAGGAGAGATCAGGCTCTCCACCACAGACTTCTAGAAGATCTGCAACATCTAGCTGCAAACACTGAAGGACCCAAACCTCCTTAAGAAGCACAATCTGCTTTGTCCTTTCTTGTAGACGGCTCACTGCTGCAATGCCAGTCCAGTCTGTAGTTCAGGTGAACACAGATGTATTCATACTTCTCCATCACCTCTACTTCTTCACCCATGATGAAAACAGTGTTGGACCTGTTATCGTTTCCCCTGAGCTCTACTGTCATCTCCTTGTTTTATTCATTTTCAAGATGAAAGGTTTGTTTTCTCACCATGCCACAAAGCGGTCCACCAGATCCCTGTTCTCAGCTTCCTGTCCATCTCTGATCAGCCGACGGCTGCAGAGTCATCTGTGTATTTCTGCAGACAGGAGTCTGTCTTGTATTGGAGGTCTGAGGTGTACAGAGTGAAAGGGAACGGCATGCCACCCCTCCTGTCCCTCAAACTGCGGTCTGTTTGTCGGCTAGTCTCTGATCCAGGCGATTTTTGAGGCCTCCACCAGAGCCTGTCGGCGTTTCTGACAAAGCAAATCACAATGGATTACATAAAATGCACTAGATAAATCAAAGAACGTGATCCAGTGCTGCCTGCCTGCTGCCAGAGAGTGGGCGGACCACAATTTCAAGCATGCAAATAGAGACAAATAGAAATCAAATCAAACAAAGTTTATGTGTGAAAACTGTAAGTCATTAAAAGGAAATTCTTGAACCACGAGTCGCACAACCATCTGACGGCCGATCACGGGGATTTTAATGTTTCTACACTAAACGCTGTTTAAGAGACGTGATCAACCTAAAAGACCCTTCAGTCTGACTGTTGATTGGAAAATTCTAAGTTTGATTATGACAGGTGTGAACGAGAGTCGGTGTGAACGCCGTACATAGACACTTTGGACACTTCAGACACTTAGGCAGGAGGCTGCGGTCCATCAGGACCAAAACTTCACGGCACAAGAACAGTTTCTTGTGGCGTCAGAGACAAATGCTAATGTGTCAATGTATAAATTGTTCATATGAAGTTGAAACTACAGGGACTGAAAGCTTAAATTCAACAATTTTTCAGAATTTTGGTTGTACAGGACAGAGAAGTAAAATGTGTGACATCATCGGACTCTAAACCTAGATCAATGTGAGCTTCTGTGCTTTCTGTGTCTCTGCTCTGTCTTCTCTAACATAGAAAGTACTCCTGGGTCAATGTGAGCTTCTGAGCTTTCTGTGTCTCTGCTCTGTCTTCTCTAACATAGAAAGTACTCCTGGGTCAATGTGAGCTTCTGTGCTTTCTGTGTCTCTGCTCTGTCTTCTCTAACATAGAAAGTACTCCTGGATCAATGTGAGCTTCTGAGCTTTCTGTGTCTCTGCTCTGTCTTCTCTAAGCCCCAGTGGGTGGAGGCAGATGAGCGTTCACACTGAGCCTGGTTCTGGTTCTGCTGGAGGTTCTCCTCCCTGTTAAAGGGGAGTTTTCCTCTCCACTGTCGCTTCATGCATGCTCAGTATGAGGGATTGCTGCAAAGCCATCAACAATGCAGACGACTGTCCACTGTGGCTCTACGCTCTTTCAGGAGGAGTGAATGCTGCTTGGAGAGACTTGATGCAACCTGCTGGGTTTCCTTAGAGAGGAAACTTTCTCACCAACCTGGAGGATCTGATGGAGTCTGACTTTGGAAAGTGAGATGACATGATTCCAAATTTCATTCAGAGTTGGACTTTAACTGGGCAATTCTGTTACATCAGTATTCTCCAGTCTAAACCGTTCTAATGTAGCTTTGGTGACATGTTTACGGTCCTGGTGTTGTCCGCTGTGTTTAGAAAGCTAATTTTTGCCCAGACTTTATTGGCATCCATCCTTCCATCAACTCTGACCAGCTGGTCACTGGATAAGATGGTGCCCACCATGGGGAGGGTATGTTCAAGGTGTTAGGTTTCTGCAATACAGCTTTTAGCGTGTGGACCAAAATGTTTAAGTCTGTTTTTATCCAACCAGAGCATGTTCTTCAACAAGTTTGCTTTGACCCCAGTATGTGTTCATTATAAACTTATCAAAATAATGTTGTCTGAGAAAGATGAAGGTGGATGATGCTGTCTGTGGTAGTGGCAGCGTCATGCTGTGGGGATACGTTTCTTCAGCAGCAACGGAGAAGCTGGTCAAAGTTTATAGGACAATGGATAGGGTAAAATAAAAGACAACCTTGGGAAAAAAAACTTAACGGCTGCAAAAGCCATCATAAAATCCCAACGAAATATATTTAAATCTGTGAGTGAAGTTTAAGGGGTGTAAATACTTTGGAAGGCACAGTAAGTCTCAGGGTCAAGAAGCCAGAATTTAAACATACTTTCTGAAAAACAAGTAAGTTCATCCTTGCCTCTTCATCCCCCACCGTTACTCATTTATTGATGTACGTGGGAACATGAGGCCTGAGCTGTTCAGCAAAGAATCAAAACAAGACCTAAATTATACGTCGTGAGCTGCAGCTGCAGAGGAGCTGCGATGCCCACAAACCGAGCGCCCACTCATCTGACCACGCTCTTTTCATTCCACCACGCTGCCTTAGAAACAGAACCACCCACACACTGAACACAGCAAACTGGCCAAGGCATCCAACATTACATAATTCTGAGCTTTTATGTAACAAGGCCAAGTCAGTCAGTTGAAAACATTATTTCCTTTTACAGGATGGATAGATGGGTGGTGTGTGCGTGACTGCAGAAGCTCCTTATTGGTACCTCTCTGACAAAAAGCGGTGCAGATGGCTTCTCACAGCTGGCCGGGGTTCAAGGTACCAAGTTATGTGCCACAACAGGTCCAGATGGACTCAGCATTTCGGATTCACCTTTTTCAAATGTTGAATAAAATGCATGTGCAGAGCAATAAAGACTGGACGGAAAGATATCTGTATGATTAAAATGTGAGACACACAAACTAAATCTAGGGGAAAACGTAACAACAGAAAAAATAAATTACTAAAATTTTCGGACTATAAGGCGCACTTAAAATCCTTAAATTTTCTCCAAAATTGATGGTGCGCCTTATCTATGATCAGCGTTGTTTTTACTGACTGATTTTATGTGGTACAATATGCTCAAAAATGTTAAAATGTGTAAGTCCGACTTTGGTTAGCAATAAAACCGCTCCGCTCAATTAATATTAGGAGCATTACGCCATAGACATAATATAAGAGTAGACGCGTCATTGGGCGGGTTCTGCCTATGCTGCGATGCGTCAAAGCGTCCGCCATCTTAAATGTGGCAAATCTGCAGTTACTCAGTCACTTAAACAGTATCAGAGGGACTTTAATCTCTGAATATACTTTGTATTCGTAATATTTTTTTTTTGTAATATTACAAGTTTATTTTCGTATCCCTTTAGCTTCATTCTCCTGAATGTATTCTCCTAAAGAATAAAAATATTTAAAATAATCTAACCTGGCCCTATTACTCCAGGAGTGAAATAATTCTGCAAACTGAATATTCTGGAAATGTTCCCCCTTAATTCTCATAATATGATGTATTTATCATAATATTATCACTTTTGTGTTTTGTGTCCCCTTCTTTCAGCGAATGAGCTACCATGAAACAATACAATGATAAGCAAAAAAATTTAAACAAAAAAATTTAAACAACTGTTTACATTTTTTTACAGGTTTACAGGTTTTCAGCCCTGCTGTGGACCTGCGACTTGCTCTGGGTTTACTCCACCGGTGACTTGCTTCCAGCTGGGATAGGCATCCTAACCCAGCTTTTGATTTTAATGAGAGCATTAAGTCTTTAAAAGGTAAAGACGTTCTACTCAATTTAGAGCCACAGGTATTTTCTAATAAAACCACATCAGGTCTTAAGTCATCAAATCTGTGACTCGAGTTTAACTTCAGTCAAGTCATCAAGTCAAAATTAGCACATCTGTAATTTAAGTACTTTCTTTAACATTGAATAGGAAGGACATATCATACAAAACCCACTTTTTTAGCCCTTAAATCCATTTTGTGGTGTACTTGGAGTCTCTAGGAGTGCAGAACATTTGAATTTAGTCTGTCCAGGAGCTACGTAAATATCTTTATATTCTTTTTAGGTCATATTTTTCAAGCCTACGGTTTTCTCTGTGTTCTATTATCTCGTTTGAACCATTACATCACAGTATTTGCTGCAGGGCTGCTAAACAATGTCATGAACCTCCAGCTTACCAGTTTCCTAAATCCGTCATTTTAATTCTTCACTGCAGTTTTGTAGTCCAAGTTTAAGGACGCCGAAGCTACAAGTGGATAAGTTAAAATGTTCGGTTGTTGGGTGTATTAACCCACAGAATTTATTACATCATCCCCCAATAGACTTAAAAAATGTCCGGACAGCTTTGAGAGGAACGACCCGTAGGGGGGCTGTGATTTAAAGAGACAGTACCAAAATAAGTTACTCTCAGACGCTCCTCAGAGCAGGGGTAAATAGGGGGAACATGGAGGTAAATTAACGACAAATTCAGACCAAAGCATTGCAGTTTCACTTTATATAGATCACAGTTGAATGATTTCAATGTTAAAATGAAGAATTGTAAAGCATTACACATCCCCTTTAAAGATAATCTGTTGGGATAACTCTATCATAATATTCCTACAAGCTGTGTTGGTGTTCAAACCCGGTGTTGCTTTACTTTATGATGAGCAGTTTATGCCGAAAAATGCCGCAGATTCATCTTCCATGAGGACAGCAGAGAGCGATAAACATCGTCTGGGCCCATCAGTCTCAGACGCACTGCCACAGTGATGTGATGTTACAGCTCACACATAATGGAGACATAAACACCATCCCAGTGAACTGTCTCCATCTTTCTGTCATCAATGATGCCAAGACGTCCACGTCCACATGTTTTACTGACAGTATGATGATGTTTTTCTGAAATACTGTGTTAGTTTATGCTAACCCTCCAAAAAGAAACATTTACCAGACGTCTAGGGAATCATCCGGATGTTTTGGGGAAATGTGGAGTGAGTCTTTGGGTTCTGTTTGGTCAGCAGTGGTGTTGTCCCATTCTGTCTAATCTCTCCCTGTTATTGTTGAATCATGAAATCACAGGCAGTTCTTTAGATGTTTTTTTTTTTTTTGCTTGTTTTGTGACGTCTTACATTACTCGTTTTGGAGTCGTTTTGATATCTAGCCGCTCCTGGAAAGTTCTACCAGTGTTTCATGTTTCTCGGTTTTTACTTTGTAATAATGGCTCTGCAGCCCTTTCCAGACTGGGAGAAGAAATGGACTTTATCTCTCATGATTTGCTGCTTTTTTATAACTCTTAACCGACTTCCTGTTGTTATACACGTGCTATCAAATGATTTCTTAGATCAGGCAGAAATTAAGTTAATTGCAGGTAATTGACTATTAAACAAGGAGAGTAACTACTTCTTCTATCAGTTCCAGGTTACTTTTGATAGCACGCGACATGAAATCATGTGTTTTTGGAATTTGTCAGGCTGGAGTTTTGCTATGAATGATTTGAAATCTCAATCATATTTGAGTAAAAAATGGTTCCCTAAAGTTCAGGTTGCAAAGTATTATTTTAACAGCAGAAATAATGTGACACTGACATAAACCTAGATCTCCTAACAGCAAGGCGCAGGTCAGAACCACAACTTTTCTGCACGGCATGATTTTAGGCAACACAGGCAGAGCGATGTTTAAAGTTTCTTTGAGCTCAGCTGTTTAAGTGCTTTTTTTATTTAGCATCATTTGCACATTAGAAGCCCCTCGGCTTAGATAATTGGCTGAACAATGAAGATAATCAAACTTATCTTTAACCATTAGCAGTAAAACCTGCAGCAGTTAAAGGACAATCTGTACATTTTAAGATTCCTGCGTTTTCTTTTTTGTTTAATTCTGCAGCCTGGTTTGGATATCCTGGGAAGAGGTTTTATTTGGCCTATTAGAAAAACAGTCATGGTAGCAAAATGTCTGTGGTTATACTGCTTAAGGAAATTGGTATAATTAGCCTTTAAAAAACCATGAGACGCATGTTTGAAACTGGCAGGCATCACGTGAGAAATTCATAGGAACAGATGAGAGTTTTGACATTTTTTCCTCTCGCAAATCCCAACGTGCCACTTGCTGTAGCTGTTTGACCCAGATCAGACCTCCGATAGCTGCTGCCAGATAAAATCTGAGACCTCTGCACTGTTTTCCAAGCATGGGAGGAGGAGAAGGAACGTTGCTCTTTTCAGAGAATGAAAGCAAGCCACTCTCACGCCTGCTGCTAAATTGCCCAAAGGACGTGAGTGATTGATTGTTGTTGCAGTCTTTAAGGCAGCGTTCAGGGAATAGATGCTACAATCAGGGCAGAATGCTGAGAAAATACTTTCTCCAGCAAAAAATAAATAAATCAAGAAAAATAATCTCGTTTCTGGAAAGAGAGACTTTATACGACAAAACAGCAGCTTAACATTTAAACTTTAATCCTTTATCTTCCAAACATTAGCGGCGTGGAAAAGAAAACGTTGGTTCCCTTCTTATCTGGATTTCTTTGAGAAGGGAAACACATTTCATCGCATTAGCTTAGAGTCACGCAACTGTGTAAAAAAAACTTTCTACTTTTAACTGTGTTTTGTTTGATCCATTAAAAGAGGAAACTCCTTATTCTATAGTGAAGGCTCTATAGTTCATCATTACATTAAATGCTTTTTCAAGCATTATTTTTTTTGTTTCATTACATGTAAAAAACATAACTATACAATCAATCAATCAATCAATCAATCAATTTTATTAGTCAACTGCAATTTGCATTACAATCGAAATTTCAGTTCCAGTACAACCGTCCATCACATACACTTAACAAACATTTTGGGGGAACGATTGACTGAGGCCTTGCGTTGCCAGGAACACACACAGTCGGCCGCTGCTACATGAGCGCTAGCCGTGAGGTGCGTTCCCCAAACTGCCCCAGACCCCGCTTTACACGGGGTCCCTAGGCGCTGCCTTGAAAACTCTCGAAGAAAGAGCAACAACATGGGGGAAAGAGGGGAGGGAAAAAAAAAAAGAGACAGATGTTTGCCTATTTATGCTCTCACCTATAAAGAGACAAACAACCGACACAAAAAAACCCTCATAGCACAAAAGCACAAATAAACACAAGACAACATGTATGCAGAAGGTAAACATTTGAGACCTGTCGCGTGAGTGTAATTCATCAGTTTTTATGAGTATCAGTTATGCGTGTGTGTATGGGCGAAAGTGTTTTTCTCCGTGAACACTCTCCAGAGGCCATTGTCCTTGATGTTATCAGCCGGCCCACAGTTCAGAGAAGCATCCTCAGGTGTCAGCGGGGGAGGGGGGTAGCCGGGGGCTTTTCTGGGCACTCCGTCATAACAATCCAGGAGAAGATAGGGAGGGAATCCAAATATGTTATTTGTTATGAGACAAGCTGCACTGCCTTTCCTGTCAGCTTTTAAGTCTTTTGCTGGCTCCACATAAATCCAATTTTCCAAATTATTGGGCTTTTTCGCGCTTCACTCCCAGATTTTATCCCATCTCCCCTTGAGTTCAACCCCAAAGTCAGTCTGCGTTCCAGCGCAGCCAGCTTTTCGGCTTGGCTCCATTCACCTGCCAGGTTTGTCCGTTCACAGCCAGAGTGAGCGCGTCATGCAGCCGGCAGCCTGATCAAGGCCAAATGGCTCCGACATCCGCTGTATTTGCCGATACTTCAAAAATCCACAAAAACCAATAAGTAGAGATCCCAGTATCCTTAATCCAATGTGAAAATTTCAAACGTCCAGGAATGACAAGGTCGAAAGACACACCGTTTTCCTCCAGGAATTTAGGGTGTATCTCACAAAATAAGTCAAATCAGGACCAGACGGGTCCCCCTTCCGTTGCCTACCCGTCGAAAAAAATTTATCAATAGTATTGAGAGACCAGCTTACCAGATCCATGTTTTTCAGAGTTCGGTTGATATGAAGAAAGTGCTCAGAAGACAAGACATAGCAAAGCAAAGCAGGATAGGGGGGGGGGGGGGGGTAAAAGCTGCAGAGAGAGAAAGACACGACCGACCTCGGAGAGAGACAGAGAGAGAAATAAAGGTTCAAAATAAAATATACCTACCCAGTTTCCACCGTTTAACTCTTTTTCCACCTGCTCCCGTTATTCTCTGTGTTCTCTCTGTTGTTTTTTTTATTCTTTGCTGCCTGTGATTACTTATTTATAAAATTCTCCCTCCTCTTCACTCTACCTGCCGACTGTAACTGAGTCCTCAGCTCATCATCAATAAATAACAGTCACGCATGTAGCTGTGGTTCAGTGAACTGGTCTTGTCCATGTCCTAAAAAGGAGACTTATACAACTTAAATACCTGATAGAATAATTATAATTAGGATCATACTAAATCTTAAGTTGAGCTTTAAATATACAGAGTTAAACTTTTCGTCTAGAATGTGCAGTTCTGGATTTGTGTTTTTTTCTCTTGCTCATCTCTCAGCATTTCTTCTTCTCTCGTCAGGGAATTACAGCTTGACAAGCCCCCTTTTTAGTGAGCCAGGGGACGTCACTGTGTCTCTGCAGGAAGCATAATTAGCCTCATCTTCCTCCGTTCGTCGTCTCCTTCACACAGCCCTCCATCCTGCCTATGGCGATGTTTGTAAATTAGCTCTCCTCACTGCGACCCGGTTATTCTGCTAGGAAAGCTCATCCATGACTTGCCTACATAACGAAGAGTTCAGCTCTTGTTCTGGGAGAGATTCACATGCCATAGTGCCCTAATTTTTTTCAGCTTCCTCAATGTCACTCTCCAAGAAATTCAGCAACTCTCACACTGCAAAAAGAGAACTAAAAGTAAGTGAAATATTCTTGAAATTAGTGTATTTATGCTTGATTTGAGCAGGTAAATAAGATTATCTGCCAATGGAATAACATTTATTTACCTAAAATAGGAGAAACGTGTCATCTTATTTAAAGTGCAGTATATCAAATTATCTTACTTTAGGGTTAAAATACTCATTCCATTGGCAGAGAATCTTATCAACCTGCTCAAATCAAGGACAAATATACTAATTTCAAGAGAATTTTACTTACCTTTAGTTCCCTTTTTGCAGTGCCTAAGTAATCTGCTGAAGTATTCAGGAGGTTCAGGCGGACTGGGTGACTCTTTTAAAAAAGAGTGGAGAACATGGACACATATCATGGAAAAATCTTAATTCCTTTATGCGATTTAAATTTTTAATAAATATTTATGCCTCTTGTGGAACTGATCAAAACTGAGCCTTGGCAAGGTATGATACAGTTTGAAAAGGTTATTGGTTCAAAAAACTTTGTCACGAGTGTATAAAACATAGAGTAGCTCTCCTCCTCCTCCTTCAGTTCCTGTAGTCTGTCAGTCAGCAGTATATCATGTATATCATGATGAAACACAGAAGAGTCCCCTGAAACACTATCCATGCAAAACAACAAATAGTCTTATGGCATTGAGACAAGATGGGTAACTGCTTTGAGTAAAATGTTTACATCAACCTTGAAGGATTACTAAACAAGTTACAACATGGTCACTATCTCAGCTAATATCGTTCTCGAACATGTTAACTAATAGTTCTCCAAAATACTCCTATTGACGGTGTGACTTCCTCGTTGCGTTCTGCATTAGACAATGTAGCTCCCCTTGAAAAAGAAGGTGATTATTCACAAGAAGCTGGCTCCCTGGTTTAATTTAGGGAGCGAGACAAATTATTTGGGTTCTCTTCAAGTATGTAGCAGCTTTTCGGCTGCTGGAGGACAACAGGGTCTATTTATCTCACTGCTGAGTTCTCCTACTGTTCTCCAATTTGCATTATTTGTTGTTATTTCATCTTATATTTTATATTTTCTCTGCATTTTTTCTCTTCATAGAAGGTACACCTGGTCTGGTGTTCTGTTAGCTGTGACATCATCAGGGGAGGCAGATCATCCATTATTACCATCTAACATAGAAAGTACTCCTGGGTCAATGTGAGCTTCTGTGCTTTCTGTGTCTCTGCTCTGTCTTCTCTCTTTGGAGAGACTTGATGCAACCTGCTGGGTTTCCTTAGAGAGGAAACTTTCTGACCAATCTCTCTGGAAGATTTGATTGAATTTAACTTTGTAAAGAGCCTTGAGATGACATGTGTTGTGAATTGAGGCTATATAAATAAAACTGAATTGAATAAAAATAAATCTCTTATAGTACTGACCCCAGCTTCATTCCAAACCTTCTGATTTTGTTCTCACAAACTATTGAATTCACTTTGCTTCACAATCTTCGTGTGGCTGTCTATTGGCCATAACATTAAATTTCAGTATTTAAAATCTACTTTTAATGGGCTTAAAATCTCTGGAACTAAATGTTGGGTTTTCATTTGCTGCAAGCAACAGTCAAAGCAACAGAAAAGCAGTCTTGAAGTGCATCCTTCCATGTCTTGTAAATCTATATAGCACACAAGTTTCGTTTTCTAAACTGCGTAACTAATATAAATTAACTTTTCATTAATATTTTAATTAAATGAGCTGCACCTGTAGTTCTGGGAGAAAAAACATCTCTCTGGGCATCCTGTTGGTATTATGAATTGAATTGTCATAATGCCTGTGCAAATTCTCGGTTTTCCGGGTCATGAAAAACAACAAACAGGCTTAAATCGGTAGCAAGCGGATGTTTGCTCAAATTCTCTGTATGAATTGTCATAAAAAAGTGCCCAACTGAATTAATATTTGTTAACAGTCAGTTCAAGTCATGCTTTTAGGGCTGTTTGTCCGAATCATCCTGCCTCTTTGTCGGTTCCTATGCATGAAACACAGAGTTAAGCTCAACAGGGTAGGTGAATGCATAAAGATTGTATTAAATCTTTGTTTTAATACCATAAAGATTGAACATTCAGCCTGGTGAAATGATTCGAGCAAAGCTTAGAAAACATCCTATGATAACAGATTAAATCAGGGGTAATGTGTTTTTTTAGTGTCAGTAAAAACACAGGGAGATATTTTTAATGGAATTGTTCAACAAGGCAAATAAAAGTCTTGTCTCAGTCTCCAGCTGATAAATGCAGAATCACAGAGGGATATTTGGCAAGAGTGCAATTTTACTCCTGTCATCCAAGGTCTGAAAACAATGGGAATTATTTTCTAATCCTAAACCCTTTTTGTTTTAAATAAAACATTTAAAATGTTCTACAGTTATGACTGTCTGGATGAATTATTTCAGGAATAAAGAGCTGCTCCTTTAAGACAGACGAACCTTTGCAGGATGAGTATTTCCACCTTCCTCCTTGAACCTGACTGAGTGTTATGCATGCTGAACATCACATGCTGCGCAGGGTGATCGGTGGTCGGCTCTTCAAAAGCAGAAATGATTGCACTTAAACCCGACAGCAGGAGGTTTAATGTGGCCTTTGCAGATCAAACATCCTCCGCTGCCTCCGGGCGTCGGGTACGCCGTAGCGTGGCATTTTAAACTCACCCAGCGAGGCATGAATATGTAGCCGCGCGCCTGCAAAACGGACATACTCGGGTCTGAATGCAGGAAGAATAAAGCAAGAGGGCAGTGGTAGCCCCGAAGTTAGAAGAATAGGCTGGTTTCGCTGAAAGGAACCGAAAATATTAGTTTAATTTTAAAGTGCTTTATTTGCTACGTTATGCTAGTTGTTTGGGGATTTAAACGAGGGTAAATGGTGCAAACAGAAAAGCAGAAATGCTTCAGCAACCTTCTGTGGACGGTGAGAGGGCAAACAAGTCTGCAGACAGTTGATGATTATATCCTCTGTGTGTGAAATAATGCAGAAGACTATTAATATCATGTGTTTACAAAGTGAGATTTAGAGGCTCTGACAGCTGGTGGAGGCCGGTCGACATGCCTGGAGTTGCAGCCATTTGTTCGCAGTGTTAAGTCTGACAGGGATTTGATTTACACGTTCCACTCTGTCATAAACAGAGGCCTTTCCTCCTCCCTCTCCGTGCCCTCTGTCAGCCACATGTCTTACGTAACTCGTCTTATCAGTCAGGACCTCTGACATCCTCACGTCTCGCAGCAGTTCTCGAGATGTGAGGAGGAGGATGAGGATGAAGTACGACCAGGCTGTCCACCGTCCATGCGTCCCATTAAAGGGTCACTCGTTACATAACCAACGTCTTGAACTTGATCCTGATCAGCTTATATAACATTTGTTTTCTCCTGGGGCGTGAGTTAGGTCCTCACGTCTGCGTGTCATGTTTGGATTTCAGCGTGTCACATCGCAATGGAGATTTAGCATAGATCTAACAGATTATCTTCGGTTTTACGGCAGTAGGCGTTGTGTAACTGATTTCTCTTTAAAATGGTCAAACGTTATCTTTTTATTCCATCTGTTTACAGAAATAACATAAGTTTTAAAGGTTTTCAGGTCAGTGTGCCTTAATTCTGCACAAAATGCGTCACCCTGCAAACTCCTACATTATGTGAACCCTTGGCTTTATATCATTCCAAAAGCTTACACAGAAAATAACCTTTAACATGCGAAACCCGGCAGAACTGGGTCATCCTGTATTATCTAGTTGCATAATACAACATCCCATGTTCATAGAGCCGGATTATGACACCCGGAATTAGCACACCCTGGCAACCCAATTCACATTGTACCCAGCCTCAATATCTGTCTGTAAAAACCCCCGATTTACCCCCGGACCTGTCCCCAAAAAGGTGCCCTTTGGAGTCCCTGCCCCTGAAAATACAGCTCCAAGGATCGCAGAGGCACTCAAATACCTTCATTATGTCAATGTTGTTATTCTGTAAAAACTGGCCAAGCTTAGCCTTAAAAATGAAATGAAGAATGTTGACATGTAGGGTGTAGCTCTGACTACACTGACTGCTCCATTGTGTCAAAAGTTGTCAGCTGAGATGGTTCGAGTCCCTAATCAGGAGCCCTCTGGGAGTCTAGCCTTACATCTGCTCTGGGCACGTTCTTGTGGAGGAAGACCCCCCGGGTGAATCTAGAACTTGCTGGAGGGAACATGTAACCTTTTTGGCCTTGGAATGAGTCAAGATCCTAGAATTAGAAAATGGAGTAGGAGAAAAGAAAAAAATAGGTTTACACCAAGGAGATGGCACCCTCAGATAAGCAATGGATGGATGGATGGATGGATGGATGGATGGAAACTATATGAAACTATATCTGTCACATGTGATCATCACTTTTTTTTGTTTTATGATCAGTGGTAAGGCAAATTTATTTGTATAGCACATTTTAAAACAAAGACAATGCAAGGGGCTTTACATGATTAAAACGGAAGATAAAAACAGAATAAAGGTGTCAGGATTCTGCAGGCAGTGCTATGCAGATTTCTGCCAGCCCTGTCTGCTCTCTTTCTCTCCCTCTCCCCACAGGTGATTGTAGTTGACAGGTGGGCGGAGAGCACACCTGTCAACTACAATCACCTGCGGCTCGTTCAGCGGCTCCATGCTGGAGCATAAAAGCAGTGCTCAGACAGCTGGAGGACGCCAGAGTGTAAACCTTGTGTGGTACACCTCAGTGGCCACTGTCTCGTGACAGCTTACCTTTTTCCCAGCGCTAATTCCTGTTTCCTGTCTCTCTCAGGTTGCCTCACGCTCTGGATCCCTCTCCAAGCGTCCCTTAGTGTTCTGACGTCTCAAGTCAAGCCTCCGTGCTCACACTGTTCTGGATCCCGTTCCGGAACCTTCCTTACCAAGCTGGGCTGAGAACGCCACCAGATTCCCCTGGTTCCTCCAGCTGCTCACTGACCACTGCTCCCTGCATCGCAGCTGCTCGAACCCCACCTTAGCTCCATCTGCCCGCTCACCTGTCCCTCATTCACCTGGTTCCACCTTAGAGGAGAGTTCAGCCGAATCGGTCTCTCAGCTCCACTCCCCCCGGCTAGGCTTTCCGAATCCGGCGGTAAGCAGACTTATTGGTCCCGGTTTCTAGTCGCTGTCAGGTGCTCGTTTAGCAAGCCTACCTTTGTCTCTGTTCCTCTGTTTCATAATAAACATCTTAAACTGCTTTCTGCCTCCTGACTGTGTTCTGCATGTGGGCCAAACTCCTTAAAACCATGACAAAGTAAGTTAGAATAAAATGTAGAAAAAATTAAACAAAATAAAAGATGGGAAAATAGAAAATATTAACAGTTGGACTACAAACTTAAACTAATGTTTCAGTAAAATGGTTTAACTAGAACAGTCAAAGGAAATCCTAAACAAATTTTACTCTTGATTTAAAGGAACTCAGGTTTTCAGCACTTTTGCAGTTTTCTGGGAGTTTGTTCCAGATCAGTGGAGCATAAGAACTAAATGCTGCTGGTGAGACAGAACATTCGAGAGATGATGGTACCAAAGCTCTCCAAACCAAAGCAAGAATGGCTGGTTCGCCCTGGAACTGAATCACCTGGTCTGCTTGTTCTTATTATCATCAGTTTGAAAAGGTTTTGGTTTCCAGGGATCCACAGCAGCCATGGAGTGAGAGAGGCGGACATACAGAAAGTCAAATGAGTGCCTGTCATTCCTGCCACGAAGCTCTGCATAGATCCCGCCACGGTGTTCAGACATGATGGTATTTATGTGTTTCACTTTACGGGAAGAAATGCAGTTCTGATCTGCCCACCACCTCCAGAGGTGGTGGGCTCCTGGATGAGTCCAGCACCTCTGAAAGAAGTTGATTTGGACCACTTGCATCCAGGATCTCGTTCCTTCATGTCCTTCCAGGCCTCCTGATCAAAGGTGTGGGTCAGAACATAGAAGGACCGGTAAATCTAGAGCTTTGCTTCTTTGCTCGGCTCTTTAATTTAATTTGTGGCTTTCCTTCGTTAGTCTATGGTTTCTTATTTTCTGTTTTTTTATGGTCCTTCCTGCCAGTGCCGGTCGTTTAGTGAAACAGAGGAAAGCATCTCCAAAAGTCCTGCTTCTGCAGTTTGCCTGCTCTCTGGTCTTTTTTTAACCACCACATCATGACAGAAAGTGTTCGTGGTGCGGAGGGATCAAAGCTCCCGCTGACAATGGATGTGTCAGGACAGGGTTTCAGGGCTGTCAGTCAGGACTGATGGCTGGAAGGAAATCCTTTTTAAATTCACGAGCAGCTAAAATCAGAGAGGGTCAGTTCATCTAAAACATTCTCCTGGATTTTGTTTTTTGTTTTAAAAATGCCGAGAAGGCTCAGGTCCTAGCATTTTTATTATTATTTCCCTTATTTATTTTATTGACTTCTCCTCTGAGCAGTCTAGAAATGTTGCTAATTTTTATTGAACATGGACATACACTCACTGGCCACTTTATTAGGTACACCTTGCTATTACCAGGTCAGAACTTAATCCTTCGTGGCGTAGATTCAACAAGGTACTGGAAACATTCCTGATTCTTTGATTGCCTGATTAGAAATGAGCACCTGGACAGTTGGACAGGTATTAGGTACACCTGTCCAACAGGTGTACCTAATAAAGTGGCTGATGGAGTGTACATTTTCTGGAACTCTTCTAGTTTAACCATGTCCAGGCTCCTTTTTAGGTACAATATGTTCCAGTCTTTGAAGGGTTGGCACCTGCTGGCACAGAGGGCCTGTCATGCTGCTGAAAACATTGTTGTGTATGTGCTTTTAAACATGGCAGCTTAAAGGTGCATAAAAATAAAACATCACGAGAATTACATTTCTACACAAAGCTCTGTTGATAAATGGGACAAGCCGTGGTGTGAGATTGTGGGATTTGAAAAAAACTAGAAAGAATCCATGAACTATATTTAGAGATTGCAAACATCCACAAAAAAAACTAATAGAGTGGTATCGTGGCGTTCAAAGAAAGAAATTACTCAAGAGAAAAAAAGTATTTGGTAAAAAAGCTACTCAAGTAATGAGTAAACAGTTATAACAACTGATTTAATATTTTAAAATTATGTAATTGGTCAGACAAAAATATTGGATTTTGTACAAATTCGGTATTTTAACGACTAACATGAAAGTTTTACAAACAGTAACAACATTTTTCTAAAGAATGTTTTTGAAACCAAGCAGTTAATGTAGATACAGTAAGTTAGGACAGTCAAAGTACTTCCAATGACAATATCTACTGTTAACTGTAAGGTTAATTAACCTGTAAATGGCTAGATGAGCTCAGCAGATAGAAAATAACATTAAAACAACAAAACTTGTGTACAAATAAGAAGTCTCACCTGAATAGAAACTGTAGATGTGGCTCTGGTGCAGTTTTGGTGATTATTTATTCAGTCACAGTGGATAGAGTAGCCAGACATTTTACTCAAGTAAGAGTAGTGATACGTCTTCATAATATTTACTAAAGTAAAAGTAAGAAGTACAGAAAAGTTAGCCCATTAAATTTAACTGAGTAAATGTAATTAGTTACTACCCACCTCTGGGATAAACTCAGGGATTCCTGTGTTAGGAAGAGATAAAAACTCTTCTGCAAAGTTAGAAAGGTTCCATTTGTGTGTCTGAATTTTCTCCTTTTATTTTCTTCTTCTTATAAACGTGATTGTTTAACTTCATGTTTCAGGCCACATCTTCTTCAGGACTTACACTCAAATGAAATAATGAAAAGACAACTGTTTTTGGCAATGCAAATTAAACATGCCTCAAATTGGAACCAATATAATAAAATAACATTTGATTAACAGAAGCGGGGAGGGGTGTGATTTTACAGCTGCTTCTGGTAAAAGTTCAGCATAAAGTCAACAGCAAAATCTAAAAACGGGGTTTAACAACATAAGCTCACTTTAGCCTCTGCCATTTTTGTTCACCTTGTTTTATTACATAAAAAATTTAATTAATCTAAAAATGGTGTGACAGTGATGCAGGGGGCTTTATGTATGGCCTGACAAAAATAAAACAATCTTTGATTTAGAGCTTGACTTGTTTTTTTTGTTGATTAGTCGGTAACGCTTCACCTTTCCAAATGAACCCCAGGTGTTGACGTACCTTTTCCATCATTTAATTGGTCAATTACGGCTGTTGTGCTGTGGGTTGCAGACATGCACCCGCGCACACTGGAGCCCTTCCATTATTCATCCTGCCGTCTGAGGAGGCAGACGGTGCACTTTCCCCGCTGCAGCCCACCTAGGGGAGTTATTAGATGTTTAAGAAAAGCCTTAATCCTTTCCTGCTCTTTATCCCATTCCTCCTGCATTTGTGTCTCTCACATATGCATAAAGCATCCATCAGGAGGCAAATAACAGAATAAAAGGGAAAAACATGATCAGTTGTTTTATCTGTTTTTTTGCAGGTCAGGAACTTACTTTTACTGTCTGATGAAGAGGTTGGGACGTTTGCTCACAGAAAACTGTGCAGCCAAACGAGAAGACGAAAATTATGTAAAGCATTTCCCCACCTGTAATAATATCAAACTATCAAAGCAATCGTCTTTGCTTTTCTTAATCTGCTTACGGTTTAACTTGCAGTCTTCTTCGGTCTGGGTGGACTTAACAATCTGAAATGCAAACAATAGTTTTGTGTAAGAACCCGACAGCAGGGCCATTTTGTGCCGGACGAATGCCCCAAACCCCCCGTGACCCGGCACGGAAAAGCAGGATTCTTTGGTGATGTTATTCAGGTTGGGACCTGATTTTTATGCTACAGCCTCATGCTGAGGTTCATAAGTTTATCTGCAGTGTGTTGCTACTTAACGTTACCTATTTGGCTTTCAGTACTTCCAACTTTCAGCCAAAACAGTCAAGCTTCTTTCAACAATAAAGCAAGATGCAGTTTGTCAGCACCATCCCATCCCAGACACAAAGCCAACTCTATTTTTTGTTCTTTCCTTCGGCAGAAGAACAATTTTCCTCCACAATCGCAGATAAATCAGTTCATGTCCACCTCAATATTTAAATAAATCAGTCAAGTCGAGTTCAGCTGGACGTTGTATGAATTATAATGAAACTGAAAGGGAACAACACCATAATGAACAGTCTAAAAAACACCAAACAACATTCAAAAAAGGGAAGTAGGCTTCAAATACAGTACATTCAGGTCCAGAAAACAATTGATGTTTTGTTTTGTCATATTTGGTTCAATATGACACATTTTCTCGACATAATATACACACACTGACTAAAAAAATAAGCACCCACATAGCGTAGCACAGTGGAGGGGTACCTTATATGGTTCTTTTAAACCAAAAAGGGAGATCTTGTTTGTGGTATTCGTGGACAGGATTTAAAAAGCTGGGTGTTTGGTTTGTAAACCTTATGGATCAACATCTTTGCTCTTTACAGTTAATATGGTTCTGGTTTTGTCTTCAAGTCACAACCTGCAGCAAAGGTGGGAGCAGTTTGTAGCCACTGCACTGTGGGGCTGCTCAATATTTCTAAAAAGATGTATTATCGTGACAATTTAATGAATTTAAAAATGTCTCAGAAGGTAAAGATGTAGTAATGTAGTCAAGCCACAATGATACAACACCTAAGATGTTTGAGTGCTGGCCGAGTGGTTAGAGCAGCGCGCTTGCGCTCTGGGTCCCTGAGCAAGACCCTCAACCCCCAATATCTCCCCGGGTGCCCTACAGTGGCAGCCCACTGCTCCCCAATGCGGATGGGTTAAATGCAGAGAAATCCTTTAGCGACTGTGGCTTGATGGGTTGAGTAGTCGTCTGGCAATCAGAAGGTTGTGGGTTCGAGCAGCGCGCTTGCACTCAGAAAAGGATGAAAGTACCCGGTTCAATCCCCAGCGCAAGACCCTTAACCCCCGAACGCCTCCCGGGTGCCGCACATGGCAGCCCACTGCTCCCCCATGGAATGGGTTAAAAGCAGAGAACAACATTTCGTTGTAATGTATGTTTCAATGACAATAAAGATGATATTACTATTACTATGAATTAGCACATAAATCCATCACAGACTTGTTATCAGGGCATCAACCCTCCAGACCTCTCAGGTCTTCTGGCTCCAGCCTGCTCTGCAGAACCAGAACCAGAACCAGAACCAGAACCAGACATGGAGAAGCAGCATTTAGTTCCTATGCTCCACTGATCTGGAACAAACTCCCAGAAAACTGGAAAAGTGCTGAAAGCCTGAGTTCCTTTAAATCGAGATTAAAAAGTTATTTGTTTGGTTGCCTTTCAATGTTAATGTTGAAGTTTGTAGTCCAACTCGTCTTCCACTGTATCTGACCTGCTGCTGCTATTCCAATGCAATGTGCTTGTTTTTGTTTTCTTTCATGTACAGCCCTTTATAGGTGCTTTATAAATAAACCTTCCTGACTAATGCATCAACAAAACATCCTCTGTTTGGAGACTTTCACCAATGGTTTTAATTGACTGTCAGGTGCTACGGTACATAAATTGTTCCCATTAATGATGCCACCACTTTTTTCCTCAGGTGCCACCTCTAGGCACGCCAGCTCCATGCGTCGTAGGTCTGAACATACCTGCTGAAAGCATCCTGAAACTAGGCGGCGTGATCTATTTTCTCAGCTGGTGGCGGCACATTTCCCTGACATCTCAGAGGAAAAGCTTTTCCTTAATTTATTTGCATTTTTACAGACACTTTTCTGGGTTACAGACCACGCTGTCACAAACCCCAAAATAGCTCTGCCACTCATCCATCCCATTATGATCACAAAGGTTTGGGGATTTGGTTTGCAAATTAGGTTCCCCAACACACATGCATCATCTATAAAGCCCCCTGAAAGCCCCGTCAATCAAAACGCAGTAAGAAAGCATCTGTGAACCTACAGTGAAATCATGAAAGAGCACAAATAATAAAGGTGTTAATTACTAAGTATGTAATAAGCATGTAATTCTCTGTCAGCTTTACAATAAGACCTTTAGAATCAGGGAAAAAAAATATTAATCACTCTTATTACGCCTCTGCAGACCACTGTGCACTTGACCTTTAGAAATGAATAGAGGCGGTCTGGGTGGCATTTTGCAGAGCTGCCAAAACAGGAGAAAAAACAGTTCACACTGAAAGCAGAGAGAAGCAGTCTGGAGATAGAGAGGATTTTAGTTTGTAGATTAAAAATAAACATACCCCCCATACACACACACACACAGCCTCCCATAATTATTACATCTATAAAAACAGAGCAGAAGACACACTAATTGTTTCCTTTGTAACGGTTTAATCCGCTGTCTCATAGCTCATATAGCACAACTATACGTAGAAGTGATTACACAGTATTTTAGCCTGAAAATAAATCAAACTTATTTAGACAGATTCTGTAAGTTTCTTCTGCACAGCACTTTTACTGTGTCAGCAATATTGATTTATTTGGTGAGTTAAAGAGTTTGGGACTGTTTCATCCAGACCACCTGCATTAATTAAAGTGTAACGCACTCCCATGTAAATCCCACTCTCAGTGGTGAGAATCAAAAACTGTTTTTAGAAAATGGAAAGATGTCCTGTTGTGTCTGTGTGTTATGTCTAATTATGTGTATTCTGAAACTGTGTCTGCCTCATCAAAAATGTCATTATGGTAACACATAATGACAATAAAGCTTCTTGATTCTTAAAAGCTGCAAAATATCACATTAGTTAAATAAAGGCTTCATCTGGAGCAGAGATTCCAGTTTCTCAGTTAACAAAAAGTGTTCGCTAAAATGATCAGTTACACTTGAATATGCTTATGTTATGGCCTTCATGAAAAACACCGGCTATTTGGGCGATACAAGGAAAAAATATCAACTATTCAGAGGTTTTAGTTTAGTTTTTTTCAAGTTTAAATTTCTTGTTTCAGCTTTGAAACAGGATTGTTAGGTGACAGGGAACTGTTTGTGTTCCTAGCTATTTTCTAGCTAAACCTATTAAAAATATCAGCATAGAAAAACTATTGTTTTTATCAGTTTAGGAGCCGTGTTCCCTGCAGCATTTCCCGTGGCTCTAAACAACATCAGATGATTTGTTCTGTCACTCCACCCAGTGATAAACAGCTAGACGTGGCAGACAGTACATGCAGATTTACTGGGACTCATCCTGTTCTACAATTTAACAAATGACTTAACAAAAGTCACTTAGCTGAATAAAACGTCCTTGCTTGCCACAGGCCAGGATTAATCATGAATAAAACATGAAGCAACCCCCCCCCCCCACCCTTCCTCATAATATAAAGACACAAAGCCCCCTCCTCCCATGTGTCTTCTTACAGTACAGAGGCAAACAAAGACATAATGCTTATTATTTGATCGGAATCTCAGTGTTTAATAGCTAATATATGCACAGAGCGGCCTAAGGCATCTTCAGCGCATACATTTAAAACACGTTATTGTTTTGTGAGGCCGTGTGTTTGGGTTTGATATGAGAAGCTATTTTTCTTCAAGTCTCAGAAAAAAAATGTATTTTCCTTCAACACAGATTAAGAGTTTCTACAGACAAAGAGAAACACATCATGACTTTGAAGGCTTAAAACTTGAGAAATGTATTAACAGGCCTGTTTGTGTAGCATAGCAGAGCCGCAGTAACCAAACTTCTCCGCCAAAATAAAAGCGTCGTAGACTGGCAACCCCCTTACAGGAGGGTGGGTGTATTTTTGTGGAAATTACGTGAATAAAGTAATAATTTTATGAGAACTCTTACAAAAAGTGCAGTCTTCCTCTTTTGTTAAAAAATCCCAACACAACTAAAATAGAAACGAATAAAAAATACAACTTAAGCCATATTGAAAATGTGTGGAATATGCTTAGAAGGCAAGTATTTGCCATAAAACTAAACAATCTTAATGAGTTTGACTAATTGGCCCATGACCTGTGGTCAAATATCCAAACTGACCCCAGACGCTTGTTGAGACGAACAGCATGTAATCCACGTTCAACTCGCTAACTTTTATATAGTTCTAAACAGCATGGCTTTGTCCTGGCACTCTAAGGATGAGAAGCCATGTTTCAATCCAATTATGCGAATTTCAAGGGAAATTTTTAAATTCCCCAAAAAAGGAAAATGTGAATTAGGAATGTTTCCATCCACTGGTTTAGAGTGAGTGTCATTTCATCAGAAGCTGATGTTACGCATGGCTGTAATAAACAGGAAGTAGAGGTTTCAAACTAGCATGGAGCTTCAAAAAAAGGAGAGAGGTTTTCAGGAATCTGTTGCTGTCGGGCAAATTGTAATTGTTCTGTCATGTCAACTAGTATTGCCAAAGTAACTTGCCTTCTGGAGACGTAGAGAATACGGTTGGACGATATCGAATAAAAGCATACCGATAAAATAGAAATCATACTGAGCGATATCAATAATTATCAAAAAATTTAAAACATATATTTTAAGTGCAGCCTGGTTGGCCGTGATGTTGCTTAATGACCTATTTTTAAATAAAGAACACAAACACTGAATTTAAATCCAACCCTTTATTCAACCAACGTTTTACCAAAACTACAAGTTGTTGTTTTTTTTTTAAAAGTGCTCTCTGAACTCTTTATGGGGGGCGGAGTTTGGTGACGGAGCATTCCTGAGTTTATGATTGGTTGAGAGGATGTAATTACTGTAGTGATAGGCTAGAATGCAAAGGAGAGGACAACTTTTCTTCTATTGAACTTTTTATTGACCCTTTCTTTTTGGTAGACAACATGTTTACCGATCGATATTTATTGTAATTGAATTATCGTCCGGCCCAGGTAGAGAAAGAAATGCTGTTATGTGTGAGTTATGGGAATATCCTGGAACATGATCAGTCATGTGAGGTAAATGTTCGCTACATCAGAACTTATTCAGCAAATGTGTTTCTAGGTCCCGTTTTGCACCTTAAATCTCTAACAAAATCTAATAACCACCTCAAGCGAGGGTAAAAACCTTTATGAGCAAGTGACAGCAGATAAAAGAAGAACGAGAGCGAAAAACAGCAAAAGCACTCAATACTTCAAAACTGTTTTTGACTATGAATGAATTACTCTATTTAAAATTTGTCAGTTTGAATTTCGATATTAATAATAACCTTCTGGTGACGTGCAGTTTTTCAAAATAGTAATTATTATCGTCAATATGATCATTAAATGCATTTGGCCATGCAATTTCAACCATGTGAATTATCAATTTAAAAATCAAGAAACTTTTATTGTCACCATGTGTTAGCATGGGGGAAATTACTCAGTATAATGTGTCCAGTACTGATCAGACTCCATCTGTACACTTTACAACTGTACTGAACAGGACTACAAGTGCACCCTATAAAAATAAAACATCTAAATCAACTTATTGCTCACAGTTTATTTTACATAATTCAACTTAGATATCCTTTAAAACAAGAAACATCTCTCCATCTGTTCTTGTCATTTCTTCTGCTAGAATAAACTTGTTAAAGCTTTCTTACATTGATACCAAAGAGAGACACAGCAAAATGCACAAGTCTTTGTTCTGGAATATTGTTTTTCTTTTTGCATAATAAGAACTCATGCTACATTTATAATCCTGACAGAAAATAAAAGACATATTTTAATGGTTTCACCGCTCAAGTGTCAAAACAGAAGGCGATGCTTGGAGCTTTCTCCCATAATGATAGTCGACTAATAAAATGAGCCCACGGATCGCTGCCTAAACTCATTACCCGCCCTGTTTCCACCACGCCGCTGTGGCTGCTCACAATTAGTGGTGTCTGATAGTGGCGGCAATTTCAGTGAATACCATAGTATACAGGTCTGGCATTACATAAATACCATACAGTGTACAAGTTAATACTTTGATTCCCCTGCAGATGTCTTAGTTATTTCTGTTGTCGTTTATAGCAGCCGTGTTAATGTTCGTTTATGTTAATGGATTCTTTTATACCTTTTTGTCATTTACAAGCTGAAAAACATGACATTAACAGTAAACATCCTCCTCATTATCTCAGTAATGGCATCTTCAGGGCGTCTTTGATGCCCATTTTTACAATACAAGAAGTTTGTAAGAACGAATAAAGTTGCAGCCCTGAGCAACCTTCTAAAAACAATGAGACAAAGCTGTGGAAACTATTTAAAATGTCCAACAAACAGCTCAGCATTGAGATATGCTCTTTTCATACTTTTAATCTCACAATCAACTTGTAACGGGAAAAAACACCTTTAGAAGAGAATATGCAAGTTAAATTTTGAATAAACCCCCAAAGTGATCATGTTTGCTGCAGCTAGTAAACAGAAAATACATCACAAACAGTAGCAAAGCTGATTTTATGGTTTTATTCATATATATATATATATATATATATATATATATATATATATATATATATATATATATATATATATATATATATATATAAAACAACTCTGAAATAAGTCTTACTGAATATCTGGGAAGCAGAAAAAGTTTTTTCTTGGGAATTGAAATTGTACAGCATGAAAAAAAGCTTCTGCTGCTTAAGCTATCAATCACAACCTTCAGGTGGCGCTTTTGCAAATGAAGACTCAGCAATCCATATTAGTCACTCTCATTTGCTAAACTATGTAAATGACGTCGGGGTTCATCAACATTTGCAACCTAGTTCTGCTGCATTTTGAAAGCAGATGGCACATGCATGTGTGGACACATGGAAGATTGACTGATGAATAGGTTTCCTTTCAGCAAACTGTATTTGCACAGTTGGTTACTCCTGGACCCATTCATGCGAAATTTGATAAACTACATGGCTATGAAAACAAATTGGTGTGCTGGGTCCTTCATCAGTGATCGTTCTGATTAAGCCCCTCTTTACATTGGATTAAGGCCGCCATACACTCACTCTGTGACTTCCATGATGGATTGTGGCAGTGTTGTGGAAATCCTGGAGAACATTGTTTACGTTAGAAAATAAATCATTTTGCTACTCTGCTCTCAGTACTCAGTAAACTGTGTTTCTCCCTTGCTGCTTTTCTTGCCAACCTACCAGAATGCTTCCACTGCAGGTATCAAATGTGCACTACGATGGTTCCCTGTCAGTGTAAGGAGCGTTCTGCACCTCCACCATTAGTTTATCTTCCATTTTAGGTCTTTGTGCTAAAAGACAAAAGTGTTGCTTCTCCCCATCAGGGAGGCGCTAGGATGAGCCTCCCTGCTGGAGCACCACCAGTCCAGCAGATACCTGTCTCTAAGTGGGCGTAGTGGAGTGGAGCACTGCGAAGTCCGTGGAAAAGGATCTGCACCCAGAGTTGTATTCATGGGCATTAAGACAGTGGGTTGTTTTTCTCAGCTGCTTAGTGAGATCCTTCCTTCTTGCTAGAGAAGTTGCTGGATAACATGTACATAGCACTGGTACTTACAAAAGTTACTGTTAATCACTTGGAAAAATATGTTGGTGAAGATTCTCAGTCATCCAGGTCAGGATCAATCAAAAACAAAGGTTAAAAAAATAAAACAACTGGACCTCTATCCTGAATTTTAAGGAAGTTTCACTTTCCATTCAGGAAGCTTTCTCAATTCAAAAGAGTCGTCCACCTGCACCTCAAGGACGAAGGACACTGTCTGAGGACTAAAATGTTCACATTTTAGACAGAGAAGACAGATGATTTGAGAGAGGGGTGAAGGAAGCCATTTAAGTAAAGCAGGAAAAAAAAACTTTAAACAAAGGAGGAGGGCTCAGGTGTCAGCTTTCAAAAACTTACAACACAGCTATAGGTTTGATTCCTGCCAAGTTTCACCCCAACTCACACCTCCATGCATGTGACCACAGCATTTCTCATGTGAGCCAGGCTAATGATGAGCCTAATGACTCTCCATTGTTGGGGTGATCAGCTCCAGGTGAGTTTACAGGTGAATCTAAGCTCTAACGAGGCCTCGCCTGCAGGTCTATACAGCTTGGAACTCCACACTACTCCAGACATTTCAAACTGAGAAAGCTTCCTAAATGGGAAGCAAAACGTCTTCAGCTTCAGAATAGAAGCCCAGTTGTTTTATTTTTTTAACCCTTTTGGATTTACTTGGAAAAACCCACACTGATAACCGAACAGGTTCTCCACGCCACAGCCAGGACCCAGGTGGAGTGCTGCCACAACGATGAACCAACCAAGTCCCATGCTTGTGGGAACTGTCCTGCTCCGTAAAAGTGCAGCTAGGCGACTGTATTCCTGATGCACTACAGCAACACCTTTTGCACACCATCCACATTTTAGTTTAAATGTTATGGTGACGCTTGAGCCATTGTTACACTGTTTCCAATCAATTTGTGTATGTCGGCACATCTAAAAAAAACATCTAAATGTGAAGAAGTGAAGAACATTTTATGCAACATACAATCCTGTCAAATATGTGTGGTCTACATCAGAACAAGATAAGATAATTAAGTGGTAGAATAGTTATTAGTTGAATTAATCAGTGTGTCAGTGCACATCAGATGAAGTTGCTCCAACTAGTCACCATGCTAACATGGGTAAATCTTCGATCTTCATCAGGGCAGACAAAGCACCCGCATGATGTAGAATGACATAAAGTAAGATTTCATCATTGATATGAAATCAGAGTAGCACCTGCTCTGTTGCTGAAGCATGGACATATCAGACTGAGTCAACAGCTCAACTCAAAACTTTAAAACTTACTGTTAAGTTCCCTAAGTGAAACATTTATTCCAAGGAATACCGATTGGCTAGATTATAGGAGACAGAAAGGATGAAAAAAAGCATCAGCTGCAACAAAGCAAAAAGCTTTCTGCCACTCGCATAATTTTTCACTCATGGCAATAAACGTCTAAATGTAGCCAAATGACACAAACTTGGCCGAAAGAAAACTGGGTTTTATTGTAACGGAGCTTCGTCTTCATCGTACACCCAAACGTGTCCACAGGTAAAATTTGTCTAGAGGTCAGGGCTGCTTAGACATGACCTCAGATTTATTACACATCATCAAAATATAAACAGAAAAGAAATCTATGAACAGGAGTAGGTTTACTGTAAAATGGGACATTCACTTCAGCAATATATATGAGAAGAGAAGAAAGCCGATTTGAAAAGATTGCAGACAGGAGATTACAAATATGAGTGCTGATGAGTATTTTAAGATTTTGTCAGGTGTTTCTACAGTTTTATCTTTGGGAAATAAGTTTTAGCAGAGCTTTAGTCTACATACATTCATGCATTTTGCACTAATGTTTCCTGATTAACTCACTGCATTCATTATGACTCATCCATCCCGCCCACATGGCCACTTAAGTCAAGCTTTCATATGATAACCCTCCTTATTGGGGTTAATCAGCTTAAACTTCACTGCAGTGCTGTGCCGCAGTCTCTCCCCTGACAGACCGTAAAGTCACTAAGCCAATTTCATTTCCTCTTGGATTACTGGACTCACAGAAGGAGCGAATGGTGACCAGCTTTAGGTGAAGTTTTATGTTCTTTGGCCCATATGGAGGGTATTTTCACTTATAACTGATCTGTTATGACTTCTTTAAAGCAAGATCAATGTCCGTTCTACCAGGTTCCACCAAAATTTGTAGAACCAGTTAAACAGTTTCCTCTTAATCTAAACATTTAGATTATTTTTATGAAAGCCATTTGAAGAATTAAAAATAGTTACAAAGGTACACGTGAAAATAGTTCCACATACACATTTCTATTCTTCTATTTTTTAAAATAGTCACTATTTTCTGTACGTCACTCTGTGCTCTGCTGAATTAAGTCTAGAACAGAAGTTTGAATACCGGTTGCGTTTGTTTTTGTTTTTGACTGAAAGTGATATTAAAATTCCTTAAAAAGCATTAAAAAAATTAAATTGAGTGAAGTATATGTGGAGGGATCAAACGATTTGGCTTATGACAAGGAGGCCCTTCAGACTCAATGCCAATTTAACATGAGATTTTTATCAAAATGTACATAGAAATAACATAAAATCTGATTTATTTTTGTTTTTGTTTTGTTTGTTTGTTTCAAAATGCATGGTACTCATACATTGCTACAATACTTTTATGAGGTTGCTGTCTCATTTTGGATCAGAAATAAACATCTTGAATGAGAGAAAATCCTTTTAGATCTAAATCTGCCAGTGGTGTAAATAATTTTAGACTCAACTAAAACTTGAATATGATTTATTATATGCAGCACGGTGCAAATATCATGAGTCATCCTCTGTTTTTTTGTATTTAGCTTCCAAGGAGTCAAACTTTCTCGGTCTTGGGGAAATTTCTTTTAGTCTAATTGTACCTTTTTAAAGCAGAGGGACCACTGCACAAGGTTCCCTTATACAATTACTTGAAAACAATGTATACCTGGAAGGAAACTGTTAAATAAAAGACATGTTTTAGACCAAATAATGCATCAATCTATATTTTTCTAGTGCAGACCTGCCAATCTTGAATTATTATTTTTTGGATCTGGATAAACAAATGGTCCAGGATATGCTCCTGTTTTGGCATCAGTAAGTTTAAAAAAAAATATCTGTGGATAAAGTCAGACCTTAAATCAGAGAGGAAACAGTTTTGCGTGTATAAATGAAGGGCAGATGCTTCCTTCCTTTAGTTCAAAGCATGCCGAGGGTTATACAGTGTGTCATTGAATACCAGGTATTAAGTGAACGCCACAGGAACACAAACACACACAAGCACAGAGAAACGAGTACAAGCTGGGCTTGAGGCCAGAGTCCAGGACGTGACTGATAATCACAAGACCAGACGGCATTGAGACGTGCTTGCATGTAGCCAAACTGCAAAACAAACACATCTAAAGACATTCCTACTCCAAGCCAGACAGCTAATTTCATCCCTGCTGCTCCGTGTTTATCCATGTGCATGTCCGTGTGAGGAGACCCAGCTCCTGCTATGACAAGGTTACACAACATAGCATGTGTGTGTGTGTGTGTGTGTGTGTGTGTGTGTGTGTGTGTGTGTGTGTGTGTGTGTGTGTGTGTGTGTGTGTGTGTGTGTGTGTGTGTGTGTGTTCTTGTACTCGCAGCTGAGAGAGAGCATTTTTGCTAGTTTTACTGGTAAAGTGAGGACCGAAATAATGTCTAAGGACTAAGGTGTCAATTAGATCTAGGTTAGGGTCAGGGTTAGGCCATAGAAAGGCTTGAACATGAATGGAAGTCTATGGAAGGCAAGACACGGTCCTCACTATGCATATTGAGTAAGGATGTGTGTGCGTGTGTGTGCGTGCTCCTGTTTAGGTATCGGAGTGAGAACCATTTTCCTGATTTCACCATCAAAGTGAGGACCGTTTGTACCAAAGTGAGGACATTTTGCTGGTCCTCACTTTGTATTTTGCTAGCAGTAAGATTTAGGACTACGGTGTGAATTGAGTTTAGTTTAAGGTTAGGGTTAGGTATACACAGGTTATAGTTAGGTTTAGGATTGTTGTCAGGGTTGGGGCATAGAAAGGGTTGAAAATGACTGAAAATCCATGGTAGTCAATGAGCGTCAACACGTGGTCCTCACTACATATAGCAAGACGAGAATGTGTGTGTTGCACATGGTCTGGCACCAGCAAACGGTTCACTGGCATCACACACACACAAAAACAAACCCATGACTCCAGGTTGGGTTCGTTGTTAGAGGTCAGGTACACCAGCTCTCAGCCTCCATTATGATCTACAGCAGATTGTCAAGAAATCTGACAGATCACGAAAAGTAAAACCTTCCATAACCCTAGAGCACATGTGTCAAACTCAAGGCCCACGGGCCAAATCCGGCCCGTCAGGACAATTTATCCGGAACCTCAAGAGCCAAAAAAGGCATATCATGTCATAAAATAGAGGCATATATTCTTTTAAACTGGGCCTCCTGTGGCGAATGTTGATTTTTTCAACTGTGTAGTAACAGCATCCTGCCATTAGATGTCCGTTTTTCTTACAACACATTAAAACAACTCAGAAATGTTCAAAAACAGAAAAAGTGATGCAGAATGATGAGTTTAAAGTGTGACTCACCCCAATATCAACTTTTTTTTGCGGATAAACTGAATAAACTGGGCATAAGGGTGCTACTTTTATGTTACTGTGCATTTTTTTATGCTGCTATGTGAACTGACTTGAAATCAAAAGTATCATCTATACACGTGCAACCGGCCCTTTTAATGGCTTCTTGATGCCAAAGTGACCCAATACAGAAATGAGTTTGACACTCATGCCCTAGAGCTTTAAACTGGGTACACTTTTTTGCAGATGACATTTTGATTTCTACCACCGACAGATGTATTATTATACCCTTTTATTCGTTCATGATAGGAGTTTCAGAATATGTACATTGTCCGAAACATGCGAAGGTCACATTTGCATTGGTTTTTAATGCAGCTTGTTTTAACCGTCTATAAATCTCCCTTTGTGTGTAAAAAGTATGTAAAAAATGAAAGGTGGTTTAATTATCAAATGTCAGAGGGGCCATATTATTCACAATTCCTGCTCTTCTTAATCTATTGTTTTTGTTAGCGCATCATGAGAAATGTCATAAATGAAAAGTTTTGGTGTCAGTGTTGAGTTTGAAATTAATTTAATCAACTATCTTGACAACCCAACATGAAAAATTTTGAAAAGTTTTTTTACTGTAGACACAGATCTAGGCTGAGCTGTTGCTTTCTATAAATAAATAAATAAATCCCATAATGAACAATAGTATGACACCTTGATGTAAACCATCTTTGATTGGATACGACCCAACTGGTTGCGCTCGTTACAGTTTTTACTGAATGGGTGAGAGACAATCCCATTCTTTTCTTCATCACTGTTTCTGTTCAAGGCGGAGAGATTTATAACGCAGAGAGATCAAATGTAAGCACTTCCATACTGTCACCAACATGCTGGAGCTCCCAGATGACCCTGCCTTTATGAACGTCTGCCATTAATATTATTAATTCATTGGAGGGCACTTAAGGGCCATGTGGAGGCCCGGCGCTGACACATGTGAGGTCAGGAGTTTAACTCTCTCTGGGACCATCCGCTCGGAAAAAGGTCAGCGCTCCTGATACCGTAGGAAATAATCTGCCTTCCAAATGCTTTCCCCCCACATGTGAGCTGTAAAAGGATTACAAGTTTAATTTGATTAAACTCTTTGTGTCAAACATTTTCATACATGCTGCCTCCCAGCTTCACAGCTTTAATTTAATAAGAGGAACACGCTGCAAACGACAACATTCTCTGATTATTCTACATGTTTTGCCAATGTTTGGCTGCTTCCATCTTTTCATTCACACAGTTACGGAGACACTAAAACCGACATCTACTGGTCAAAAACAGATAAAAAAGTATTTTAAAACACATTTAGCTGTAATCAAACCATGTATTCATGTAGTTTGCTGACTTCATGTCACATTTACTTCTGCTCTGGGTTGCATCATTTCTTTGCCAAAATCTGTTTTCAATGGTGACAGATGACAGCCTGTATATTGGTGCGAACATGCTGCCGCTGTAAAAGTTTCTAAAACAGAAAAATGAATTCCAAAAGCTACTAAATTTATGCAAAACCAGCGTCTGCGTGTCCATCTACAAACCGCACGGCATAGAAGATCTTCTCTTGAAATAGAGTTGCAGAGAATGTCCCGTCTCTCTGCAATGATCCAGTCCATTAACACCGAAACGAGGTATCATGCTTCCATGCAGGTTACACCCCGTCTATGCTTGTGTGTATTTAATGGCATAAGAGAAGTATTTACCTTTTCAGAAATTCTTTCTGCTCAGAATCAGAATCAACTTTATTCAGCACGTTTGTGGACAAAAAAAGAGTAATTTCACTTTAGTTTCCAACAATCGCGTCGTAAAAAACAAACAGACAGCAAACTACAATATATAAGAAAAACAGGAGCATAGAGGGCTGTAATCAGCCACATTTTATGAGTTCTCAGTTAGTTAATGAACGAGGTGACAAAAGATCATCAGGTGTAACTTCTGGTGTCAGCTGTGCATCCTGTGAAAACCAAATATCTGTAGAAATCTTTTATTTTATGACTGATTTTAATGCCCCTTTGAGATCATCAGCTTTTTTTTTGCACAAACCTTTAAACTGATGGGGACTGTAGCAGAGGAAGCCAAACACATCTAAAATCTTAACTCTAAAGCCTATCATCATCATGAAAAACAACTATTTTATCATGAAAAACCTTTCTTCCTCTTCTGGTGGTCATGGGAAACCAAACCCTCCAAACAGCTAAAGCTGTGAGAGTCATTATGAGCAATTTAGCTGAATACTTTTCACCTATTGAGTCTCCATTAATTAAAACCAAAGAACGTTACAGTTAGCGGCAAATCGACTGCAGTCATCAGTGTAATGGGGGGGGGGGGTGCTTAATTGTAGAAGGCCATGTAACACAGCTTTAACTGTACGAATGTGTGTCTTGAACCTGATTACATCAAGCAGAGAGCACCTGAGAAATTCCTGATAGATGCAGAATGTTTTCAACCCTTATTTTCTATTTTTTCTTTAAAAAAACAGAGTTTTCTATGGTTTTACCTCACAGATTTAACTACCAGAAATGCCTACTGCCTGAAACAAAGGGTGGTAAAATAAAATCAGTCAGGATTTGGGAACAATTCCTGCTTTCTTTATTAGATTAATCCCCCAAAGCTGAGGCATGTATGGGAGTTAAGCTGCCGGTGCTGATATCATAGAGGCAGTCTTTTCTGGCTCAGTGTCCCACTGAGAGAGCTGTTGTTTGGCATGCATAATGTTGGCATAATCCTCAGGCACCGTTCCACCTGGGCCTTCCAGGGAGGTCAGCGTACAATCTACCGGGGGCTTAAGTCAAGGATGGCGAGAGAAGCTCAGAGTAGCAGCAGGTATTTAGGAGGAAAAACCAAAAGCATAGAGAGGATGGTCTGCTACGAAGGGAACAATGTCTGCCTTGTAATGTAGTGGTTCTTAAAAGCTTTAGTTCACAGACCTTAAGCGGGTTGTGTGTGACACCCATAATGAGTGAATAAATTCACGACATTGTGTTAAATTGATGCAACACCACAGACTCAGCATTTATTCTGGGGAAAAAGGAGATTAGTAGCACAAAAATCTGCAGGGACAGAAATAATTAGTGCTTAAAAGATACATCATGGATAATGTGTTATCTTTAATCATTTCTGATTATAAGTTGTTGTTGTTGTTTTCTTAAAGCTAGTTTTGCTTCAAAAGAGGTGTACTTATGTGAGTATTTTTCTCATACTGACAAATAAACCTTAATACAGAACAGAGGTAATTCTGATAAGAAAATCACCATCTGGTTTGAAAACGTTATCCACAGTGAAACAGATTTTCTGCAACGTTTTCTCTCTCCCACAATCATGCAAAGATCATTTGTGAGGAGGAATACAAACACTGGTTTTTAAAGTCTAAGTTGCATCTTTTAAAAAAAAAAAGTCTGTGAGCAGAGGCTGTTTATGCTCGTGCTCATTGAAAACAGGCCAAGCTAATCCAAGCTAATTTAATTAATAAAACAAAACACAAAAAAAACAAAAAAACATTGGATGCCTGAAACTAGGAGATGAAAAAAAGCCGATTTGGAAAGAAAAGCGTGTGTAACGAATAAAGCTACTTTTCTATTATTCGCTTATCTTTGTGCTGCATAGTTACAGCTAAAAGACCTCAAGATAAAAGACCAAATGAGTGTTTGCAAGGTTACTTTTTAAATTAAATTAACAAATGTAATGACAGAGAAAAACTACCAGCAGGGATAACCGACCCAGAGGTAGTTCAGAACCTTGTTTTCGCCCGGATCTGATTGCTGTGTGCTTGATTCCTTTCCACTGGGCAAAAAAACACAAAACCTGCTTGGATTCATTTTCTTTGAGGTGATTCTTATTCATCAAAATAAACAGGGATGAAGACCAAAGCTTTGTTCTGCCTCAAAGTTGCATGAAAACAATCAGCACCAAGCCTCCATAATCTACGCTGGCTTTGGATCACGGTTGGCTCGTTGTTCTCAGAAAAGGTTTAGGCTTTTCATGATGACGCAGCGCAGCAATGTACCTGTGAATCCTTGCAGCAACGCCCATGCACTTCCTGTCGTCTGCTGCTCCAAAAAAAGGCAAAGCGGGAGGATCCCGGACGGCGATCACAGGGGGGCCCTACAGAGGGACCATAAAAGGATCCTTTTATTTGTTTTCTGATAAATTGGAAATTGACAAAACCATAAATCTGTTTTGTTTGGTTCTGTGCCGCTGTCCTAAGTAATTAAAGTCATGTGCCAGCTGGCATGGACTCGCCACACTCTCTTCCTCTAATAGATTAAGCCAGGCAAAGACCGAGTAGCACTGTAATGCCCTTTGTTAGTGCTTAATTGGCTTTATGTGGAGAGTGCTACCATTTGCATTACACAGCAGCAGCGTGATCAAGGAAGGCTTTGTGTGGTTTCATCACGAAAGACGAGTTTTTGTTATCATCGGCTGTTTCAGGGTTAAACTGCTTTGTTTTATTAGTTCAAAAAACTGAATTAATATGAAGGAACATCCCCATGTTTAGTGTATTTACGGGCTAAACAACACACAACAAAAATCTCGCAGGACAGCTACAAACACAATTTGACTCAGACATCTGCTTCTGCCTTTTTGGCGTCTCCCTTGAAAGTTTTAATTAATATTATTGCGGCTTTTTAATTAAAATCTGCATCACGCTCAGAACCTAAATGCTCAGCCAGTTGGAGCGCCATCGTCTGGTCCTCTAAGCAACGGAAAAAGCTTCATACTGAGTCAGTCTTTTGTCAAACAGAAGCATTTCATCAGTCGGTGTACAACAACGGCAGGCTGCAGGAAAGGAAAAATAAATGTAACCGGTTGAAGAGGATTTATTATCTTGAAACAAAAAAACTCATCTTAATTCCATGCCATGCCCCAGAAGTTTAAATATGAATCCATTTTATAATGATTTGTAACTGTAATGAATGTAATGATTAAGTCTGTACTTTGGGCCAATCTAAGCCATGAATATCTAAACCATTCTAATCTATCTCTGCTTTAGAGCTTTAGGGTTATTGTCCTGCTGGAAGGGGAACCTTGACCCAGGGATTTTTCAGCTCTAACATGTGTTTGACTTAAAATATCTTCCCATCAACTGTCACCAGCCTCCCTGTCCCTACTGAGGAAAAGGACCCCCCACAGCATGATGCTGCCACCACCATGCATCATGGTAGGAACGGCGTGTTTAATAACTCAATTCAATTCAGTTAAATTTTATTTATATAGCGCCAATTCATGAAACATGTCATCTCAAGGCACTTTACAAAGTCAAATTCAATCAGATTATACAGATTGGATGAGATTATACAGGTTGGTCAAAAGGTTTCCTCTCTAAGGAAACCCAGCAGGTTGCATCAACCTGTGGCTCTTTGGACCTTCCACCTTGGCTCTTAAGTTTAGCTACAAATTATATTTTTATTATGGTATTTAAATGTAATAATGATAATAAATGCACATTTTAGCAGTTTTTTTTTAAATAATTGCTTTTACTTTTCACAACAGAATGATGCTGACAGTGCCAGTAATATTTAATTTTAAATCGATATTCTCTCAATATGTTGGAAACTATGATTTTTTTTTTTTTACATCATTATCCACAAATGTCAACATCCAGTCCATCCTCTTTTTTTAAACCACGATATAGACATAAAAGGGTGTTTCTTTAACAATGAAAACATATTTCCCACAGTAGATCTTTATCAAAAATTATGACATATCGTTTTTTTAAAAGGCCAGACAACATTTGCAGCTCTGAACGAGTTTAATTCAAGTGGACTGTAGGCAAAATGGCTCTTTAGACTGTAAAGGTTGCAGGTCCCTGGAACAGTGCTATTTAGGAGGTCGTGTCTGCACGTCTCATTTCCGTACATGGAAGGGGACGCCGTGAGGAAACTGCCCAGGGCCTTGTTCAGCCTTTGGACCGGCCCTGCTGAGGACGTCTCCTGCCCAAAGCCTCCTTCTGGTGACGCCACACCCTTTCTCTGGACTCTGGCTCAGCCGTTCCAAAACTTTCATTTTCTTTGCAGACCCCAACCGATCTGTTTGCACTTCAGCTGAATTGTGACAAATTTAAGTAACATTATACGTGGGAAAAAGGTCTCTTTCCATTCTCGGATGATGAGCTGAACAGTTCAGTGTGAGCAGTGCAAAGCTTGGCACACTGTTATCCTGTCAGATCAGCTTAGTCAGAATACATTAGAAATTCTAGCAAACTCTGTAGCCACATCCTCAAGGCCCTGAAAAAGCTTCCGCAGCAGCTTCAGCCATGTGTGACAGGCACAAGTGGAATCTGAGGTGAAACAAGCAAACGCCTGGAGCGACGCAGCAGCCAGGCAGCAACCTGCCGAGATGTGGCTAGCTGCAGCCCACTGACGGTGCAGCGAGAGAGTAATGACGCTAATAAAAATCTGAATTTATTAAAGCGGGACGGGTGTCTTTGCAGAGAGTAATGGCCGCCATCTGCATCTAACGCAGACCTGGATATGAGCGCCAGGTACAGGCTAATTAAGGCTGAAGCTTTCAATACAAAAAGAGTCGACAGAGCAGAATGAAGCGCTTTCCTGTGCAAGACGAGCTGAGAAAGGAGGCGGATCAGACGCCGGCGGATCATCTTCAAACAAATAAGAAATATTTCCATTCTGTGGAACCGTGAAGAGGAAAGACAGGACTATTTATTCAGCCTGTCAGGTTAGGACACAAACAAGCTGAGTTTTACGGCTAATTCAAAGAAAAAAAAAGCAACCGCTGCTAGAGATTGTGCATTTACCACTTAAAATAAAAGTCTTTCTCTTTTTGTTTATTCACATGGTGACCTGCCTCACGTGCCACTGTCTGGGTGGGCATTCACTCCACTTAAATCACCACAAATTGAGTCCTGCTGGGGATTTATGAGCACCAGCCTGCAGTTACATGCTGCTGCATACGACGGGACCATTACCCGACAGGAATCAGTGTCACGCAGGAACAGGAAATCAATGGAAAAAGCCCATTTGGATGCACAAGGTACAGTATTAATCATCTGTGTGTTTTTAGCTGCACATGAATCAGCCGCCATTGTGAGGCGTTTCTGCAGAAGAACAAATTCGGACGAACCGAGCGCTCCTCTTGGGAAAATGAATTTTCCAAAAGCAATTATAACATATAGAGGAAATCCTCTTGGAGTATATTAGTGAGAAAAAGGATTAAATCCTGGAAGCTGTTGGCTGTTTAGCATCATGAGGTCAAAGGATCAAAGGATAATCTCATATTTTACTAATTCTGTGTATTCAGCCCATTCTTTTGCAGCACTAAACTTTCATGCCATTAAAGATTCCTAAAATGAAAAGGTAAATATTTTCAGATATACTTTAAAAGATAAATGTTTCCCAGATAGTTTGTGGATTTTTTTCTCTCTCAAACAACTTCCTGCTTTGCGAACCAAGCGGGACCAGTAAAAATCCTTTATTTCTTTTTAAACCTGAGCTGTGCCACTGAACTAATTGTTCCCTAAAATTGTCCATCCGTATGAGTTATTAAAGACGGGCTCAGGCTGAGTTCTATGAATCATTTATGAGCTGGAGCAGAGTCTAATTGAAAAGAGAGAACAAATTTTAATAAAGCTTTTTAGATCGTTGTACTTTTTCAGAACGTGTGAGGCAGTTAGGTGCAAGAAAAGTCACAGGGGGGCTTTTTAGGGGTTTTTTACGCCAGCAGACAAATATTATTTGAATATTTGTGTTAAACGGCAATTTGATGAAAGCTGTTATAGAGGTTGGGTGTAGAGTAACTTTCTCATTTACTATGTGAAGCTTTTTAACCTTAAATTCAGCAAACATGTCCCTGAAGTGCAAAATGCAAGAGTTTAAAAGTAAAAAAATTTGACATCATAAGAGAAATTTGAACATGACTTACAAACCTGTCTGATTATGAAGTGTAAACAACTTGTTTTAGTAAATACAACAGAGAAAATTGAAAAAATAAGCAAATAAAAAGAAAAATAAACTCATTGTCCATGTCTGGTGCTTCAGTGCAGGGGATGCGTTGATATTTCTTACATCCTGGCTTGACTCACATTTGACCTCCTGATCAACCCAATTTAAGAAATGCGTTAAAGTAACTTTTGACCTGCAAGTCGTAACAGCTGAGAGAAGATGGCCTCCACAGGATTGTTGTGACAGCGACAGCTCAGGAAAACTCACCTGCTCTTTGGGTTCCAGGCTGGTCTGAAGTGTTTGCTTTAAAGCTCTAAGTCAGGGGGTTAAAACTTAATTTTACTGATACTTCCTTCCATTCTGCAATGTCAGACTGCACTCTGTTGTCTAAATATGATCACAGTATGAACCTAACTCTGATTTTATTTTTTTTTAAATTCTGAGTTGTTCCTCTCCACTAAACGCTAGCTCTGGATGAGGGATTGCTGTAAAGTTAAAGACTTGTGGAAAATTGCTTCATCCTCTTTTCATAACTTTCCATATAATGACAAGCGGAATCTGACTGCACTATATTAAAATTTGGATTAAAATGGGCGACAGGCAGTTGGATCAATACGATTGATCCAGTTACATTTGAACCGACTGGATTCTGCAGAATTCAACATGAAATTGTGATAAGATTAAAATTACTTTGCGTGTGCAAATATATATATATATATATATATATATATATATATATATATATATATATATATATATATATATATATATATATATATATAAGTAAAAAAAGAAGCTAGGAGGACAAATAAAACCAGGAACTCTCTGCAGGAAAAACATTAAGGCTTTAAGGCAGGGTTTCTCAACTGGCGGCCCGCAGGCCAATTCTGGCCTACAGGTGCCTCTAATCTGGCCCACAAATTACTTTTTGAATGAAAACCTCAGAAATAATCAGTTAAAATCGCCCCAGGCAAACGACGCGGTTGAACAGATTCTGTCTGCATGTTGTTCATTTATTAGCTTTCAGTTGCCATTTATCAGGAAGGTTTCATTTCTCCTGAATCAGTTTACATCAGCTGACTCACATTTGGTATAGAGTCTGTCTTTGGCCTTTACAAGCTTTGGATTTGCATTTTAACTATTGAGCATCAGAGAGCTGTCAGAAGGCAGATTTATTAGTCCTGAGGGCAGAGCAAACAGAGAGTGTCAGTAAGAGAACAGACACTAAAGTCATGGTGCAGAGCTGTTTCTATCTAACTCTGAACAGCAGATTAAACCGAAAAAATGTGAACAAATGAACATTCTCACACTCCAAGCCTAATAATATTACAAAGTCTCTCAGATGTTGGGTCGCTACACTATCTTATGATGTTGTAACATTGTCTTGAAGAGAAATATTTGAGCTTATCGTATTAGCTACGGTGTTTTTTGTTTTAGCTCTAACTTTACTGTCAACTAGCTTTTAATCTAAGGCTAATCGAAAAGGAAGCTGCTACTGGTTCTTAACAGAAATAAGTAAAACTGCCAGATATCTTGGCTGAAATGACATGAGGTTCGTGCATTTTCCGTTTAAACTGAATGTTTGTTTTAAACGACAACGTGTAGGTTAACAAACTTTTATACATATTTTCTTGTCACTTTTTCAGTGAAAGCATTTTTAACCCTTGACGTCTGTCTTTAAGTTACACATTTGGGTTCTGCTAATTACATCAATGATTTGATGCAGTAAAATAAGACAATTTAAAAATAACTTTTTTACATAATGACTTTAATTGCTGGATGTCCGGCCCTGATTTGTTTGGCTTCAGTGGCCTCCTAAGCTAGTTAGTCGACTAGCTCTGCTTTAAGGTACTGCTGAATGGCTCCTACTACATTCTAATATTGTAATTTATTTGCTTTTAATTTTGTACAGTGTCCTTGAGTGTTATTAAAGGTGTTTTTCAAATAAAATGCATTATTATTAATACAATTATTGGATTTTTATAAAAAAAACGACCTGATGTTACAAACTTGATCAATGTTTCTATAATTTCTGGACAGCCTCCCAGTCCAACAGGACATCTCTGAAGCTCAGAATCCAGGTCATAAATGAATTGGGCCACGGTCCAGCCCAGCGATTGTATATATATAATCTGTTGGTATGTTGCTGCAGATCAGGGATAAACTCCTAAATGTTTCAGTCGCCATGTTGGCTGGTTCTTCTGTAAAGAGACTGCATAGCTGTGAAAAAGCATTTGCCCCTTCCAGATTTCTTCTGTTTCAGTTTATTTTTGTCATAATTAAATGTTTCTGATCATTAAGCAAGTGTATCATTAGACCCAAATAACCAGGGTCAATGCAAAGAGCAGCTTTCATTTTAGGTTTTTACTTATTAAGGGGAGGATAGCTATCCAAACCAGCCTGGTCCTGTGTGAAAAAGTAATTGCCCCCTAGTCCCTTGGTGGCAATAACTGCCATTGAGCATTTATTGTAACCGGCAATGAGTCTTTTATGTCGCTGTGAAGAAAATTCGGCCCACTTTTTTTTTTGAACAGTTGTAATTCGGTTTTCGGTCCTCTATTCAATCACATTTCTACGGCACCTTTCATACACCTTTGTGCTACACTCAGTTTTTCTGGATTAAAAACAGACCCAGGTGTACCTGGGAAATAGCTTCCCACTACCCTGAAAGGATAAGCGGATAAAGAGGACGGATTGATGTATTGCTCAGCATTTAAGTGATGACTGCCGTTACAGTATTCTATGTGTAAGAATCTAATCATTTATCACAAGTAATGGCGTTATTAAATGAAAGCAAATAAATAAACTCAACAGGAAGAAAAAGATCAAATAAAATGTTTCATTTATTAACTGTATTTGTTCTTTTTAAATCATAAAAATGAACTGAGAAGATAAAAAATTTGACATTTTAAACTTTTGATATCTACTGACTAGCTATAAATGTAATCAGCTAATTTTGTAACCAGATTAGCTATAAATCAGATTAGCTACAAAGTTAATCAAATTTAGTTGATGATGTTTTTCCATAGAGATGAGAAGGAGTCTGTTTCACCCAAAACGTCACACTCACCAAATCTTTTTAAATGATAATTAAGGTCCTTTGTAACAACTGTAATCTGCATATATTTTTATACATTTAGACCTTTATGTCCGATTTCATTTTTGGGTTTTCAAAGATAAAATATATTTTGAATGATGTGTCTTTTTGAAAACAGTCTTCAACCTTTACTATCCAAAAAGCTATTTTCCACTCAATCCAGCAAAAAAAAAAAAAAACTGCCTAAAGCCACTAATGCCACTTTTTCAAATAAAAAAGAGACAAGATATGATTTTTGATAAAAATCTACTATATGAGTTTTGATACATTTCTATTATATGATTTTTTGATAACATTTTATTGTATGGTTTTTGATAAATATCTACTATATGAATTTTTTCATAAATATCTACTATAGAGAAATTTTTAAAGAACTATCATTTTATTTTTATTTTTAGATTTTAGAATAAAGAAAAACATCAAACCTTTGGAAAAAGAGAGTGGATATGTTTAATTTTACAAGATGTTATTTGTGGAAAATTCAAATAAGCGAACTATTTCCGAGCTATGATTAAAATAAAAACAGATTTTTTTAAATATTACTGGTACTTTTAGAATCATTCTGTTGTGAAAATTCAATGCAATTATTCCATGAAAGAAAAGCAGCTAAAATCTGCTATATTTATTTCTATGGTTAAAACCATAGCTGGTTCTATGTTATTGGGGGACTTGTAGACGGTCCAAAAAGCAATTCGCAGCTCCGGAGCAGCAGGTTGTAGACTCAATGTATAAAATGATGGCCGTATATGTGAAATGTTGGATTTTTCAGATGTTTTGACACGTTCTGTGAGAACATCTTTGTTAACTGGACTACAGGTAACATGAGCCTCTGTGATTGTGACCATTCTGATATTAAAACACCCAGCCAGGCTGACTTTTCCCGTGTTGTTACTGATCCTGACAACAATCCCGTGTCCAAACGGCTGATTTTGACCCCGCTTACTGAGCCAACGCTTGTTTTTCTGCTCTGACAAAGCAGCATCAAATTCAGCTGAGTGGCTTCATGTGACTTCCAGCAGCAGCCAGCCGTAAGACTCAGAAGCCAGAAAATGTGAAATCAATCTGACATTTGAAGTGCAATAGATTATCATTTCACATGTGGAAACAGAACATTGTCTCCCCTCTGATGTGGAGGCGTGCGAGACGGCGACGACCATGTGATGTTTTCAGCTCAGTCATAAGCCGCAGCGGTGAACTCTGTGTACAGTCAGCTGTGTGTGGACATCTTGTTCTATTAAAGCGGGCTGAACTCAGGAAAACAAAAACAGAAAGGTTAAGTCATAACAAGGTTTCAAATGTTCATCTGACCCGCAGTCTGGAGTCCAAGAAGGGAGGGACTGCGGCGCTGCAGGGAGGACGGGGAAGTATCAAGGGGAACATCCAGGAGACGCTGAAATGCAGCTTAGTGAAGTTTACACATCATTGGTTTAAAAAGTCAGAGAACTCTTAAAAATGAAAACCAAACTTGTCCCTACAATCCTAGAAGAGAAACAATCATTTTTTGAATTCATACCATTTGACTTAAATGTTGTTGTTGTTTTTTTTAATGGGAAAGACTGGAGAACATGCTATTCAAGCATAGCAGATGTGTATTGGTCAATTTTAATAATTAAAAAAGGTGAAAAACAAGCAAAACTCTAAACAAACAAGGCTGGACAATGGGCCGCATTTATCTTGGCATCACACAGTGATGCACTTTGGTGCCACTGGAGGTGCAGTTATGCCCGTTCTTAACGGTCATAACAAAAACAGCGACTCACATACGAGGCAAGCTGTGCAGCAAAACACAGCCGCCCCGTCTTCTTCTTCTTCTTTATTAAAACAACAAATTGATGCATTTCCGCCATCTACTGGTATGGAGTGTGGACCAGAATGACTATCAAGAATTAAATTCTACTATACAATTGTGTTGTTTCTTTTAGATAGGGAAATATTATCCTGTGAACGTTAAGTTTTGAATCACTTGAATAATTTAAATAAATCTAATTTAACTTTGATTTACTTAAATGTCTGCTGCCCCGTCTGTAAAGAAGTGCCAGTTTAAACAAGGAGGACTCTTTCAGGATTGGTGGAGCAATCAAGGTGAGTATCCAATTCGGAGAAGAGGAGAACTTTTACAGGAAGTGATGCAAGAGGAAATACAGGAATTGACCTGAATGTCTGCATCAACATCTCATAAGGGAGCCAGCTGGCAGGAAGCAGCATATGCACGTGAGTTTAAATAAAGTTTAAAGCACTCACATCCATCTGGGACCTTTCCCATAGAGCGTGATTTCTTCAACCAATTTTATTGTCCAGCCAATCAGGACGCAGGGCTGGAGTTTCATAGATGTGACGTAGTGGAGAAGCGACCGTGACGTGAGACTGTTTTGATAGCAATGGCGGCTCGCATCGAGGAAGCAAGCGTTAGCATTGATGCTGCTATTTCTTCCGTGTTGTCCAATCTATCTGATATTGTTTCATTAAAAGAACATCAGAGAACGCCTCTGAAGGCTTTTGTTGGTGGAAACCATGTTTTCGCCCTTCTCCAGACCGGATTTGGCAAGTTTTGTTTTCCGGGGCGCGCCCGTGGCGGAGCGGTTAGCGCTAACCATGTTAGGAGGCCTATTAGTCCTCAACGCGGTCAGCCCGGGATCGACTCCGACCCGAGGCGCTTTGCCGCCTGTCCCCCCCCCCCCCTTCCCCCCTTCCTGTCAGCTCACTGTCAATAAAACGCGTGCCACTAGAGCCGCAAACACATAAAAAAAAGGTTTGTTTTTCCCTGCGTCGCTCTCATCAGCGTCACGGGTTAGCTTCGGTGTGAGTGGTTGAAATAGCACCTCGATAAAGATGACAGACAAGTGGCTTATCCAATCATATGCAAGAAGTTTTGATAAGGCCCAGCCTTCAAAAAAGGCAATTCCTATGGAGATGTCCCAGATGTATGTCAGTGAAGCTAGGCGGACCGACATACATCTGGCGAGAGTCAGGTTAACTTCCTACTAGACTTCAAGCCACTTTGACTCTGTGCCACTCGGCTCCTCCTCCAAACTCTGGGACCTTGGTTTCCAAATAAGGTGCAAGCAGCCAATGAAAACACTGCATTTAAGATTGGAATATCATGTCAGACCAATGAAAAAAACATACACCAGAATCTGGGTGTAATATCTGTTTAGGGTTGTTATTTTCATCTTTTAATCTTAAAAACAATTATAATCTAGAAATATCAAGATGGTGCTGTAGGTGGCAGCTTCTGTGATTTTCTCTACTGTGTTTTATTCATAGTTTTTTTTTGTATCTCTTCTGCTCTCTGCCACCATTATGTGACCACTTTCAGTAGAGAGGAACTCCAATCATTCAGTCATTTTTAAATAATTTCTTTCTCAATTGTTCATGGAGTCCAAATTCACTGAGCTCTTGGTTATCATCACCATGGTTCTTAATAGGATCTCCTGGAGACGCTGACGAGGTCAAAGGGGAACTACACTTTGCCATAATCCACTTGTTCAATGTTCGCTTCCTGGTTAACAAAAATAGATAAACTGCAGATTTCTAACTCTATAAATCTAGACGTTCAAGGATCTGCCGCCTTCTGCGTCGCTGAAACTTAGGCCAGCTAACATCTCTGCAGGCGCCACACATCCTGGAGTTTACGATCAGGTCAGCGCCACAGAGTGCTATCTACAGAAAAAACAGGCAAAGAAAACTTTTTCACCAACATTTATTTTTATATTTATATTTTAAAATAGCTGCATTGAAAACAAAGTGGAACCGAAGTCAAATTCTTTGTGTCCACAAACTTAAAGCTGATTCTGATTCCAGTTTGGAGCCTCATCAGAACACATATTCTAATTTATTGATAACTTTATACTACACAATTTCAGGCTAACACTTTTGCAGGAAACAGTATTTGGTCAATTTCCTAATTGTTACTGAATGAGAGAAAGAATTGTCAGTTTTAATGAACACCAACATTTGCTCACTCCCTAAAAATGTTTTATAAATGATGATGATGCATTCTGACAATCATGACAAGAGAGCTAATAAACTTGAGCAACAAACAAAAGACAAAGGAGATCCCGTACAAAGATGAAGAACAGGGACTTTTCCTTTGAACAATAATCAGTTAATCTGCTGAATTCCCCACTGGCTGACGCTACACGCAGCAAATGCAAATTGCAAATAAACTGCCGGCAGTCAGACATTTAAAGTAAACGTGATAGATGTTTTATTGGATGTAATGTCAGAGCAGCAAATCCTAACGAGCGTTTAAAAGAAAGGACAAGATGCTCCCAGTGGAGCCTTTTACCAAGAAAAACCAAAACAGTAAGATAATGAACTGCAGCATGGGGAAAACACAAACACGGCATGAACAGATACGCTCTGAACACCAAAAAAATAACATCATTTTATCTGCAGAATGACATCCTAATCAGTCACACACAACCAAAACAATGACACACAAAACATGACCTGCAGAGCGGCAAATATTATTTTACAAGAAGAAAATTGGCTGTGATCTGCTACAAACCTCTAAGCCTGTAGAGATAAGATTTTATCCAAAACAGACAGAAAATCAAGCAGGAAAGCTTCACAAACAACCAGTTTTTCATTTTACAAGCTGCATCATCTGGAGGTTTTTAGTATTAAACAGATAAAAGGTGCAAGTTCCAGGTAAGTAGAAAAAACATTTATAACTCTATGCTTGAAAAAAAAGTTACAGGTGCAGGTGCACTGTCACAAACACACCAACAGGTGCTGCAAAAACGGATCTAACAATAAGTAAAATGTTCTTAAAGTTAGTGTATTTGTCCTTGATTTGAGCAGGTAAATAAGATTATCTGCCAATGGAATGAGTATTTTTACCCCTAAAACAAAATAATTAGATATAATGTACTTGAAATAAGATGTAGGAGATGAATTGTTCCTATTTTAAGTGCAAAAATCTTATTCCATTGGCAAATCATGTTATTTACCTGCTCAAATCAAGGACAAACACACTAATTTTAAGAACATTTTGCTTATTTTAAGTTCCGTTTTTGCAGTGTTGGATTCAGATACTTAAAGATTCACTTCTATACAGAAACCCCTATTATTATCTTCAGCTGTCATGTTATACTTTTTATATTAAATAATCCTGTATATTATTCAGTGACGGTATGAAGGCGTTGGTTGTTTGTACCTGTAATACTTTATGGGCTGGTTTTGCTGTTCTTTTTATATCTCTTGCTCAAAGATATAAAAGATTATATCGCTCTCTCCCTTTCCTCTCCTTTCTCTTTCACCTTTTCTCCCTTTTAGCATTTTGTCTCATCAGTTCCTCTCCTGTTTTTCCTCTTCTACCTTCCCGTTTCCGTGTCCATTGAACATTAAAAATGGTCCCAACATAAAATCTAATAAAGCTTCTTGCATATAGAAAGCAACACTGGTGAAAGCAGTAAGGCTCCACTTGTGAAGGTAAAATCTGTTGGGCTCTTTTTGGCATTAAGACAAATGTTTGTTTAGCATTTTGAGCTACATCATTTGTGTTTGATGTGAACATCTGCTGCTGTGAAATATTACATTTGCATGCAAAACGTAAGTTCATAACACTTGACACTCATGACAACAATTATTGCACTGCAAGCAGTTCTTTGCAACACAAATATCACATATTGCTATGGCAATATGTTGCCGATATATTGTGCAGCCCAACTTCAAACACAGGATGTTCATGGATTTCTGCTCATCGCTGTTGGCCTGTCCATGTTTTTATTTAGCCAAAATGGATAAGTCTTTGGTTTTATTTGCCATTAAGGACTACAAAAGGAAATTAGCCAGTGGCTAAATCTGGTGCATTGCTTCACTTTTAATATACTGCGGAGTGACTTACTGACTTTTATATGGGTCAAATGTTTATATGGGTCCCGTTTCTCTGCCACAGAAAGAGAGCCTGATCCACACACACACAAACGCACTGTGGCGAAACAGTTCATAATTCACACAAAATGGCAAAAACATCCAGCCAAGATTTTCACATCTGATATCTGATATGTGCAGACTAGTGATGGGTCCGGCAACACCGATGCGTCGGCGCATGTGTCGGTCTCATAGAGCGAAACCCGTGTCGATGTGTGTATTGCTACGGAAAAGTCACGTGACCGATACAGCACCTGTTTCGAACTGACTGACGCGCCAAACTGTTTCTGTTCCCTCTAAGCTGCACGCGTGTGCATTCGCGCACAGCAGCGCGCACAGCAGAGCTATGCTGCGCAGTAAAGAAAATCCAAGCTGAACTGTAAACAAAATAACGGTTAATAATGGTTAATTTTTAACTATTTTGCAACTCTGGTGCGATGGTGTTGTACCACAGTCTCGCTCTGTGAGCGCCAGGTGCTGATCGGAGCGCACCACTGATGGATGGGTTGGGCAGACGCCTTTATGGTTGGGCGGGTTGCGCTGTGCGTCTTTGTTCTGAGCGTCGTTTCAGAAAAAAACGGCTGATCTACACTGAGTAGAACGCTGCTACTCTGAGTAGTTCTTCCTCCCTTTGTCATACTCAGCATGTCCGATTTCAGAACAGATGATATCAGTCAGGTAACTAAACACAGCGCCCGATCAACCATTTGTAAAAAATATAAATAAAAAAGCCAGTCCACAAGCATCCTCCTTCACATTATTTATTGACTGTATCTAAAAAAAATCTAATATATGTTTAATTCAAATGAAAATATAAAATAATACAATGCAACATACAATGATTTAAATTGTATTGTGTATACTTGGTCATCAAATCAGTGTCAGTTAACTCTGTCAACCAGGTTGCCTGTAGGGATTTTTAAGGTCCAGCAGGTGTCAGTATTCAGTGACACAGTATCGGCACAGTTTCAACACAGTTTGCCAATGTGTCGAAACGTTTCATGACGCCTCATCGACCCATCACTAGTGCAGACATCCCCCGCTAACATAGCAAACGGTTTATATTGACTTTTGAGTCAAAAAGAACAGATCTAGTCTGCAGGAAATCAGACGATCTGGCCGACAACTGGCGGCAGCAGCAGCAGGGAAGTGAAATTAGCCGGGTAAATGTGTATGGAAATGCTAACCGGGATTTTAAATGCCCCAGGCTTTTGATTGGCAATGGAAAAGGGACTACTGACATGCAAATAGCCTACAGTTACAAATAGTTAGAATCATGCACACATCTTTAGCCAGCTGTTCTACTCCATGAGAACAGAAGTCTTCCTCTCCAGTCATTGAGATCTGGTGCCCTGCAGCTTTTATACCTGTCGCTGATTTAGCACACCTGAGTCAAATAACGAGCTCATTAGCAGGACTCTGGAGAACTTGACTGCATACTGAGGAGGTAATTCAGCCGTTTGATTCAGGTTTTTTGGACCAGGGTTAGGGGTAGGGTTAGGGTTAGAAAGCTAATAAATGAACAACATGCAGACAGAATCTGTTCAACCAAGTCGTTTGCCTGGGGCGATTTTCACTGATTATTTCTGAGGTTTTCATTCAAAAAGTAATTTGTGGGCCAGATTGGAGTCACCTGTAGGCCAAAATTGGCCTGCGGGCCGCCAGTTGAGAAGCCCTGCCTTAAAGCCTTAATGTTTTTCCTTCAGAGAGTTCCTGGTTTTATTTGTCCTCATAGCTTTTTTTAACTTATATTTATATATATATATATATATATATATATATATATATATATATATATATATATATATATATATTCAGTTTTACAATTTTGGGCCTGTTTTGGATAACAGGGGTGTGGAATCATGTTGACATAAACAGCTTACATTAATAAAGCATATTAAAAGAAAACAGTCCCATAAACAGAATATCTTAGACGTTTTAAAGACATTCCCAGTTTCTGAAAGCTTCAGCTGGGAATGCATTTTTCCCCCTGTGTCCTGTCTGTCAGTTTAGCAATAAGAATTGTTGTCTTAATACCAAAAAGAGCCCAAAAGATTTTACTTTCACAAGTGGAGTATTACTGCTTTCGCCATAGTTGCTTCGCTTGATTTATATACGCAAAAAGCTTTATTAGATTTTATTCTGGGACTATTTCACATTCAATGGACACAAAACAGGAAGGCAGAAGAGGAAAAAATGAATAGAAAAAGATGAGACAAAATGTTGAAAGGGGAAAAGGTGACATAAATAGAAGAGAGGAAAGGGAGAGATCAATATAACATCATCGAAGTCGTATTCTACACCGGCCGAGTAAGAGACGAAAAGAAAAGCAAGACCAACCTGATGAAGTATTACAGGTACAAACAACCAACGCCTTGAAAACATCACTAAAGAAATACGTAGTATTATTTGATACCAGTTGTATAAAGTGAAAGTGAAATCCATCCATTTTCTGACCCGCTTAATCCCTCATGGGGTTGTGGGGCTAAATTTGACTATTTCTGAAAATTTAAAAGCAACTGCTGACGAGACTGGTGCGTTTGGAGATAGCTGAACTTTTCTGACCCGTTCTCATTAAGTCAAATTAAACTAAAACTCATTGTATTGCCCTTTAGCTTTTGCTTGTCCACAGACCTAGATTCTGATCAAGATTTTTTTTTATTTTGGCATAAAACGGCACAGTCGTACGGTGTGTTGAGAAATTACATTTTTGCAAATGTTATATTTGTGACTGTGCTTTTTATTGTATGTTTTTAATGTGGACCCCAGGAAGACTAGCTTTTTGCCGTGGCTACAGCTAATGGGGATCCTTAATAAAAATTACAAATTACAAAAAAATTACAGTCCTTTCAATCTTTAAAGTAATTTTTGGCAATATTCACTAAAACCTCATTTGATCCTAATATACCTAATCATAGTTTTTACGCATATCTTAACACAGCCAACCCACGGTTATGTTGGGTTTAGAAGTGATGAAATATTTGTGTGTGAGGTGGGGGTTTTCAGGGAGGCTTATGTTGGAGACACAGCTGAGCGCGTATGAACTGCGGGGGAAACCCTCCTCCTGAAATGGGAAGATCTCATTATTATTCATGTGGATGAGCCTCCTGGACTCAAACAGCATATTTACACAGAGTTAAAATGCATGCTACCAAATCGACCAGAGTTCTCTTCAAAATGAAATGTGCCTCACTCCCTCATGATGCCTCATGCTTCCAGTGTATTTACTGAGAAACGGAGACAATTCCTCTCCATCTCTATATGATGTTTTCAGAATCTGAACCATCTTTAGCTGCCAAGTTTGTAACACAATGTTCCAGTTCCAGTTTTGCTCTTAATTAAGATCATTTTAAGAACAAATGCATAAAAAGGGAAAAAATATGAATGTATTTTTTCCTTTCCTTGTGTAAATACGTATACTGCGTTTTATAAAAAGAAGAAGACGTGGTTGGATTGGCGCAATTAAGCACATTATTCATCTTGGTGCTTGCTTAAGTGACCGTCTGGGGGAAGAAACTGTCTCTGGCACCTGGTTTCAGTTAGTAGGGATTGGTCCGTGAGGCAGACACCCCGTCTACTTTTAGACTAATCTTAAAACTTTCCTTTGTGACAAAGCTTCTAGTCAGAGTGGCTCATGTTACCCTGAGCTATCTCTATAGTTATGCTGCTATAGGCTTAGGCTGCTGGAGGACATCAGGGTCTATTTCTCTCTCTGCTGAGTTCTCCTACTGCTCTCCAATCTGCATTGTTTGTTGTTATTTCAGCTTTTAACTTTTTGTTCTCTGTCATTTTTCTCTTCATAGAAGGTACACCTGGTCTGGCGTTCTGTTAGCTGTGACATCATCAGGGGAGGCAGATCATCCTCTATTACCATCTAACATAGAAAGTACTCCTGGGTCAATGTGAGCTTCTGAGCTTTCTGTGTCTCTGCTCTGTCTTCTCTAACATAGAAAGTACTCCTGGGTCAATGTGAGCTTCTGAGCTTTCTGTGTCTCTGCTCTGTCTTCTCTAAGCCCCAGTGGGTGGAGGCAGATGAGCGTTCACACTGAGCCTGGTTCTGGTTCTGCTGGAGGTTCTCCTCCCTGTTAAAGGGGAGTTTTCCTCTCCACTGTCGCTTCATGCATGCTCAGTATGAGGGATTGCTGCAAAGCCATCAACAATGCAGACGACTGTCCACTGTGGCTCTACGCTCTTTCAGGAGGAGTGAATGCTGCTTGGAGAGACTTGATGCAACCTGCTGGGTTTCCTTAGAGAGGAAACTTTCTCACCAACCTGGAGGATCTGATGGAGTCTGACTTTGGAAAGAGGCTTGAGATGAAATGTGTCATGAATTGGTGCTATAGAGATAAAATTTAATTAATAGGTTTTTAATTCTTGATTTCTTCTACTGACTTTACTTTTGTCCTTTAAAGTTCAGCTGAAGAACTTTTCAGACATTACCCATCTAACTCCCACATGTTTCTGTGTTGACTCTGCTGCTGCAGCTTGGCAAACACGAGTGAGTTGGAGTGGAGCCATGTTTGGGTGATGTTCCATAAGACAAGTGTTCAGGATTTTCTGAACAATCTGATAAAATCTGCAGGATGGGATGTGATAATCCAAACAATCCAGGTGGCTTTTTCTTTTTCCTACAAAGCAATACAACACGTGATTAATGATTGATAATAAAAAGTAAAATTTTTGATTATTTTCTATGTTTTGGCAGTGGTTTGTCAGAAGTAATGATTTATTTATCCATGTATTTTCATCTTTGACTTTGAGTATAGACTTTATTTAAAAAGTCAGCACAAAAGCCAACATTCTACCATTCCCCATTTGAACCCTTTATTGGTTTAAGTTTGTTAAAAGCTAAAACCTTGAACATGATAATTAAAAATCTTCAAGCCTGACTAAATGCAGAATACATTCTCTGGAAACATTTACATTCTTTCAGTCGTCCAAAAGGCTCATTAATTCCTCTAATTTATTGCCAGTACATTTCCCTGCTGCTGATGCTGCACCTTCCACCCAAATCTACTTCAAATTGCTTTAATTTGCTCAATGCTCACATTAAGAGCTGCTTTTCCCCTCTTTATGCAAAAGACTAATTGTCACGTTTTCCAACGTCTGTGTTTTTAGTGCCAGAGAAATCCCAACTATCATCTGTCTCTGTCCTGTCAGACCACAGGAACCCTGTCCTTCAGACTTTGTTTTATGTTAGACACCACCCCCTGGTGGGCACATCAACTGATCATAATTACCAATCAGGAAATGAAGACAATGATTTTTTTCTGCTTATACAGATTCACCACCACCATTCATTTCAGCATTTTCTTAACCATTGGTGAAGTCAGATGATCAGTAACCCAACAAAGTTTCCAAAAATGGCATAAATCTATGCAATTAAAATGCACATTATTGATCCCAAAGGGAAATTAAATGCTGGTGTCTCACAGGTTATGTGGATTCCTCACTGGGTTGTTGTAGATGCTGCAGGCAGGAAGCCGTCTGTAGCTGTTTGTCTTACAGCGGATCTGGAGAAGCCTCTGACTGAAGGCACTCTGTTGTTGCAAGACAGACTGATGATGATGATGTTCAGGATTATCCGTAATGTTCTTCATTTTATGATTAATTCTTCTTCATAAAAGAACAGTCAACTCTCGAGGTTCTAGAAAGGTTCCCGGATCCCGATGAGGATGCAAAAATACGAGTACATGACCCCGTCCTCCGCACACTGCACAGGCTCCCCGTCCACGTCCGTATTACAAATAAAATGTATTAATTATTATTAATTATTATTATTATTATTATTATTATTATTATTATTATTATTATTATTATTATTATTATTATTATCGGTTTCTGTCCATCAACTGTTATGATACCGCTAACAGGAATATTTAACGAGGAAACATGACGACTAGGCTCGTTGCAGAGGTGGCGTCCTGTCACTGAACCACACTGGAGCTCACTGAGGCCTTCCTTCAGGGAGCTGGGAAGTCAAAGCCATTTGTGGCGCTGCAGGTTCAGAGGCTTCCAGGCGGACTTGATCACAAATAGCCGGGAATGACACGAAAGCCGGTCACGTTTTGTTTGGCTCACTTGAATGAGGCCCAGCTGGTGATCATCAGGGGAAACGAGGCTTCTCATAATCATCTTCATTGAATACAACCATCCTTCTTCCAGTGAGAAAAAAAACTTTCTGATTTGACTTTCAGGTTTGACTTTAACTTCCCCCTAAAAGAACCTTACGCCTAACCCTTTTGCAAACCAGTAAGCCTGATCACAGCTTTTAAAACCTAATTGATCTGATTTAGCAACAAGGAAGCATTCACTGTGAACTGATTCTTTTTTTCTTTAGTTAGGACCAAATACAGATAACTGGTGGGTCAACTCTTCGATTCGTTCCTGGTCCAAAAACTGATTTGAGTCAATCAGATCGGAAGTCAGAAGACAGATCATCCTCTATTACCATCTAACATAGAAAGTACTCCTGGGTCAATGTGAGCTTCTGAGCTTTCTGTGTCTCTGCTCTGTCTTCTCTAAGCCCCAGTGGGTGGAGGCAGATGAGCGTTCACACTGAGCCTGGTTCTGGTTCTGCTGGAGGTTCTCCTCCCTGTTAAAGGGGAGTTTTCCTCTCCACTGTCGCTTCATGCATGCTCAGTATGAGGGATTGCTGCAAAGCCATCAACAATGCAGACGACTGTCCACTGTGGCTCTACGCTCTTTCAGGAGGAGTGAATGCTGCTTGGAGAGACTTGATGCAACCTGCTGGGTTTCCTTAGAGAGGAAACTTTCTCACCAACCTGGAGGATCTGATGGAGTCTGACTTTGGAAAGAACCTTGAGATGATGTGATGTGAATTGGGGCTATATAAATAAAATTTAATTTAATTGAAGTGTTGTAATAAAAATGATCAGCAATAACACATAATGAGGCGTTCCTCTACATTTACAATAGACTGACGGGAGGAAATCTGGCCCCTACTTTTAGAACCCCTTCATGCAGTCAGAAATAACATTGCAGTACCAACATTTTAAATCACCCTCCTTTCTTTACATTTCCCGTCAACGTATGTGGATTTTTGTTTAATTTTTGCCTAGTCTTCTGCCAGATGCATCAAAAGTGCAAACTCCAGTGTTTTACTGGTGGTGGAAAGCATCAGTTCAGTGCTGAAACCAGGTGAGGGGGGGGGGGTGACCCTTTGAGAGGCAAATCAATATGGACCAATGACGGCCTGAGCTGTGCATATCTATCACTGACTGCAATGGAAAAGATCATAAATAGTACAAAATGCAGAATTACTGAAGACAAAAACAACAGAAGGCATTTTAAAATGTTACCATACAAGAATTAGTTTTATTTATACTGTTTAAGCAAGTTGTTGGTTGGATTTCTGACTGAAACCATAACCTTCAGATGCCCGAAAGTCTTACCAAAGTTCTTGTTTTAAGGTGGAATTAGATATACCACCTTATATAACATTTGGTGCTCTAATCTTTGTTTGCATAAACTGTAAAGCTCCTCCACAGTGGAGGCTGTTTTTTATTATCGCAGAAGTTACTGCTGCTATTTCAAAGAATGACCAATGCCGCTGTTATGGACACTTTTCTGAGACGATTTTAATATTTTGTTTTTGTGCAATCCACGCGGCGCAGATTGAGATGAAGCCTGATGGATTGGCAATCACTCGGCGGCTGAGGATTATAACTGACGTGCCTGTTTGGGGGAGGGGTATGAGAATAAATCTGAATGTGTTATGCAACCATGGGTCAGGCCCAGTTTTCCACATAACACAACTGCTTACATGCTTACAGGGGTTTTAAAAACTCTTCATACCTCCTGAAATGAGATCTTACATGACAACTGGCTGCAGACCTTCAGATTTTGGGAGGATTTGGTCATAAATCCTCACAAGAATAAGTGGTTCAAAGGTTTTAAGAGGAAGGAAACGGAAGCATGATTTTCAGCATTTCTTACAAATAAAATGTTGAAAAGCGCATCATGCATTTATATTCATATTTTATCACTAAATAAGAACCAATGCAACTAATTTCCCACAGAAGTAATTTAACTGGTAAATGGAAACCACCTGTGTGTAATTTAATCCTGATATAAATCCCGCTGCTCTGGGAAGGCTTCAGAAATGTATTAAAAAAGATTTGAGAGCAAACAGCATCATGAAGACCAAGGAAAGCAGCACACAGGTCAGAGAGAAAGTTCTGTTTCGGTTTAAAACAGAGGTCAGAAAAACAATATCCAAACTTTGAACATCTCCCACAGCTCTGATCCATCTGTCATCTGAACATGGAGAGAGGATGGACACCTGCAGACCTAGCAGGACATGGACGTCCACCTGGACTGACAGGCTGGACCAGGAGAGCATTGATCAGAGAAGCAGGAGGACCGTGGTGGCTCTGGAGGAGCTGCAGAGACCAGCAGCTCAGATGGGAGAATCTCTCCACAAGACAACTTTTAGTAATCCAGACTTTTATACTGGGTGGGGTTGGGTTTTTCCGTAGGTTAGACTAAAGTATAACTATATAGCCCACGTGCTATAAACTTATAAACCACGTCACCTTACCCACACCCTCCCTGATAGGGAAATTGGTGGTGGCAGCATTATGCTGTGGGGATATTTTTTCCTTCACAGAGACAGGGAAGCTGGTCTGAGTTGAAATGATGGATGGAGCTAAATGGAGGACAGTGGAATGAAACCTGCAAAAGACTCGAGACTGAGGTGAAGGTTCACTGTGAAGCAGGACAGATGGAGCAGAAAAGGATTAGATCAAAGAAACGTGTTATAATGGCCTAGTCAAAGTCCAGACAAAAATCTGAACGAGAACCCATGTCAAGACAACACCGATGTCCAAAACGCTCTCCAATTAATCTGAAACATTCTGCAAAAGAATCTACAAAAATTTCAAAGATCTTGGGATTGCAGTGACGGGTGCTTCTAAAAATAATTGACTTTAGGGAGGTGAAAACAAATGTAGGGAACACTTTTTATCTTTTTATTTTTAAAGAAATTCTACAAGTGTCCTCCAAATCCTCAATTATTCTCAATTATGAACTGCTTTGGGTTGGTGTATCACATAAAAATACAAATAAAAGACACAGAGTAGTGTAAAAAACAAAAAGTAAAAAAAAAAGTAAATGAACTCCATACTCTGAGTAGAATAACAAAGATTATTCATACTATATGGAGGTCAAAACGTATCATTATCAGCATATTTTTTAAAATACGTGTTAAAGAGTGCACAAAACTTTTGTTTTTGTCTGCTAACAGTTCACCTAGAAAACATGTTTATTTCAAAGTCATGTTCTGGGAACCCGTTCAAGGTGACTACCAGTGTCAGGTATCAAAAAAAGACATAAAAGGCTGACAGCATCCAGGCTGGAGACGATGCCATGCGCTCTCACTTTAAGAGAACACAAAGTCAGGGATGATCTGATGCGTTCTGACAATTCAAAAGCCACCAGGCATCAATCTCTGCAGCTCTCTGACGGCAGCAAGGATGAGGTTTTAAAGCAGCGTGTCACCAACATGTCAACCAATCCCTGATTACTGCCTTTCTTTGCATAGGCGGCCGCAGTAGTAGAGGTCAGAGGGATGAAATGCGTGTAGTGGTCAGACACTTCATAAAAACAAAAAGAGAGCGATTGCAACTCTGCAGAGTAAATTGATAGATGGGTCACATGTTCCTAATGTGACAATTAGAAAGCATCAGCGGAAATAATCACAGCACAATGTAACATGTGATTTACACGTAGCAAAAATCATGAAATCATTAAAAATAATCCTGTAATAATCCACGTGTGCACATAACCATTTGTGAAACACAAATAAAAAACATGTTTCCCATTTCATTGGAATGTATGTTGCAATGACAATAAAGATGATTATATTATATAAATCAGCAAATGTGAAAGACATAGGATAGAACACATGAGAAAGCGTGTCCTCCACCTGTATTTCATGTGTTACAACATAATAGTATTTTCTACATATCAAACCGTTGGTAAAAGCCCAGGTTTAAGGTTCAATGGTGGCTTTATTGATACATGTAGATGGATTTGCTTTACAGTCTGGAGAGGGCTTCTCAAACATTATGCACTTATTTAAAGTACAGGACACATATAGAAAAAAGATTAAAACAGCACAGACCAAGACATTGACAAGTACTCACAGCGGCTCACTGAACAAGGTTAGAAAAAATATATATATATTATTTAAACAGACATGCTGGTGAAGATACTCAGTCATTCAGGTCATAATCACTAAAACTGGACTTCTATTCTGAAGCTGAAGACGTTTCACTTCCCATCCAGGAAGCTTTCTCAATTCAAAATGTCTGGAATAGTTTAAAAAGTTATTTAGAAAAATGAATAAAAACTATTAGATATCTGTAAAACCTCTAAAATAACAATATAAAACATATTGGGAGCATGTTAAGATACAATAGCATGATACAAAGGATAAATAAGAAGATAAAAGTAAAATAGGAAGGTAGGTATCTTTAGAACACAAACATAGGTAAGTAAGTAAGGAGCAGCATGCAAACCGCTAAATGTGAAATCATACAACATGTTGTATGACGTTTACCATGTTGTACATGGTAGAAAACTATTTTGTTTCCACATGTGAAATGTGGGGTAAATCCCATGTGATCTCCTACATGTGAAACACATGAAATAAGCTGAATTTGCTCTTTTCTGCTGCGGCGCCTGACTTTCCCCAAAGCGGGGACAGTAAGAGAGTTTTCAGTTTGTCTGTTCTAAACATGGGTTCCACATGTCACAAACAAAGTTTCCTAATTTCCAAATGTGAACCTGATATATTAAAGAATTATTTTTGTTCTTTGACAATGTATTTTGGGAAAAACTGTTTAGTTTTAAACTAAGAGCAACATATATGCTCGTGCCTGTTATTATGTTGCTCACATAAAACTAAGAACAACATGTGTTATTTAGCTATAACTTGTTTTAACTTGTGGTGGGAACCTATGACAATGTGTTGTGGGAAAGACTGATTCTGTATTCCGTATATTTGCTGTATTCTGAGTTTGCAATATTATTTTGCTTCACACACTGCTGAGATGCTGGGAATGGTTTTTGTTTGGGAAACATGTTTTGGAAACGGGACGAACAGCTCAGATGGGAGGGAGAAGTGGCCACTCTCGCTCCCATCTGATACTTTGTTTATTAGTATAAAAAGGAGGGAACCGCCCTCAGTCGTTAAAGTCTGCCGTGGGTTGTGTGGACGCCCGGCCGCGTGGATTGTGCTCTAACCGGACTGACCGACTTCCCATTTCTTATAACATGGTAAGAGATGGAACATCACGCCTGTTTGAAAGCTTGTCGGCTTTGATGCTTGCTACTTTGCATGTGCGAAGTGCTTGTTGTTTTGTTTTGTGTTGCTGTATTCTGTGGGGAATAATAAATATGGGCGCTATTATCCTAATAGAAACAGTGTTTGTGTTCTTATTTGTGTCTTGCCGATCTCTTCCGGACCTGAATAAAAATTTCATAAAACAGAACCACATGTGAAACGAGTTCACAACATGCTTTACGTGTTACTACCTTTTCACATGTCTTTTCCCGTGTTACAACACAATCCATTTTACACATCTGGTGAAACGCGGTTTCCCAGACATGAGTAATGACACTTTTCACCACATATTCTCACATGTTGCCAGATTATTTAACTTACGCATGTTTCACATATAACAGGAAAACTTCACATGTGGGAAACAGCAGAACAAAGAAGGACGTTCAGGAGTCAGAGAGGCTCATTGCAGGCAACGCCTGCGTCGATATCCAGTGGGTTTCACATGATTTGTGGCCGCTGTGGCCTGATGGGAAAAGCAGTCAATTCCAGTTCCCCACATCGTATGTCCAAATGCGACCAGACAAGGCTCTGAACCCATGCAGCCATCATCATTTCAGTGAACTGAAGTGTGACTTGTAATGTGAATTGGCTTTGAAGGGGCAATATGATTAGAAAGGTGGGAGAAAGGTTTCATGAAATCACATGGGATGGACAAATTTCAATTCCAAAATCACAAGCAAACTACAGGCAAAGCATGTATTTCACATGTGAAATGTCACCTATACATGCAGCTGTGCACATTTGAAAATGGTTTTCCTAGATTGCAACCAGATATGCAAAACCAACCAGAGGGTGACCTGGAGACATCTAAGCAGGGCAGACAAAGAAAATAAAGCTGAATAAAAGCAATAAAATGTTTTTTTTCTGTGGACTGATTTAAGGCTTTCATCAGAGAACAGGTACTCTGACGCATTTCAGCAGCAGGAGTGCAGCAGCAGCATGTCTGAGGCGTGCAGTTTGTGGCACACTGACCCAAATACCAGAAGCATTTGACTCTGGCCCATTTCTTGCTTGATGCCACTTTCTGGCAACGCAACGCAGTGCATCAGTCATCAGGGCGGCTTTAAGGTATGAAGCTCACAGGAACTGTGCACCAGAAGCAGAAAAAAAAACAAAAAAATGTATTTACTTAAAAAAAAAAATTCCATTTAGAGTGTTTGAGTTTATTTTCCCTGTGTGATAGCTTACTTTGCTTTATATTTCCTTTCTCTTAATTTAATCTGAATTAAAATTGTGGATGATAATTTTTCCAGTGGAAAACAAAGAGCATTAGAATCCATTAATTATTAAGAGGCATAGCAAAAATATTTTGCAGTGGCACAAGTTACGCATATTCGTTTTTGCTTGTTTTTGTGGTAACAACCTATTTTAGTGTTGTTTGATTTCTGTGCAGAATTCAATTTAGTACAATAAAATTGTATTTATATAGCTCCAATTCATGATACACGTCATGTCAAGGCTCTTTCCAAAGTCAGACTCCATCAGATCCTCCAGGTTGGTGAGAAAGTTTCCTCTCTAAGGAAACCCAGCAGGTTGCATCAAGTCTCTCCAAGCAGCATTCACTCCTCCTGAAAGAGCGTAGAGCCACAGTGGACAGTCGTCTGCATTGTTGATGGCTTTGCAGCAATCCCTCATACTGAGCATGCATGAAGCGACAGTGGAGAGGAAAACTCCCCTTTAACAGGGAGGAGAACCTCCAGCAGAACCAGAACCAGGCTCAGTGTGAACGCTCATCTGCCTCCACCCACTGGGGCTTAGAGAAGACAGAGCAGAGACACAGAAAGCTCAGAAGCTCACATTGACCCAGGAGTACTTTCTATGTTAGAGAAGACAGAGCAGAGACACAGAAAGCTCAGAAGCTCACATTGACCCAGGAGTACTTTCTATGTTAGATGGTAATAGAGGATGATCTGCCTCCCCTGATGATGTCACAGCTAACAGAACACCAGACCAAAACTGGAAGAATGTTCAGAAGGAGATTAGAAGCAGAAACTCCGGCTCCAACTAAGACGCAGCCTCCTGTGACGGCACCACTCATTCGGTCGCTGTTTATCGGATCCCTCCTGAGCCAAAGGACCCTCTCAACAGAACCACAGTCTCGCCTGGCTTCCTGGTTTCTGACTGTGCCTCCAGAAGCCTCCCGTCTCCCACCAGCAGAGCCACTGAAGTAAACTTTTTAAAACCCTCTTTGTGTTCGGCTGAAATTGCGGCTCCTCTGTCTGGTTCCGTACAGAACAACAGGAAATAAACGAGAACCGACACAGAGAAGAACCAAAACCTAGCACCTGAAGATCATGACTGATTCATTTAAAAGTATTTTCATGCATAAATGAAATCAAACAGGTTGGGAGACCACCAGATTTGAACGTTTGCTAAAACTGGGGGGGGGGGGGGACAGAGCCCAGAAAAACGGTCGCAACGTCAAGCACCAAACAGACGAGAACCGGTCAGCATCAGTTAGGATCGGGTCCAGAAGTTGATATGCAGCATTTAATAATAATAACTAATAATTTACAGCGGGAATTAGAGAATGATTTTATGTATTTACCAGTAAAATCCATTAAAATGCATGGGCTCCTCAAAGCAGACTTTAACTACTAATTAGAGAAAAATGCTGAAGACACAAAACTCTAGATGCGATTCGTTGTCAGAACGTTTGACCAGAAGAGAAAACAAAACATTTTCCACTAATACGTTTTAACTGAGTCCCCAAACGATGTTCACTCCTTTAGAAGAGGTTTTGAGGATCAGATTTCTGGAAAAATAGAAATAAAACATCTGATATATCAGCTGTTTGGCCTTTTAAAGATGTTATCCTGCACAGTGTAATTAAAGTCTTATAATAAAACAGAAACTTTAAGCTTCCAGATGAGATAATAGGAGCTAATGTAGGTCAAACACACACCGACTCCTCCACACACGCTGACACATATCTCTGCTCTCCTACATAAAGCTGCCTGTTTGCTGCAGCAGCTGCCTAATGTTGCATCAAAGCCCCGGCCGTTCACAGCCTCGTCTCTGATGGAGAGTGTTTTTCTTTTTTATTACGCTCTGCGGCTCTGATGGAACTTCACTGCGAGCCGAGCCGCCCCTCCATCATCCTTCCCATAAACTGTTTCACGGCTCCTGAGAGTCAGGCGAAGAGACGGGGAGAGAGAGAGAGAGTGGGGAAATAAACGAGATTAAATAAAGAAGGAGATAGCGGAGACCGGCTGGGTTCCTCTCTGCACTGCAGCACAGCAGCGCGGCTGATTTATCCATCAGCTGGCTCTGGAGGGAAGTTCACTTTCACCATTAGTAAATGAGCCCTAACTCACCCAGACAGCAAAAAAAAAAACTATTTCCTGCAGCCTGGCGGAGCTCAGGCCAAGTGTCAGCGTTGCTCCCTCTGAAGCTGACTTCATAGAGGAAGATCAGACTTTTCCTCCAGAGATAAGAAACAGACTTCTTTGTGCCTCGAATGCATCAGCGCAGGATTTACATTTGAAAGGCAGACCCTCCTGTGGCCTCTCCTGACAGTCAGGATGAAAGGAGAGCTGGTGGAGGTATCAAAGAAGAAATGTCAGACCCAGAGTTATCAGTCTGAGCGCCATCCTTCTAAATTCACAGGTTCATTCTTTTCTCTCCCCAAAATCTGTTTTCTCATGGTAAAAAAATTATTTTGACTACATTGGAATGGCTTTGAAAAGCTGGCGTCCTGATACACGGCTCTTGGTGTTTTCACTATCACTGTGGCTTTGTGTTTGGATTTGCTAACACAGTTAATGAAAAATGGAGGAACTTTGACCATATTTAGCTGGAGTTCAAGATGGCTTTCCTGGTTGGTAGAAAAAGTTTAAACTCTTTTGCTACAATTGTCCAATTCAGCATTTTCTAAGTGATTCATGTTAAGTTCTGGGCTGGGAAACTTTTCTGTCTTTTTTGCATATAAAGAAAGAGAGCTGATCACTAGAAAACTTCAAAGAGAAAAGCACTTTTATTCAGCTACAAACAAATTAAACCCAGCAAAAGGAATCACGATATTCCAGTGGAAGAACAAGACTTCATTTCTTTCTCCTTTGTGGAAGTTTTGCCTTCCCATCTACAGACAACACAGATTCAGAACCAGTTGCACACGAAGCAAAATGGACACAAAAACACAATAATGGCAAAATAAAACGAGACAATAACAGAATTTTCAGCAAACATTACATCTAACATTTGCTCATTTAAGAACGTGTTCATAACTGTGATCTTTGTAATTGATGCCCCACTGTCGGCTCGGTCTTTCATCGCTTTTATCCCTCTGATGTCCGTTCCGTCAATTCAGCCAGCCAATTAACTCTGGAACAGACGATAAAGGATTGAGCTCACTCTCTCTATCTCAGTACTCCTGCTGATGATAAATCTAAACGGCAGCTTTGATTTCTGGAAGGTTTTGTTCCACCGTTGTGACATTTATATGTGTGAGCCATGTTGTGAGAGCTGAATCTGTTTCGGCTGCTTACTGACTATCTGATTGGTGCTTTAAGAGCATAATGAGAACTCTACAGATGACCACATTCAGCATTAATTAGCAGCTTACATACCTGCTGAGATTTCACATCTCATCACACAGAATCAGGGTGTTTTTTCTTCCATCAAAGAAAAACTTCTACATCTTCATTTATTGTCCTTTTTGGGCCTTATTTAAACCTCTGTCATCTCAGCAATGGCTGCTGCTGTCATCTATATGTCAAAGCAAAATTAACTGCCTCAAGTTTTGATCTTGCTCCAAAAAGTACATCAACAATAATTAGATGTGTGCACTGGAACATTCATGCCCAATGGGAGGTATTTACCCCTGTTTAGAAACATATCAATAAAATAGAAATCACATTGATTGATGTAGATAATTTTCAACAAATTCTAAACATATATTTTAAGTGAAGCACTGGCCATTTTATGCTGCTGCTTGTTGACTTATTTTTAGTTACAGAACAAACACTGAATTCAAACTCAACCCTTTTTCAACCAACTTTTTACCAAAACTGCAAATTTTTATAAAAGAAAAAAGAAAGTGTGCTCTCTGAACTCTTTGAAGGGGGCGGGGCTTGGTTCCAGCATTTTCACTGTCATTGACTGGGAGGATGTAATGACTGTAATATTAACATACATGGCTAGAATGCAAATAGAAGGAAAACTGTTATTCTATTAAACTTTTTATTGACCCTTTTTTCTATCATGGATATACGTCTATTGATCGATAAATATTGTGTATATCGTCCAGCCCTAGAGTATATGTCCATATACATCCCAAAAATAAACAATTTACAGAAAAATCTGATCCAATATGTGGATTTCATCTTGTCTTTATTGAACTTAATAGATTGTGTGCTTTTGTGCTTGTTTGTCTGTTGTGTTGTGTCTCTGCTCTGTCTTCCGGTTCTGCTGGAGGTTTTTCCTTCCCGCTAATGGGGAGTTTTTCTTTCCACTGTCGCTTCATGCTTGCTCAGTATGAGGGATTGCTGCAAAGCCATCAACAATGCAGACGACTGTCCACTGTGGCTCTACGCTCTTTCAGGAGGAGTGAATGCTGCTTGGAGAGACTTTGAAGCAATCAACTGGTTCCCTTAAATAGGAAATTTTTGACCAATCTGTATAATATGATTGAACTTGACTTTGTAAAGTGCCTTGAGATGACATGTTTCATGAATTGGCGCTATATAAATAAAATTGAATTGAAATGAATTGAATTCAGCTGCCTTAAAAGCCATCAGATTATTATTTTTTTTACATACAGTTCAAATATTTTGCTACAACACAACTATTGTAGTTCAGTCAGTGTGTTCAGTAGTTTCTAATGTTGTTTCTGCTAAACTCCATTTATGGTCGTTTTCACATACAAGCCAGTGTTTCCTCAGAAGCGCCGTTGGTTGCTGCTGAATTTAGAAAAGTAGAAGTTTTATCCTCTACGAGCTCCTGCTTCCTAAGCAAAAAAAAAAAAAACTCTTAGGAGGATCTGTGGCATATAACTATCCGCCATGCGGCAACTATTTACTGAAATAATGACCGAGGGGGGATGTTTTCAGTAGCATTACATTTTTGGTCAGTTCAATCTGAAATGAGCTGAAGTTTAAAACTTTACCTAATAAATAAGTTCCACCATTGTTTTAGTACCCTTGATATAATTTTTTTGTTTTTTTAATGGAGATAAAAAAAAAGATTACCCCCATGACCAGATTTTGCCCCCACCATATCTGCTCCCGTCAAGTTTTAAAGGCTATGAGGATTTTCTTCTTTAAATCGTCCCGTGACTGTGAACTGTGTCTTAACCCAGAAATCTCATTCAGGTTTTTTGACTCAACGAGGCTGTTTTGCCCTGACTGAGAGTAAAATCTCTCTACTGATAACGTCCTCGGTGCTTATCCTGTCTTAGCCCACTGTCGCCGTCCTTTCTGCAGCCTGTTCACCAGCTGAGCCTTGGCATCCAGCTGATCACATCTTATCCGTCAGATGAGAGCGCAAAGCCCGGATATTGGAGCGCTGTGATTTACCTTCCATTAATAAGTCCTGCTTCAAATGGCTCAGAGCCGCGTGTGCAGCACACACACATCATAATCAACTAGCCACTCGAGTGGAGTTAAGATTAAAGAGCAATTACACGCCACTCCACAAATCATGGATTGGGAGGGGAGTCAATGTGAAGCTGACCTACTTCAGTTAGAGGGAAAGTTGACCAAAAGGTAATTTAGTTTTCTGTAATAATTAAACTAAAAAGTGTGTTTTTTTATATTGGGGTTTGTGTTGAGTAGTTGTGAGCAGCCGATATCTTATATGTAATAGAGGTGTTATTGAAAACAGGGAAAGCTCTGTATCGACTGGTTAATTACATTCGTCATATTAAATTTTGCTGCCAGGGTTTATAGAAACCGTTGCACACACAGAAAGTTTAAATATTTTTCCTCAGGAAACTGTTTTCCCATTTTCAAGTAAATCCCCGTCTGGTCTTATTCTCTAGTCCTTCAAATTTTCCCAAAGTTGGGGGATCTGGGAGTTCATGCAGTGTTTCTGTAATTTTCTCCAAAGTGATTATGTTAAATTTTCATTCATTATTCTAATATTTAAAAAGCTAGCGTGATCTTTGTGTTGACATCAATTGTGGTTATTTGCAGTCTTCATGTGTCAAAAAGTGAGCATAAATATTATTGTAAAACTAGGCAAGGCAAGGCAAGGCAAATTTATTTATATAGCACAATTCAGTACAAAGACAATGCAAAGTGCTTTACATGATTAAAATATAGCAAAATAAAACAGAATAAAAGCAAGTAGGAATAAAATATAGATAGAAAATAGAACAAAAAAGTGGTGATTCAGTTAACTAGGACAGTTGAAGGCAATTTTAAACAAATGTGTTTTTAATCTTGATTTAAAAGAACTCAGGCTTTCCGCACTTTTACAGTTTTCTGGAAGTTTGTTCCAGATAATTGGAGCATAGAAACTAAATGCTGCTTCTCCATGTTTGGTTCTGGTTCTAGGTATGCAGAGCAGGCTGGAGTCAGAAGACCTGAGTGGTCTGGATGGTTTATACGCTGATAACAAGTCTGTGATGTATTTAGGAGCTAAGCCATTTAAGGATTTATAGACTAACAGAAGTATTTTAAAGTCTATTCTCTGAGATACAGGGAGCCAGTGTAAGGACTTTAGAACTGGGGTTATGTGCTCTACTTTCTTAGTCTTAGTGAGGACGCGGGCAGCAGCGTTCTGGATCAGCTGCAGCTGTCTGATCCACTTTTTAGGCAGACCTGTGAAAACACCGTTGCAGTAATCAATTCTACTAAAAATAAACGCATGGATTAGTTTTTCCAGATCCTGCTGAGACATCAGTCCTTTAATCCTAGAAATGTTCTTCAGGTGATAGAAAGCTGACCTTGTAACTGTCTTTAGATGCTTTTGGAGGTTCAGGTCTGAGTCCATCACTACTCCCAGATTTCGGGCCTGATTAGTGGTTTTTAGCTGAAGCGACTGAAGCTGTGTGCTAACTTTTGATCTTTCCTCTATTGGTCCAAATATTATTACTTCAGTTTTGTTTTTATTCAATTGGAGAAAATTTTGGCACATCCACGTATTGATTTCTTCTAGGCATTTACTCAGTGCCTGAACTGGTTCATAGTCACCTGGTGACATGGTGATGTAGAGCTGTGTGTCACCTGCATAGTTATGGTAGCTGATGTTGTTATTTTTTATTATCTGGGCTAGAGGGAGCATGTAGATATTGAATAGGAGGGGACCCAGAATGGACCCTTGGGGAACCCCAAATGGGATTTTTGTCATCTCTGATGTAAAGTTACCTACTGATACAAAAAAGTCCCTGTCCTTTAAGTAGGATTTAAACCAGTTGAGAGCTGTACCAGAGAGGCTGACCCAGTTCTCCAGGCGTTGTAACAGGATGGAGTGATCAACAGTATCAAATGCTGCACTAAGGTCCAACTAAGTCAAAGTTTTCAGACTTTGTTGTTTGTATCAAACATATATTTCTTGTTTTGTTTCTTTAGATTGGGAATGAATCTGCTTTGTAAAATGAAAAAATAAAAATAAATAAATGCTGAATTTATCTCAAGCTGATTCTTTGTGAATAAATTGTAATATAGCCGTTCTCCCTCAAACACATCAGGATTCATGCACATCTGTTGAGTCTAGACAACATAAAATTGTGACATAGTGTGCAAAATTTTTCTATTTGTAAATTTTTCCCTTTAAACGAAATGTTTCTATTCAGATGGATTTGTGCTTGAATGCATCAAAAGGCACAGAAACCCGGGATGGTGTTAGATTCTCCAGAAAGAAGCCAGAGCGGAGCCGCATGGCTGAGCGGACCGTTGCGTAACACTGGTGATGCGGTAGATTGTGGATTTGACGGCTTAGGCCTGAACTCCAGACATCAGATTAATTCAGGTTTATTTTAGCAACATTGGCCACAACAGTCACGCTGCCAAACATCTGAACTGAGATAAAATCCCTCCACGCATCATTTTGTTGTTTCATAATATATATCTTATCTTGTCTTCTGGGTAAATAATGAGCACTGAAGGCTGCAGAAATATTCACTCCCCCACCACCGCTACTCCCCCTTTCATATTTAACATGTTTGCTTCAATGTTTTTTTGAGAGTTGCACCATTTCCTTTACAGAACTGCCGACTGCGTTGAAGATGTTTGTTATTAATGCAAAGCAAACAACTAATGGGGGAAAATAACAGAAAACTTTGGCATGTGTAACTGTTCACCCCATAAAGTCGGTACTTTACACATCTGGGCTCTGGGAGTTCTGCCCGTTCCTCAAGTCTAAACAGCTGCAGCTCCTCCATGTTGGATGTTTTTGCTTGTGAACAGCATTCTCAACTGGATTGAGGTCTGTACTTTGACTAGGCCATTCTCACACGTTTAAATGTTTCCCCTGAAACTCTTGGAGTGTCGCTTTGGGGTCGTTGTCCTGCTGGAAGGTGAACTTCTGTCTGGATGATGAAATGAAGAAGCATTGGATGTAATTAGCAGGAAGTCTTGGCCCTAGAACATCCATGAGAGGGATTTTATTCTTCAGCATCAGAGCGAGTCCAGCGTGAGGCTCACAGCCCAAACTAAAGAAAACTGAATGCAGAGCCTGATTCATAGCTGATTTAGCAAAGTATTCATTTAGGGATGTTTACGCCTCTGCAACTCTGTTATGGAGATGCATGGATTTCCCTCAGATATATTTCATTCCCAGTTAATTTAAAAAACATACTACATTGGTTTACCGTGAGCTCCGCTGTGAGACGGTCTCTCTGGGGAGGAGCCGTCTGTTTGTGGACCCAGTCTGCCGAGGAGTCATCTCATCACTCCTCTTGGTTACATGTCTGCATCCTCCTGACCTCTGACCTCACCACAGATTGCTTTTCACCCCATCATAGGGCCACTCTTGCTTCTGTGATGTTGTTGTCCCCAGACAACCTGCCGTCTCTCCTGCAGACATGAGACCCGCCGCCGTAATCAGACGTGACAGGAGAAGTGACCGCCATCACAGCCTCCCTGTCTGCATTTGCAACTCATCACCACGAGGTAATAACTCCTGTCAGACGGTACAGGCCAGCTAACCCAAGCCCTTTTTTCTTTACCTACCTGAAGAAGGGGCTTCATTGCTTTCCTTATGAGTAGTTCCTCCCCAACGTCCGTGAATCTGAGTTTTTTTAATTTCGATACATCATCAATAAATCCATCTTTGTGCAGCAAACGAGTCCAAATCCAGCATATCTGTGTAACAGGTTATGCCGTGTCCAAAGTGCGGCGCCTGACTACAATTATGCCACAAATTTAGCTCGCCAGCACAGTGTTTAATGCAGATGAAGAGGTTTTTTTTTTATTAGGGCAATGCAGTGTTGTAGTCAAGTCACTATGCCTCGAGTCCGAGTCCAGGTTCGAGTCTCCAGTGTTCAAATCCGAGTCGAGTCACTATTGATCAAGTCGAGTCCAGGTTCCGCACTAAAGTAAGCATAGACTAAAAAAAATCCACACTCCACCACATTGCACTAATAATTTAGGTATTAAAATCATACACCAAATAATACTCTAATGACATATTAAAATTATAGCCTAATGATATAAAAAAAAGTCGAGTCTTTTTCTCAATTTCCGGGTCAGAATGATCTGAATGTAGGAGTCCGAGTCCAAGTTCGAGTCATCAGTGCTCAAGTCCAAGTCAAGTCACGAGTCTCTAAATTTAGCTAATGACTCGGACTCGAGTCCTACAACACTGGGGCAATGTTAATTTATATTGTGCCGATTCCCAACACGTCGTCTCAATGCGTGTGACAAAGCTAATTAAATCGACTCATCCAGGCAGTTTTCTATCTACAGAAACCCGGCAGGTTGCATCCAGTCGTTGTCTTGCAGCTTTGACTCCTCCTGGATGAGCCTGGAGCCTCAGTGGACAGTCGCTGGCATCGTGTCGTTGACTCTCACTTCACTTCGTTTTTTTTTCCTGTCAGGTATCGTTGCTGTTGAACTGAGCTGCTGCAGCTATGGTTAATGTTTCGACGGCCGTTTTATTTAACTGGACTTTGGGCCGGTGAAGCATCGAGCACCGAGGTAGTTTTGGACCCCACATGGTTCCAAATGGGCGTAAACGTCTGGTAGTTGTTTTTTTTTTCTTTTTCAGGATGGATTAATTAAATGCTATGCAGTCGCTAGATGTTTTAAACACAAGAATTTGTAGCACAAACACATATACAAGCTACACCCCCACAGATATTTAGTCAGTGTGTTGTAGAGGAGACCCACCGTTTAGGCATGATTTCATAAACGGGTGCAGGACTCCTTCATTTACATTTTTATATCCAAGTTATGCAGTGCACCAGAAATATTCAATTCAATTCAATTCAATTTTATGTATATAGCGCCAAATCATGAAACATTTCATCTCAAGGCCCTTTACAAAGTCAAGTTCAATCATATTATACAGATTGGGTCAGATTATACAGATTGGTCAAAAATGTCCTATATAAGGAAACCAGTTGATTGCATCAAAGTCCCAACAAGCAGCATTCACTCCTGGGGAACCGTAGAGCCACAGGGAGAGTCGTCTGCATTGTACATGGCTTTGCTGCAATCCCTCATACTGACCAAGCATGAAGCGACAGTGGGAAGAAAAACCACCCATTAACGGGAAGGAAAAACCTCCGGCAGAACCGGGCTCAGTATGAACGGTCATCTGCCTCGACCGACTGGGGTTACAGAAGACAGAACAGAGACACAACAAGAGAGACAAAAAAGCACAGAAGCACACATTGATCTAGTAATCTGTTCTACATTAGATGGAAGTAGCGGGTGATGTGTCTTCCCTGGATGATGTCACAGTTAACAGAACGCCAGACCAGGTGTACCTACTATGAAGAAAAAGAGAGAGAGCAAAAAGTTAAAAGCTGAAATGACGACAGTCATTTCAATGTAATACAATGCAAAAACTGGAGAACAGTAGAAATCAGTAGAGTGAGAAAATTAGACCCTGATATACTCCAGCAGCCTAGGCCTATCACAGCACAACTATAGAGATAGCTCAGGGTATGAGCCACTCTAACTATAAGCTTTGTCAAAAAGGAAAGTTTTAACATTAGTCTTAAAAGTAGACAGGGTGTCTGCCTCACGGACCAAAATTGGGAGTTGGTTCCACAGGAGAGGAGCCTGATAGAATGGGAGGATCTGCCTCCCAATCTACTTTTAGAGACTCTAGGAACCACCAGCAGACCTGCAGTCTGAGAGCGAAGTGCTCTGTTAGGAACATACGGGGTAATCAGAGCTCTGATATATGATGGAGCTTGATTATTAAGGGCTTTATACGTTAGAAGGAGAATTTTAAATTCTATTCTTGATTTAACAGGAAGCCAATGAAGGGAAGCTAAAATTGGAGACATATGATCCCTCTTGTTGATTTTCATCAGAACTCTTGCTGCAGCATTTTGGATCAGCTGAAGACTTCGAACTGCATTTTGTGGACTTCCTGATAGTAAAGAATTACAATAGTCCAGCCTTGAAGTAACAAATGCATGGACTAGTTTTTCAGCATCACTCCTGGACAGAATGTTTCTAATTTTGGCGATATTCCAGAGGTGAAAAAAGGAAACTCTGGAAACATGTTTAATATGGGATTTAAATGACATGTCTTGGTCGAAAACAACACCAAGATTTTTAACTTTATTACCAGAGGCCAAGTTAATGCCATCCAGATTAAGTGATTGATTAAGAACTTTATTTTTTGAAGACTCTGGCCCAAAGATTACAACTTCTGTCTTGTCAGAATTTAAATGCAGGAAATTTAAAGTCATCCAGCTTTTGATGTCATCAAGACATGACTGCAGTCGAAGTAACTGATTGGATTCATCAGGATTTATGGATAAATATAGCTGAGTGTCATCAGCATAACAGTGGAAATTAATCCCATGCTGTCTGATAATTTCGCCAATCGGAAGCATATATATAGTAAATAGAATTGGTCCAAGGACTGAACCCTGTGGTACTCCACAAGTGACCCTAGAGTTTGAGGAAGATTTATTATTAACATGAACAAACTGGAATCTGTCCGACAGATAAGATTTAAACCAGCCTAATGCTTTTCCCTTAATCCCTACAGTATGCTCAAGTCTTTGTAGGAGAATATTGTGATCAACTGTATCAAATGCAGCACTGAGATCTAACAGGACAAGTATAGACACAAGTCCATTATCTGAGGCCATGAGAATATCATTAGTGACCTTCACCAGAGCTGTTTCAGTGCTATGATGAGCTCTGAAGCCTGACTGAAACTCCTCAAGTAGGTCATTACTTTGTAAATGTTCACATAGTTGATTAGCAACTACTCTCTCAAGAATTTTAGATAAGAAAAGAAGATTAGATATAGGTCTGTAATTTACTAACTCATCTTGATCAAGAGATGGTTTCTTAAGTAAAGGTTTAATAACAGCTACTTTAAAAGCCTGTGGTACATATCCATTTACCAAGGATACATTAATCATGTCTAAAATAGCACCACTGATCAGAGGGAATACCTCCTTAAACAACTTGGTTGGGATTGGGTCTAACATACAGGTAGAAGGTTTAGATGAAGCTAAAATTTTAGATAGCTCAGAAAGCTCTACTGCTTTTAAACAGTTCAGAAACTGCGCAGGTTCTAAGGATTCCTCCAATGCTGCCTCACTTACTGAGGATGAGGTAATCATGTTTGGGAGGATGCCAATTATTTTATTTTTAATGGAATCAATTTTATTTATGAAGAATCCCATAAAATCATTACTGCTAAGAGCTAAGGGAATGGATGGATCAACAGAGCTGTGAACAGACCCGCATCATGATGCGACCACCACCATGCTCGTCTTATTGACTTTATGGTCAAACGGTTCAATCTTTGTCCGTTCTGACCAAACATTTTTCCTCCAGACATTATTTAGTTTGTCTTCAGTCGAGCTTGACTTTGTCCACTTTGGGTCGGAGGTTCTTTCATGTTTGTGGTAAATTGGCTTCACTGTTGAAAAGTGACACTTGGATTCTTGTAATTTCCAGGTTACTGCAGGCTCCTGATTTTTTATTTTTATCAACTTTCTTCTCATCTGGCAGTGAGACAAGGGGACAGTTGGAGTCAGATGGTTGTAACTTGGACAACTGGGTGACCTTACAGTGGTTCCTGATTTCCAAAAGTTTGTTATTCCCTGATTTATTTATTCCAGAAACCCCCAGAAGCCCCAGCCTCAGCCCATTTGACAGTTTATGGAGCATGTTTAAATGTCAGCTCCACGCCAGGAAACCAAATGATTTGAATAAATATTCAGCTAAAACTGTCTCAGAGGCTTTTTGATGGCTATAAAAAGTGTTTGGTTGAGGCGTAGCTTGCTGAGAGACATTACATAAAATATAAGTGGGACTGCATGTCTATGTTTAAGCCTGTTTAAGCCTGTATTTATAACTTTGACCCTAGGTGAAAAGTGAGAAGCTTGCATGAAAAAATTGCTTTATTGCTCACACACATAAATATATGTATGTATGTATGTGTGTGTGTGTGTGTGTGTGTGTGTGTGTGTGTGTGTGTGTGTGTGTGTGTGTGTGTGTGTGTGTGTGTGTGTGTGTAAATAGTGCAACATTATTGTGTAAGAATAAAGTTCTGCTAAGAAGAAATGTGTTTGTTTAAAGTCTCAATAGTCTGTGGTTAGTAGTAGAGAATTAATTACACTGCTATCCACCTTTAACTAATATTAACACACCATTTTCTTTCTTGATGAGCTTTCTGGGTGATATTGGTCTGAAATGATGCAGCTCCACGCTTCTTTCCAGCCGGTAATCTCCTGATTTATGTTGGGGCCACGTGTCGCTTTCCAGCCGCGCTTCGACTGGGCGGAAACTTTTAATTCATGGCGACTTTTTAGCATGAAACTCCAGAGTTGTCAAGGTGTGATCAGTTATTCCTGACATTACTCATAAACTCAAGGTGTCGGTTCCAGCTGGAGACAAAAGGACAATGACTTGTTTTAAAATTATTATTATTTTCTTCCAAAAAAGTGACTTGAGTCATTGATTTTATGACTTTAGACTTGACTTGAAAAAGTCTTCAGAGACTTCTGACTTGACTTGGACTTGAACCTGTTTGCTTGAAAACACTTGGTATTTTACCCCAAATCTAAAGCTTAAGACATCAATCGTTTAAAAAGTGCGCACCGTTAATTAATTTCACTCAATCAGTATCAACAAACCCAGAGAGTGTGTGTGAGCTGCTGCATGGCCAATCAAAATTGACCAGATTTGGGGGGGGTTTAAGCTTAGGACAAAAATGCTCCTAAGAGTAATTTCATTTGGGTCTGAATGTGAAGTTCTGCTGTTGCATTTTTCACTGAAAATTCTGGAAAAAAATATAGTTTAAGTGAGGACTCTTCATGAAGCTAAGTTCAATTTGACTGTCGTGTAAGGTCAGTTGCACTGGTTTTATTACGTTTTGAGAAAAATACTGATTTAAAAAGAACACATACTATATTAGCCACGTTTAACATGTATTTCAACATTGTTCATGTCTCAAAACGACTTGAAATCAGAAATTCAACACTTCGTACTTGACTTTAGCAATACCTGTTTTGACTTGAGACCTGACTCGGATTTGAGATTAAAAACTTGAGACTAACTTGGGATTTGTAAACCAGTGACTTGGTCCCAAAAAAACACAGAGTCAAACCCTAAATCAGTCATGAAATCTGATCTAAAGTTAGTCCTAAAGAAACAGAACGAACAAACAAACTTATCATAAAAGGCAAAAAGTAAAAATATGATGACATAGAAGTGGAGTAAATGTTACAGTTATTGAAAACATGGCAAATTCAGATCAATATGAAATATTCAAGTTAAACTGAGGAAATACAGCAGCCGGTTTACACAAAGATGTAAGAAAATATGCAGCATGCGTGACTGTATAAAACAACACCCACAGGAAATAAAGCGTGTCTTCAAACATTTAAACTGAAATGGTCCTTTGAGACGAATAGTGTTTAAATTGTGGTTAGGAAGCCTTTCGTGCTTCATAATTCCTTAATATTACGACATTTAAGTTTTAAATTACTGTTAAAAAAGCACCTCCTTTCACCCAGAAATGCAACAATCAGTTAATAATGAGTGAAATAAAAGTAGTAGTTGCAGTCTGGTACCCGTCACAAAGACAAATGTTCTCGGCTGCTCTGCCCAACTGAGAGCGAGGCTCAGGGGGCCGATGAGGCCGCCACACCTTTATTGTCAGTGTGCTGAGTTTACAGTTTGTGCTACACCCGCCCAGCAGAGGCAGATGTTATTGATGTGTCTATCTACGATGTGGCAGCGTTGGAGACGGAGGTCAATCCCATTACACCTGCCGTGTTCTGTGTCAACATGTCTCAGTGTGAGCTGAGGATGACTGAGGGCTGCAGGAGGAAGGGGACGCTGGCTCTGCTTTGATCAGAGCTCGCTCTGACCTGCATCCAGCCCCGCCTCAGATATTCGCCATCTGTTTTTACACTGGTTGCACGCTATCACAGTGTTCTTCCTGGCTAAACCTGGGATATTGCATTTTATGCAGACTATATGGATGTGTGGATTTATTTCAGGGATTCGATGCGATCTACATCTGCAGGATTATCTGTAGATTCAGGACGGGGGTCAGCCACCTTTGCAACCCCAGGAGCCATTTTTATGCATCTTTGAAACAAAATGGCTTGTTTTTTATGATACCAAGTTATACGATACAATAAGAAGTTTGTGTAGATTTTAAAATGAAATATGAGCACATTTTGAGGTTTTAAGCTGTTTGTGCTGTGGTTGCTATAATATCCTGCCACAGATCAGCTGAGTTGGTCCTCCTCTAATCATTTCTTCCTCTGTATAACCAGGATTTTGCAGATATCCTGTTGTCTCCTTGGTAAAAAAAAAAGCTTGTTGCTTTTGTTCTGTCTGTAGACGCTTTTTAGGATTACATCAATTACAGCTGAAGAGTGGTCGCATGAACCCACCGCCTCGGTGAACCCAGTTTTATGGCTTATAAGCTTGCAGGCATCAAATTAGATTTTCTTAGTTTTATACAATAATGTTTCAAAAATCTTTTGAAATAATGCCCCCACAGTATTTATTGTTCCATGCTTATCCACACATGTCCAGATTACATGAAGAAAATTAAAAAGATTGTGTATAAACCCTATGCTGCAATTTCATCTCCGTATTAATGTGAGGAACTGACACAAATTTTATATGATCAAGGTTCAGGGAGGAGACTGCCAGCACAAGGCATTGTTTGAGGCTTTGAGGAAAATTTGATTAAAAAATATAATAAAACCAGATTCCAGCTGAGGGCTCATGCCTTGCCCAGAAGCATCACCTCTGTGTCAGGTAGCATAAATTGCACTGGATGTGAGAAAGCAACAAAGCACATCCACAACAAGCACAAGATAACGGATTTAACAATAGACACAGGTTGTTACAGCTTATAATAGCTTGTTTTTATGACCCTTTACATTTATCCTCACTATTACCCTGATTGGAGTCATCAGAACAGAAATAATGCAAAACAGCAGGTAGAGCTCTATTATTATTATTATTATTATTATTAGTAGTAGTAGTAGTAGTAGTAGTAGTAGTAGTAGTAGTAGTAGTAGTAGTAGTAGTAGTAGTGTACGTTTATTTTGCATTTATTATTGTATAAATAACTGATTCTTTGGTATGCCTATGTGACAAAATGATTACAGTATGGAATGATGTCGCCCCCTTGAGGCGGAAGAATCTCTCGCGTTCAATCTTAATAATAATAATAATAATAATAATAATAATAATAATAATACTCATGATAATAATAATAATAATAATAATAATAATAATAATAATAATAATAATAATAATAATAGTAATAATAACGCTGTTATCGTGATTGTTCAATACGGAAGCGTATTGCATTCGCCAAAGAAAAAAAATCAGACAGCTTATCTCATGATGTCAACAAGTGTCAACAAGTCTCAGATCATGTTCTAGTAATTATGACATATTATACCATAATGACATGTTATCTCGTAATTGTGAGGAAACATCTCATAATATTGAGATCAGGTTCTTGTAATTATGAGATCTTTTCTCTTAATTATGGCATATTTTGTCGTAATTATGAGATAATGCTGTGTGGGTTTTTTTTCTTTGGTGAATGCGATACGCTTCCGTTACTCAGCGGTTACTTCCTCTTTGTTTTATCTGGTCACATGATCTAAAGATGAATAAATACAGACAGAAATATTGTATTAAACTCCCTTTAATTTAATTTAATTTAAACAGGGGAAAAACAAGATACAAACAGAACAGGAGAACTTGAAACAAACAAAAGAAACGTTGTTTTTTTTGCAGCAGAGTGGCTCCTCTTGTCGAACGAACGATCTTCGCGGCGAACCGGAAACACGCGCTCTTCTGCTTCCTGCCTCCCCGCCCACAGTCAGCTGTTCCTCGGTTGTTTGCAAACAGCTCCGTCCTCCGTGGTCCCGCCGCTCCGTGCACGATGGGGGAGAACGACGACAGCGACATCATCGAGCACCACGTTGAGGAGGAGATGGAGAAGAAGTCAGCGAGGAGCCGCGGCCCGTCCTCCCCGCTGCTGGACAGCCTCAGCCCGTCAGAGAGGGGGGGCCACAGCGGCACCCAGTCCTCCCACAGACTGCTGGCCTACAGCGATGCCCTCATCTCCATCATCGCTACAGTCATGGTGAGACACGCACACCCACCTTGACAAATATATATAATTATTATTATAATATGTTTAACAAAACCACCGCCACCCCAGTCATCTGCACCCATAGTGGTCATCTTTTAAAGAATAATTTATGCTTTACTTGAAAAGCACCAGGGTTTCTTTGATCTGTTAATCAGGAATCAGCGGACTGATGTGGTGTAAATATGTGTGACATATATCTCTATTCTCACTCTTCAAAACTGGAAAGACAAGAGAACAAGCTATTCAACCAATGCAGAAATGAGCTGATGGCTACAAATGAATGGATACATGCGTACATAGGTACGTGTGTGGTGAATTGGCGCTTTATAAATAAAATAGAATTGAAACTTTGCATAAACATGTCCGTGTCTGTCTTCCCCGGGTCTCCACCCAGTGGCCTGAAACCCTCCTGAAGAGGCACCCAGGGGGTCAACCATCTCAACTCAACCAGCTTTCTTCTTTTTTAAAAAAAACAACAACTCCTGCTTCTAGGTTGTTATCAATTTAAAACCAGTCCCAGGTTAGAAACCTTTATAACAGCCATTATGATTTACCCGTGCCTAGCAGAGCTAAACAGGAGCTCAGGACTCCTCAGGTTCACTAAACCACCACCATGACCTCGTCCTGGGAGAAGATGAAGGAACCTGGGATGCCGAGGAGCAAGTTTATTATTAATTATCAGATAAAAACAAATGTGTATCACAGAACTATCATAATGCCGGTTTGCTTAATCAATAAATCACTTGTAAATAATGGTGGACAGAGTCTGATCCTCTGCAACGCTTCGCATTAAAGCAGCAGCTCGGCGTGATCAATTAACCGTTATTAATTAAATAAAACGACAGCAGCTTTAAGAGCCTCACATCAGAACATTTACTCACGTCAGTCAACTTTGTGTCACATCTGAGCCTCGGCAGGTTTAGCGTCTGATTCAGGGAACACCAACGTTCAGACTGGATTCCCAGAGACATTACAGGCTTTTCCCTCTTGGAATAATTTATGGTTTTTTTTTTTTCATACGTTTTTATTAGTGTTGCGCCGATGCCATTTTTTGGCTCCGATACCTGGCTGTGCAGTATCGGCCGATACCGATACCATCTGTTTGCAATTGATGTGTGTGTATATATGAAGAACTGCATACTACTTAGGGTAGTAGAACTTTTTATTGCCTACCTAGAATGGGTGACAATAGTTGAATAAACTTTATGCTCTCAAAGGCCAAATTAGTGCAACATTCGTGAAATTATAACATGTATAATAATAGTGCAACAGTAAGACAGTCAAATTACATTAATAATTGAACCCTGAGTTTTGGCTCTCAAATGCCAAAATAGTGCAACTTTCATGAACTTATATAACATGTATAATAGTAGTCGGGAGAGAGAAGGCTGCGTTCAAGTGACACACAAACATCAAAATGGTATCGGTGCATATTTGTTGGTACTCGCTGATACCGATATCACCATTTTAGTGCTGGATCGGAACCCCGTCCCATACTGGTATCGGTGCAACACTAGTTTTTATTCACTGGATCTTGGACCTTTCTGCATTGATTGGCTGGGAGATGCTAATAGCCGTTAGCTGCTTCCTTGTTTTATCCCCTATTGCACATGCGCAGTCTTATACTTCCATTGTTATTATAAATAAACACAAAAGGCTTTATATACTAACAAGCTGAGCAAAAACAAAGCGTAAAACACAAAAATAACAACTAATACGCCAGCAGGACGTGAAAATCTTTCAGAAAAACTTTGTAATCAACCAGAGTGAGCTAGTGACGTATAAATAAACATGAAACAAGGTGGCTATGCACCTTTAAAGAGGAGTTTTCCTCTCCACTGTTGCTTCATGCATGCTCAGTATGAGGGATTGCTGCAAAGCCATCAACAATGCAGACGACTGTCCACTGTGGCTCTACGCTCTTTCAGGAGGAGGGTTCTGGACGACTGGAGCCGGGCTTCCCTGATCGAGAGAGCGCGTGCAAAGATCCCTCGTTCTGTACGCAGCAATATTGGGAAATCGTTATCAGAGTGCTGTGCTGTTAGAAAAAAAGGATGTTGTAAAAAGTAAAACCAGTTTAGGTGCAAATCTCTGTGGAAATAACAAGTTATTTTATTTACCTTTGTTATTGTTGCACAATGTCACATTTAAACCAATATCTTCTAATCTTGACTCTGACCAACAGATATTACCGGTCGCCCACACCAAAGTGGAAGATAACGAGGTAAAGTTTATTATTCATACCATAATTGAGCTTTATGAGTTAACATTTAAAGCATATTTGACAAGATCATAAATATTGCAACTTGCTGTCACTCTATAATTGAATTGTCTCCCTCTTAATTACTAATTGTTTCATTACCAATAATAGTTTTTAGTTTGCTTGATTTTGAACGTTTTGATCCTTTGGCTGCATCTCTCTAGAGGTTTAAATGTCGTATTGTTTTCACCGTCTGTAAAGCGCTTTGTTAAACTTGACTGTATGAAAAGTTCTCCATCAGTAACGCTGGACTGACGGGTTTGTGCAGGAGCTGAGGCAGAGCGTGCAGCTTCTGCTGACGACCAAGATCGCCGTTTACCTGATGACCTTCCTGATCGTGACGGTTGCCTGGGCGGCTCATATCCGGTAATCACCTCCTCTGTCAGGACTCCGCCCGCTCACCGCAGCTTTCTCCAGGTTGTCCTTATTTGGCCTTTGCTTTCCGCAGGTTATTCCAAGTCATCGTGCGCATTGATGATTGCCTCGCTCTGCTGAACCTTGTGAGTACAGAATCATGTTTGTTAATGTTCTTAAAATGTCTTTATTCTTGGTTTCCTGTGGATTAGGATCAAGTTCTTCTCTGTGAGGCAGACACTGTGTCTACTTTTAAAAATAGGCTTAAAACTTTACTTTTTGACAAAGCTTCTAGTCAGAGTGGCTCATGTTACCCTGAGCTACCTCTATAGTTATGCTGCTATAGGCTTAGGCTGCTGGAGGACATCAGAGTCTATTTCTCTCACTCTGCTGAGTTCTCCTACTGCTCTCCAGTCTGCATTGTTTGTTGTTATTTCAATTTTAAAATTTGAGTTCTCTGTCCTTTTCCATAGAAGGTACACCTGGTCTGGTGTTCTGTTAGCAGTGACATCATCAGGGGAGGCAGATCATCCACTATTACCATCTAACATAGAAAGTACTCCTGGGTCAATGTGGGCTTCTGTGCTTTCTGTGTCTCTGCTCTGTCTTCTCTACCATAGAAAGTACTCCTGGGTCAATGTGAGCTTCTGTGCTTTCTGTGTCTCTGCTCTGTCTTCTCTAACATAGAAAGTACTCCTGGGTCAATGTGAGCTTCTGAGCTTTCTGTGTCTCTGCTCTGTCTTCTCTAAGCCCCAGTGGGTGGAGGCAGATGAGCGTTCACACTGAGCCTGGTTCTGGTTCTGCTGGAGGTTCTCCTCCCTGTTAAAGGGGTGTTTTCCTCTCCACTGTCGCTTCATGCATGCTCAGTATGAGGGATTGCTGCAAAGCCATCAACAATGCAGACGACTGTCCACTGTGGCTCTACGCTCTTTCAGGAGGAGTGAATGCTGCTTGGAGAGACTTGATGCAACCTGCTGGGTTTCCTTAGAGAGGAAACTTTCTGACCAACCTGGAGGATCTGATGGAGTCTGACTTTGGAAAGAGACTTGAGATGACATGTGTTGTAAATAGGCATTATATAAATAAAATTGAGTTGAATCCTTGTAAACCCTGAGAAAAGATTCTCTTGCTATTTTGTAATGTTAAGTTCTGCTTTCTGTTCTAATTCAGGCCTGCATGATGCTGATAACCTTCCTGCCGTACACCGTGAGTACCAGTCTGAATCCGCCCCTGTCTGCCTTCAAACGTGCATAATTAGTTTAGTTTGTCTGTTTTGCAGTTTTCCTTAATGGCGACCTTCCCTGAGAACATTCTCGGGATGTTGCTCTTTTGTGGCTGTGTGATGGTGATCGGAGTGATCCAGGTGAGGAAATCAAACGGTTTCCTCGTCCTTTCTGACCGATATTTGCTCAGTCACATCTACTAAGCCCCGACAGACTGACCTAATGTCCGCGTTTCAATGGTTTCTCCAGTCGGTGATTGTGTTGTACGCCTTCAGCCGGCCCTTCCTGCTGAACGAACAGATCCAGATCTCCGAGAACCAGAGCTTCTATAAACAACACATCCTTAAAGTCATCATGAGGGTTCCCATCATGTGCTTCTTCGCCAGCATCTTCTCCTTCATCTTCTTCCAGCTGGTCAGGGGCAATTATTTCCCTTCTGAATGCTTTCTAATGTGTTTGGCTTTTTAATTTTTCATGCAGCAAAAAACAAAGTGAGGAATCGGATCTGACACAAACATCTGAAAACAGGCGTTTTTACCTCGAGACTAAAATAAATTACCCTGAGTGTTATTTTTGAGGCCTAGTCCACACGTAGCAAGGTTTTTAAAAGAAAACTAATATCTCCCCTACATCGTTTTTTAAAAATAACACCATACACACAAGTTTTCTTTTAGGAAAGTTTTCATCCACAGCAACCTGCAGAAATACGCCAGGCACATAGGGGGCAGTGTACCGCAAAACAAGAACTTATGTCAGCCAATCAGAATCCTTCAAAAACAACCACGACTTCCTGTTAGGAATTATTCATGGAGACGGGAGGTTTGATCTTGTAAAAAAAAAAAAAAAAAAAACTAAAAGTGTCTGAAGAAATGTAAAAATTAACACTGCAAAAAGAGAACAAGAAATAAGTAAAATTTTCTTGAAATGAATGTATTTGTCCTTGATTTGAGCAGGTAAATAAGATTATTTGCCAATGGAATGAGTATTTTTACCTCTAAAATAAGATAATTAGTTATATTTCACTTGAAATAAGATGATGGAGATGAGTTGTTCCTATTTTAAACTAAAAAATCTTATTCCATTGGCAAATAATCTTATTTACCTGCTCGAATTAAGGGAAGATTCTCTCATTTCAAGAAATAATTTCTTATTTTGAGTTCTATTTTTGCAGTGCTCTGACAAAATTCATTTTTAACTCCACTGTATGGCCCAGTGTATAAACAATGGTCTCACATATGTGTGACACAGCGCAGCAATATTCGTCCTGCCGGACATTAATATCCGTCTTTTCATGTACGCATGCAGGCTCAAAACTGGTGTGTTTATAAATCTCCACGTTGGTCCAGAGATTTTAGGATCGTTTCGTTTTGAGGGACGTATAACGCTTTTTATGTGAGGCTGAACGGCACAACCGCCTATAAATGTCTCGTTGTTCCCAGATTTCCTGCTACGTGTGGAAAAGGCCTGAGACATTTTGCCGACTTGCCCTGAATACGCTGCAAAAACAGAACTAAAAATAAGTAAAATTTTCTTGAAATGAGTGTACTTGTCCCTGATTTGAGCAGGTATATAAGATTATCTGCCAATGGAAGGAGTAATTTTACCCCTAAATTAAGATAATTAGATATAATGCACTTGAAATAAGTTGATGGATATGAGTTATTCCTATTTTAAGTGCAAAAATCTTATCCCATTGGCAGATATCTTCTTTAGCTACTCAAATAAAGTGCAAATACACTCATTTCAAGAAAATTTTAACTTATTTCTAGTTAAGTTTAGTCTGTTTTTGCAGTGTTGGTGTTGAACCTCAGTCCTGCAGGTGCAGTGTGTGTGTTTCAGTGTAAATAATCAGGCATTCATCAAAAAGGTTCATCTGAAGGTTCTGCACCTGGTTCCCCTTCTGGAGATGAAGCAGCGCTCGACGGATTCAGAGCAGACAAACCAACGGGAAGTCATGTCTGATGGTCAAGCTGAAGGAAAATGAACCACTTCTTAAACATTTTTCAAATAACATCTGAAAAGTGTGGTGATTTGTTGATGAATCGTTCAAAATGTGATAAAAAAAAATGTGTTTTATTGGTTCTTCGTCACAGTAAACCTCCCAATGTTTCACCATCCTGCAATAAAACGAGGCCGTTATAATTTATGTCACATTTAGTAACGCTGTCCTGGTGTTTAACAGTCTTACGTTCTCTTGGCCATCATCGTCTTCCTGCCGTACATCTCCCAGTGCCTGAAGTGGTGTCGCAGCAAAGCCATCGGTAGGCACACGTTCTCCCCGGCGCCCTCCCTCTGATGGCGCCCGCCTCACCAACCTCGTGTCATGTGCTTCAGGTCAGGTGGAGGAGACGCCAGACTCCATGATGTTCTACACCTACCTCCCCAACGAGCCGCTCAACAAGGAACGCGTGGAGGCCTTCAGTGACGGCGTTTACGCCATCGTCGCTACACTTCTCATCTTGGACATATGGTAACGCTTCTTCAGTCAAAGGTTTTCTGCAGCGTGCCTTTAATGAGCCGTTTAGCCGTTTAGAAGTAACACGTTTATTGGGTTTCATGTGTCCAGCGAGGACAACGTTCCCGACCCGACGGTCGTGCAGAAGCAGTTCGGCGGCAGCCTGGTGGCGGCGCTGCAGGGCTACGGCCCGGAGTACCTGGCCTACTTTGGTTCCTTCGCCACGGTGGGCCTCCTCTGGTTCGTCCACCATTCGCTCTTCCTCCACGTCACCAAAGCCACGCGCTTCATGGGCCTGCTGAACACCTTCTCTCTGGCGTTTGTCGGAGGCTTGCCTCTGGCCTACCAGCTGACGCACGAGTTCCCGCGCAACTCGCAGAACGAGCTGGAAGCCATCCAGATCAGCTGCGTGATCATTTTCTTCGCCGGCATGTTCCAGCTCTCCATTTGGGTGGCGGCGCTGTACAGCGAGCAGCAAACGCTGCACCCGTACGTCTGGTACGGCGGGCGTGAGCACGCGTTCATGCTGGCTAAGCTGGCGCTGTACCCCTGTGTTGCTTTGGGGACGTTTTTCCTCACCTGCATCTTGAGTAAATTCAGCGCCTCCATCTTCCACCTGATGGAGATCACGGTGCCCTTGGCGTTCCTCGTGCTGAGGCTCCTGGTGCGTGTCGGGCTCGCTCTCCTTCGCTTCCTCTTCTGTCCCAACAGGTCCGACCTGACGACCGTCGTGGACGATGAAGCCGATGAAACCAGAGTGCCGTTTAACGCCGTAGTCACCTAGAAGTTTCCTGATCAGGTCTGAGGGGCATTGCTGCTGAAAGGAAAGAGGGCCCCCTGGTGGCGGGTTTGCATATCCCGAACAAAGGGCACAGAAGTTTCCTCCCTTTCTAACAATTATTTTTGTTCATATCTGGAGCGCAGAGCAGCACAGTTGGGATTAAACGGCCGCGCTGAAGGATAATTTACAGGTTCTGTAGACGGAAAAGGAAGCTCTGAATATTCAGCGCTGATGCGGTCAGCCAAGGGGCTTTCACTCATTTTGCTTTTCAGTTGCTACTCCTCATGTGATTAGCGCATAAACCTTCGTCCAGCCTTCCTGACGTAAAACTGTCCAAATGGGATTTTCTCAGCATGTTTGTAGTTTTTGCGTTTAATCAGAATTAGGATCTAAAAGGTTAAAAGTGGCTCAATCCGAATACTCTTATAGAGCAAGGAGTCTTTAGTCAAAGCAGAAGTGCGTCAGCGGCCGCCATGATCAGTGCCGTCCGAATAGTGCAGTCAGTAAGGAAGGAAGGTAGGAAAAGTAGCCTATAAACTTCCTCCTGCTGCTAGTTTAGCCAAGAAACCCCGCGACGTAGCTTACCAGCGCTAAGATAGAAGCCTTGAGGTATCCCACAATCCTTTGCGTGACATGATGTATCAGCATTGCCCCTCATGGAAATAAATGATAATATCTGGAGAGAAGAGAGCGCAGTGGGCAGTGGACCCGGATCTGACTCTCATCATTCATGTGCGTTTCTGTTACGTAACGTCGGAGTTAAAGGATGTCCGAATTCTTCTGAAGCTCCTTCCTCCCCACGATACTTCTTACTGTTGACCCCGTGAAAGGCCGAGGAACAGGAGCTAGCAGCTATAATTAAGGGTATTCGGATAGAGCCACTGTTTTTAAGTGGCAATTTGTTTTCTCTGAGCAAAAACATCCTTAAAGGCGTCGTTTATAAATGTTGTGGTGAGAGGTTATGGGCAGAAGTAGACAGAGTTCAAACCTACATGCATTCCTTTCCTTGGTATTTGTGCCAAACACGTCCACAGCGTGATGGATGTCTTATTCTCTGCCTCACCGTGGATCTTCCCACAATAATCTGGTCTTGGTCAAGCCAAGCGGTCTGTGGCTAAAGGAAATGGATTCTGGTTGTCATATCAATGCCCCAGAGAAACAGGAAGGTTTAGAGATCCCAGAAACTGAAGACAATTACTTCCTGACATGGGATTGGATAAATTTACTTAAATTAAAGTTTGGTTTTCTCCCCCAAAGACTTTCAGTGTGAGATAATGCTGCTGATATTAATTATTTGTTTATTTAAGGCTTTTTACACAATTCATACCTGGGATTATAGTTAATGTGACTGCCATAGAAAGCCTGACTGTTTGTAATGAAGACCATGCTGGTCCTTTGGTCTGTAGCAACGAGCATCCGTTTGATTCACGTATGAAACGTTTCCAGTATCACCAGCGACGGTTCCATCGTCTTCATTTTGGAGTGAAGACGATGGAACGACGGACAGAATGAGGAAGGAGGACATCAGAGGGACCGCTCCGGTTCCTCTGGCCCCGTGTTCACAAAGACTCAGAGAGCTCCTGTCTTAGCCTAAAAATCCCCACCTGGGAGTCTCAGCTTCAGAGCGACTTTGAGAAAGGAAATTACTTAGTGAGGAAATTTTTACTTAGTGGGGAGGTATTTATGCATTTGAAGAGCTGTGATTGGTTGACGGTACAAGAAAAACAACACAAATGTGCTCCTAGTGATCAAAGGAGAGGAAATTGGACTGGATTAAGAGTCTAATTGTCAGACAGCATCGAAATGTTTTAAAGCACCTTATTTACACCCTCATCATTATTTTTGATTAGCTTATTTGTTTTTACTCTCCGGTCATTTTACAACTTTATCTGTTTGACATTGATGTGCCCTCACCTGTCAGCATTTTCCTGCGCTGTAGGACGAGATCAGAGTGTTACATCGTTACCTGGATCACGGCTCAAACAGTTTCTGCAAATCAATGCGCCTTTTTCTCTGCGGCTCTTTTTGCTTTTAACTACACATCAGCCTGGAAAGTGAGAAGCGCTGCAGCAATCAAAAACAACAAGAGAACTTTTAAAAGGCCATTTAGGCTGCTGACGTTATCATGCAATAAAGAAAATACCCTCTTTTATATATATTCTTTGTAAAAATGTTTTAGATAGAATATATATAAAGCTTTTCATTAATGATTATTCAATATTTTCTTATTTATCCTCAAAATTACGTTACTAGAGCCACGCCTTTAGCCCATTGGGCTGCTGAAACTAATTAATTTCCCTCTATGGGGATAATAAAGTTTCTTATTTACATATTAATAATGTAGTAATGTAAGATTAAAAGGTTTAGGTGCTTATTTCCATCACTGTTGAGGTTGATCAGGCAATCAGCTCTCACCGTTTTCCTCCATATTCTTGCTTCAGACACTCTGAGGCTCATTAAATCCTCTTTACTCCTAACATTTTGTCACTTTAGAAGCCTTTGAAGGCCAAAGATGCACAGAGAATAACTTTTATCTTAATGAGGTAAAATTCTCAGAAGCAAAGCTACTTTTAGCCTTAGGATTCTTTGAGAATTCGGGCCCAGCTGTTTTAGAGATAAAGTCAGACTAAGATTATTTGGACCGGTAGAGAAGAGCGATAGAACGTTGTTAGAAGGATGCTGAGGCCGGGGGGCCAGTTGTGGCCCCTGTACTGATTCTGTGCCCCCCCCCCCCCCCCCAAGCTGTATTTCAAGAAAGATCTGGTCCACCAGCACAGATGGCTGATGCAGATGTTAGATTTTAGTTTTTAATTGCAGCAAAATTATTACAGAGAAGTTTAAATCTAAAGTACAACACAAAGTATTCATCTTTTAATTAATACACTTTTGACATTCTCTTTAAATTTCACAATAACATCTATCCAGTGACATTTAAATACTCAAATGCAGACTTTGGTGCATTAAAATCTGCTTTGAATTGAATTATTAAAATTGGCTGACTTCAAATAACAGCTGACCCAAATACTGTTCTTATAATGCTAGACCAAAAAGAGTTAAATTTATTATTGTTAAAGAGTGAAATTAAATAATTCAAAATAATTTGCAAATGAACCGATTTTTGAATTTTGGATCTACATTGATCTAAACATTAATTTCCTACAAAAATATTATTATTGTTTGTATAATATTTTGTAGAGCAGGTAAAGGAATTGTATTAATTTTTGACTTAAGTTTGGCCCACGTACCTAAAAGTTTGGACAGCCCTGGTCTAGAGGAGGAGCAACATGTTTGGAGTTAAAGAGGACATGAAGGTAGTTGGTGTAAGAGAAGAAGAGGCAGCAGCGGCTTAAATAGAGATGATTTGTTGTGGCGACCTCTGAAACAGAAAAGCTCAGAGAACAAGCAGAAAGATTTATGACTGAATCTAACAAAACGAATGTGGGAAGATGTCAAGGTGTAGCTACTTCATGTAAGGAAGATACTGACTGCTCATAACCTCTCCACAGCACCATAGAAATCATCGTTGCACTATTTTTATATTATTTTAATTGCATAAATAGTTGATATGCAAGTAAAACCCAAAGCAGTGATTTAAAGTTCAAATATTAAATAAAAAAAATTTAATGAAAGAGTAAATGTTGAAACGGGTGTTTGTGAAACATAAAGAGGTGTTTGACTTGTGTTGCATCAACACCGACCCTCTGGCTTCCTTCTCCTGCGTGGAGTTCAGTTTAATTGATTTTTGTCTCATGTTTTCTAATTGAAAAATATTATTTTTCACTGAGTGACGGCTGCTGATTGTGGGTTTTGTACCAAGACAACTTAAAGGTGATGCGTTATCTTCGTCCAGCAGGGGTCACTGTTCTTCTAATTAGTGCTGACGGCACCATCAGTAGAAGTTTTAACCCTGACTCAATGTGGATTTAAATGTGCACTTTATTTAAAACCCACAAATCACCTTAAAAACGGGGTATTTTGATCGTTTTACATGTTTTCTGTATTTTTATTTGTCTGCAACCTGCACTAATTTCCCTTTAGATCCCGGTTATGTTAAGAAGGGACCTTTTTTTTTTTTTAATCTAATTGATTGAAAGCCACAAATGTTTCCTGTCCTGTCATACATTTTTTTTTGTTATAACGGCAGCAAAACAGTGTCGACCTCCCAGCTATAAATGGTGTGTTTGTGGCACTGAGCGTTTAAAACGTCACGCAGATGTTTTATTTGTATGTCAGTAAAAAAAAATAAAAGAATAAACTGTCAAGCTTCATTTTTTGTGAAGTGTCGTTTTTGGAGGTCTTGAAAAAAAATGACAGACGACATTTTAAAAGAAAAAAACATTTTTTATTCACTTACACTGCTTCATATCATCCCAACACAAACATCAGCTGTTCTCTTTATACGTTGCGTCGTATTGCTCTAAATCACTCCAGCATTTTTTCTTCATCGTTCATCAAGCTTTCTGCGGCTCAGCCAAACAAAAAACACACAAACTGAAGCGGTGGCTCAGCGCCGGATCGTTACCTGGATGTCTGGACCTTTACCTGTAGGTCCGCCCGACCGTTACTGGGCTAAATTCAGAAATTAAGGTAAAAAAAAATGGAAATCTCTTTAATGTAGTTTCAAAATGCACCAAATTTGTAAGCTTTTGTCATGTAGAGAATAAAAATATATATATATAGTAAGTGGGATTTCTTTAGGGTTTGACAGATTGGGATCTGGATTGTTTTGCAGGTCCGGTTCAGTTTAGCCGTTCGGCACCAGAACCCAATTATCTGACTCCCAACTAAAGAAGAAACGGTCGGGGAGGGTCAGCAGCAGGGGAGAGGCGGGCGACACGACGAAACCGGATCATCAACGGTTGGGAAATATCTGTTAGGACCGATGGCATCTTTGGGTTCTGCCAAGTAAAATGGAATATTGAGAGAATTGGGAGAAGGTTTTAATTTGGGAGCTGTGACCCTTGAATCTGTAACAGAGCAGGAAGAGAGACTGTACTGTCCGCTGCAGCAGCCCGTCTGATTGGATCTGGGTTTGTTTTTGGGTCCAGACAGCATCGCCTGCTCTACATGTCAGATTTCACCGCCCGACCTGCCGCCTCCTCTTAGCTCAGCGCACATTTTGCTTTTAAATCTCCTAAAAAACACGTCTTTTCTTCAGCTCTTAATGCTCAGTGGTTATGAGTCTGATGTTTTACGTCCATGTATTTTGAACTTTGTTGGTTCTGTCAGTGTTATGCATGTACATAGTTAAACTGAACATGAGATTCGAGCCTTTTTAACCATTTATCTCAACAATTTCTGAGAAATCAACTGAGCTGCCACGGGTTAGGCTTGTTTGGGGGTAAAACCTGGCAACCTGTTGGAGTGAACGGTGCAAATTGACTTGAAGCTGATTGCTTGGTTGCCCTTTACCTTTTAAATTATAGCAGGACACAATAGGCTAAAATAAGATTACACAAATGGATCAGATAATATGGGAATAGAGATTAAACAGCAGTTTTACCATTTAAAAAGGTAAAAAGTTTTCGTCATGTCGCTCGCCCCTGCCTCCCACCAGACCTCCAGCCGGCGTGGAAATGATTTTAAGGATGTGAAGGAACCGTGTTTGGACGTTTGTGTCGTAATATTTGGTCGGGCCGCTTGGATCCAGCAGCTAAAGGTCCGTTTTGGTGACAAACACAGAACATCACAGCAGGTCCCTAAAATCTAACCAACGTCTCCCACACTGCAGCTCAAATCAAGCACGCGCCGTAAAAACGGACCTCTAGCAGGTAAACATAAAACAGAACCGCACTGACAAATAAATTAGAACTTTTCAGAGCAAAGACGGACAAAACGTGAACTAAACTAATAACCAGTGCTGACGTCCGGTTTCTGCTCCGATCCTTCGGTAAACACTTCTCCCCGAAGAGATCTGGATCTGAGAGTCTCAGCGTCAGCAGCGCAGGGCCTCTTCTCAAATGGTAAACATGGAGGCATCATTCCTAATAACCCCCCCCCCCCCCCCCCCAGATGCTGACAGATCAACGTAGCTTCAGCGATGCGTTCACGGCGCAGAAACAAACCCTATGAGTGGTTCACGCCAGCGGCCTCATCTTACATTCATATTTTACTCTTAAAAACATTGGTTTGATGTGCATAGTCCATCATAATCTGCCTGCAGCCAAAGCGTAGAACAAACAGTGCTGCGCTTTGATTGGAGGAACATGTTAGCGTGAAGCTCGTATTCGCCGCACAGCAGGACTCCTGGAAAGCTCACACAGGGACGTCTTTAGGTAAAGCAGAAAAGAAAAAACTGTAAAATCATACTTTGCCCTTTTTAATCATGGCTCCAATATTTCTACAATAATAATAATTATAATAATTAAACTTTCTGTTTACCCATAAACTAAATTATTTTGAGCAGAGGTCATATTTCACTGTTTTTGTCTTCTGTCGTCTGAGTGGAGGTTAAAAATGACTAAATATGATTAGCTTTTATACGACATTTTGTTTAATTTATTTAAAAAGGTGTGTGCCTTATACAATTTTCTCAATTCCAGTCACAGGTGACAGAAAGAAAAGAAGCTTAAAACCCTAAATCTAAAGAGAGACACGACTGCATGGCGGTGGTGATCGTCTCCCTGCAGACAGACGTCCCTCGTTGGTCCTTCCTGAACGAGTTTAACCTCATTTAGCTTCGCTCTTACGCTTCGGGTCCGTCTCTGCCTCCAGCGGAGGAGTTACGCCGTCTCGGCGTCTCGTTCATTGAGTGATGGGAGGATGGAGACGGCTGAGCCAAAAAGCGAAGCTTCTGATAGACCTGTGGTCACGAGGTCTGGACCGGGACCGAACGAACGAGATCCCGGATACAAGCGGCTGAAATGTGCGTCCTCTGGAGGGAGGCTGGGCTCAGCCTTACAGAGAGGGGAGGAGCCGCTGCTTCGCCGCATCGAAAGGCGCGGCGGTGGTTTGGGCCTCTGGGCGCCTCTAGCTGGGAGGAGACCCAGAACTCCCTGGAGGGAGTCGGGCCTGGGAACACGCGCTGTCTGGACCAATAAAACAGATTTAAATGCCCTGCAGAAGGTGAATAAAATACTAATAAAAAAAAACACTTTCCACCCATGACTTGCCTGATAAGGTTTATATTTTTTTTTACCTGTTTTATAATTAAAATAATAACTTTTAAATAATTCACATATTAGAAGTGTGCAACTTTGGTCATTTTGTCGTTGAAGCTTTGGCCTACATGTCTGATGGAACGGGGTTTTTATAAATAAACTAACAACTAAACCTGGTCTATAATCTACAGAGTTCCAGAGCAGTTTTATTGTTTTAATATTCTGATCAAAACCATATTTTACTGTAAAAAAAGAAAAGAAAAAGAAGGTGAAAACTGTTTTAAAGAGGTTTATGGGTTAATTTGTGAGAAAATGTAAACGGCGTTGCTGTGTGAGCTTTACAGGTGTTGCTACGAAGACTTTTAAACTTATTCCGTGCCTCTTGCTTCGTTTCTGCTCAGATTAGCCTCTAGATTAAAGCTCTGAGCTACGAAACAGACATGAGAGCAGCGCTGAGCTCCTAATCCCACCGCAGGACAGGAAAAAACCATTAACTCTTAATCTTATCAACCTTTTTTTTTTTTTCTTAAAGTAAAGCTTTACCCACAACACCCTCTCTAAATAACCTCAGCTTAAATCTACATGGCTGCCTGGTAGACATAAGGTTTGTTCATGCTAAAGGAAATTATTGCATATCTTTTCTCACAGCTTAAAATTATTATTTTTTTAAACTTTTCCCACAGCAAATCTCTAAGCAAATATATATATATATATATAAGTTATTTGTTCAGCTAAATATTTACGTATATTTCTGTAAAATACATTACTTCAAGTGTCTCAAGTGTGCAGATGATGTTCTACGTTCTGCGTCAGCATGCCTGTTTGGTCTGGAGCCTCAAAGCTGTCGCCCTCAGGAAATGGAGACTGAGCCGCGTGACCCAGCAGGAGCCTAAGGCAGGACTAGCATGCATGCTACACGTGTCGATATGCAGAGTGAAACCGTTACGTGGAGCAGAGTCCGGGAACCGGGCTGTATGCCCCCCCCCCCGCCCCGGTGGAGGCGCCCCGCAGCGAGTCACGTCACCAAAGTCAGTGCAAAGCTGGCCGTCCACCAGGAAGTAGAGTCCACATTCAAAACCCGCCGGCCGGAGAAGCGCTGTGCTTGGAAGTTTGGCCGATTTGCGTTTTGCAGCCGGAGACGGATCCAAAGCAACGGTTCTTTGTTTTGGTTTTTTTTTGTTGTTGTTTTTTCTGCAGAGTTCCCCTCAGGTGCAAAGCTGGAAGGTTGCTGATGAATGGAGGAGTAACACACAGTACAGTCCAACGTGCGTGTGTGTGTGTGTGCTATTACTAACTATCAGAACCGTCTCACACACACGCCTCCGCTCTTCGTCCTGGAAGGGGGGGTGGGGGGGGGGGGGGGGGGGTCACTCAGCCTGGACGGCGGCCGGGGGGAGCAGACCCCTCTCCTGCAGGTGGGAGTGCAGAGTGTGGAAAATGCCGAGCTGCTGCTCTGGCTGGAGCATCAGCAGCTGCTGCAGCACTTTGCTGGGATTTGGACCTCTGCAAGAGAAACGTGTCAGGGGTTAGTAGCAGTAGGACCATAATTCAACAATAAATATCAATTTATAGACGTATATTAATGATAGAAAATAAAAGGGTAAATAGAAAGTTCATTAGAATAACAGTTTTCCTTCCTTATGGATTCTAGCCTATAATGTATGTTAATATTACAGTCGTTACATCCTCCCAACCAATCACAAAGCAGATCCAGGAACCAAGCTCCGCCCCCTTCAGAGAGTTCAAGAGAGCGCGTGTTCTTTTCTTTTTAAACTTGCAGTTTTGGTAAAAAGTTGTCTGAATTCAGTGTTTCTGTGTTCTGCGCCTAAAAATAAGTCGCTAACAAACAGCTTAAAATGTTCAGGGCTGCACTTAAAGTATATGTTTTGAATTTGTTGATAATTAACAATATCGATCAATATGATTTCTATTTTATCTATATGAGTCGGGTAGTCTGGTTTTAACGCACGGCGAAAACCTCAACAACGCCCCCAGTAAGGACGGGTAAAAAGCATAAAGCAAAGACTTAAACCTTAGATTTGAGTACATTTACTCAGCGGAGATGAAAAAGAATCAGTTGTTTTTAATAAAATCACCCGTGCTGCACTTAGTGGCACCAGGCTGGTAGCGGCAAACTCTGGTCATCCTAAAAAAAGAGTAAAGTTGCATTTATTTGTGAAGGACTGTTAGGGTTGCCAGTAATTGTTCCACCAGAAATGATTTATTAACGTGATTTATTATTAACGTGACACCCGCACCTCCACAAATGCCCTCAGGTTAAAGGTTGGCCTTTTGTGGAAATGTTCAGGGTGAGGAGGATCCAAGGAGGAAGAGAAATGAACGCCACAAGAAGGAAGGAAAGCAGGAAAGGGCTAAAGGACAAGATGGCAGGAGGGTAGAAGTCTACGTCCTGACGCCCATAAACATTAAATACGTAGACGCCTGGTTGGGCGGCTTCTGCCTGTGCTGCGATGCGTCAGAGCGTCGGCCATGTTGAATGTGGCAAATCTGCTGTTAGTCTGAGTCACATAAACAGCATCAGAGGGAGTTTAATCTCAGAATATACTTTATATTTGTAACATTTTTATTTTTGCAATATTACAAGTTTATTTTCGTATTCCTTTGGGTTCATTCTCCTTACCATTTTCTCGTAAAGAATAAAAATTATTATAAGAATCTAACCTGGCCCTATTACTCCAGGACTAAGATAGTTCTGCAAACTGTGACTATTCTGGAAATGTTCCCCCTTAATTCTCATAATGTTACCACTTTTGTCTTTTTTTACTTTATTGTCCTAGGACTTTTTTCTCATATTAGTAATTTTATCTCTTTAATATTCCCCCAAAAAGTCTGTTGCTAATCTGCGTCTTTACCAGATCTTAAAATGTTCACATGCTTTCATGAAATAATGAAGACCACAACGTTTAGATTAAATATTACAAATATAAAGTTCAGAGATTAAAATCCCTGATACTGTTTAAGTGACTCAGTCTAACAGCAGATTTGCCACATCCAACATGGCCGACGCTCTGATGCACTCGTAGCACCGGCAGACCCCGCCCAACGAGGCGTCTACATTTATAATGTCTATAAACCCACCTGCCAATCAAAGTTACATCCTTCACACAAACACGAATACAAGCGGAGGAGAAAGACGACGACAGGAAGGAAACAAACAAATGTTTATTAATTTCACCGCTGGAAATAAAGCAGACAGGAACCGGACAGATTTTATCACAAACTGGTTGGCCCTTAAGATCCAAGGCTGTCCCCCTCTGTGCTACGGCAATATTATGATATAATTAACTAATTAATCTGTCTTTGTGAAGCCACCGCAGCACCAAGTTCACCTCAGAGGACTTTACAAAACGTTAGCAGGTCCATTTCAAACCCAGCTCCACGCAGCACACGGCGTGTTTGGCATTTTTAACTTCTTCCTGGAGTTCCTGTAAGTTAACTAGCAAAGGTTAGTTAGTTTCTGACGGCACCGTGTAACGCTCGTCTCCTCTCCTACCTGACGAAGCTGCCGATGTAGACGTGCGTGAACGTGGCCATCAGGTACTGGCAGTCGAAGCGGTCCATGATGCCGCCGTGGCCCGGGATGGTGTTGGCGAAGTCCTGAGGAGGCGAAGGAACCAGTCTGTGTTACACCTGAGCAACCAGCTGAACCTTCAATTAACTTTGATTTCCTGTTTCTGCTTACAGGTTAAAGAACAAACAAATGTAACCAGAATAAACGCAGAATTCAGTCGTCAAATAATGATTTCTTTGATCTGATTTAAAGAAACCCGCTGGGAATCATTCTTTCAGATCACCATGGAATATCTTTGACCCACTGCCTGAACTCACTGCTGCCTTTTTTAGGGCTGAACGATTTTGGAAAATAATCTAATTGCGATTTAATGCGATTTTTTTTTCCCAGTTTAATTTATCATGTCTTTTTAAACATATACTAACAATAAATCAACTTGTTTCCTCGCTGTGCAGATTAGTTGCTAAAAGACCGGCAGCATCTAAACTCAGAGCAGAAATGATGCGTTCTGCCTACAATATATTTCAACCAAAATCGCAATTTTGACTTTTCTCTGCGTTAACCACAATCAACAAAAACGGCTTCTAAATAAAGATGTATGTAAACAAGGACTATTTTAAACAAGAATTTTTAATGTTTCTATTAATCAGAATATTATTCAAGAGAACAGCTTTTAGTTGATTTGGACATCAATCCTTGTTGAACATAAAGTGCAACCAACAAGCAAGTCTATGTATTAAACTGATTGAACTTAATGCTATGCATGATTATATAAACTCTAAAAACAAGTAATAAAATTAGATTATCTCACTGCTGCAACTGTCTTCCCTTCCATGTGGAGGCAAACCCACTTTAAACATTTTACCAACACCTAATGGACGTGTCTAATTCCCTAATTGTTACATAGCCAAAAATTGCAGACTCTGCGATTTGGAAATTGCTTTTTTTTTTAAATTGTGATTATATTGAAAATGCGATTAATTGTTCAGCCCTAGCGTTTTTAAGTATCAGCTGCGTGTTTAGGGTTAGACTTTGACTAGGCCGCTCCAGAACCTGCACCCTGTGCTTACTGAGCCACTAAGAGGTGGACTAGAGATCCTTCTTCAGGATTTATCTGGTGAAAAACAGCAGATTTCCTTATTCCATCAGTCGTATCGTAGTCCTGCAGCGGCACCGCGGGCTCGGACCGTCTCACTACCGCCACCGTGTCTGACTGCGGGTGTGATGTTCTGTTCCTGACAGGCTGTGTGAGCTTTATTCTTTTACCGCCTCAGTCCACAGAGTATTTTCTCAGACATTTTGGGGAACACTGAGATCATGTTAAGGAAGCGTGAGACGAGTCTCTGTGCTGCTCTTAGTCAGCAGAGCTTTGGGCCCCTGAAACGCTGCGGTGCCTGACTTCTTCTTTATTAAACCTCCCGTATGAGGCGCTGAGCGGCCTGCAAAGGTTCTCTGTTGATCCACGTTTTCTCCAGCTATGAATAATAATAATGGTTCACCGGAGACCTAAAGTCTGGGCTCCACAGGAAGTCAGTGGCTTCATGTCTCATCGATCGGGGCGTGACGTGTTGCTCTTTGAGCTCTTTTAGCCGCCTTCATAGGAGCAACACGGCCTACAAGGGCGCAAATTAGGGCTGGATGATAATTCAATATCAATATATATTGATTGATGGATGTATATCGATAATAGAAAAAAAAAAAGGGTCAATAAAAACTTAAATAGAATAACAGGAACCCTCCGTCACTAAGCTCCGCCCCCTTCAAAGAGTTCAAAGAGCACACATTCTTTTTTTTCTTTTTAAAAACTTGCAGTTTTGGTAAATAGTTGGTTGAATAAAGGGTTGAGTTTGATTTTATGACCAATTTTATCTAAAAATAGGTTATTAAAAAGGTGCATAGCCACGTTATTTGACATTTTTTATTTATACGGCAGTAGCTAACTCTGCATAAGATAAGATAAGATAAGATAGGCTTTATTGATCTCACATTGGAGAAATTACAAAGTTTTTATGAAAGATTATCACATCCTGCTGCCGTATTAGTTGTTATTTTGGTGTTTTATGCTTTATTTTTGCTCACTTTGTTAGTAAATAAAGCCTTTCGTGTTTATTTATAATAATGGACGTACAACACTGCACATGCGGTGCAGAGGATAAAACAAGCAAGCAGCTAACGGCTATTAGCGTCTGTCAGTGAAACAATGCAGAAAGGTCCAAGATCCAGTGGAAAGAAAGTTCAAAATATATGATTCTTAGAGGGAAAAGCCTGAAAATGGGAATCCAGTCTGAACGTTAGTGTTCCCTGAAGCGGACGCTAAACCAGCCGAGGCTCAGATGTGACTAAATGTTCTGATATGAGGCTCTTAAAGTAATTATCGATATTGATCATTATGATTTCTACTTTATCAATATGCTTTTTTTCCCTATATCATCCATTCTTAGCCCAAATACTTATTTCACAGGACTGCGTGTAGCTTAGAACGGATCTAGAGGATTGTTTTGAACCGAAAGGGGAAAATTAGGCGTTTAATTGCTGCATTTTCCAAAGCTTTAAAACGTGGGTTGTCACTAGAGGGAGACTTTCTGCAGAGGCGGGCAGCAACATAATTTAACCGGTTAAACAAGCCCTAAAAGCCTTTTTTTCCTTTTAGAAAAGGAGAGGAGGTGCTGACACAGACCTGCCAGCAGGGGGCGAAGTTTTACGTGCCGAGCTGCAGCAGAGAATCTGTGCTGCTGTTTGAGAGATTGGTGAAAACCTCTGCTGAGCAAACAGAGTGTTTAAATACTGCAGCGGCTTCCTGCAGCCGTCTGCTTTAAGCTGAGGTGACTGGGAAACATTCCAGATTTAAATAAGAGATAACACACATTGGTTTTCCCTGATGATAGATCACAAAAGTCGTTCCCTTACTTTGATTTTGAAGGCTCGCTTGAAGCCACTGGCAAAGAAGCCGCCGAACGGGCCGATGATGGAGGCGAAGGACGACAGGAAGATGCTGTGGATCTGGAAGGGGTAAAGCGTCACCGTTTTCTGAAAGGGAAGCAGAGACCAGAGGAGAAAGTTAACGTAAAACGGCCGATCGTCTTGGAGCCAAAGCGCCGGCTCGGGGGCGGGGCTCACCCATCTCAGCGTGCTCTGCACCGCCGCAGGGAGGGTGTACTCCTGCAGGACGAACAGGTCAGACGGCTCGCACTCCACCATGAACCTGTTGGTGTCGCTGTTGAACTCCACGGGACACACGAAGTACTGGAACTGCGACAGGAGGTAGGCCAGCTGAGGGGGGGGGGGGGCACAGAGAAAAACGTGAATCCCTTTTCAGGAAAATTAACTTTTTGCTAATCGAACGCTAATCTGTCAACGGTTGAAACTATACGGATTATTTTCTTAGAAACTGCTGTTTCTCATCAACACAAGCAGCAGAGGGCATAAAAATACGGTTCTTACACATTATGGAGGAGTATTTAAGTCTTTAACGTGATTTAAGTTAAAAGGGTGGATGAGCTTATCCAGCGGCCATATTGGATTTCTGCTTCGAGGTTAGCGATACGTGTCCGTCTTTCCAGATTCTGACAGCTAGGGACCTTTATATTATTTCTCTGAGTGAAAATAGAGCTTTTAACAACACGGTATCCTTCACCCAATCATGTTTTCTGATTCTTGATTTTTGCTTTTTAACCCAGTGTCTGTATTATAGCAAACATGTACACTGTAATATCAACAGGAAAAATTTTACTGCTTGTTTTAGTTTTACTGTATCATTGTAATCTAATTATTGTCGATTTTGGTAGACAATTTTAGGGTCTGTCCAGGGACAGCGGATGAAAAATAAGCCATTTGTAGCAATGTTAATTAATGTAAACCAGGGGCCACCAACATGGGGCCCGTGGGCACCAAGTAGCCCCCCCGATGACCACATGTGGGGCCCACAAGCCTGTTCTAAAAAACAGCACAATACACCATTAAGCTGCATCTAAAACTTTATTTTATTTGTTTCTCTTCTTGTTTATTCACACTTGAATTTATATAGATTTAAAAATGACAATATCTATAACAAAGCATGAAAAATGTGTTTATTTTACATAAAATGAAGGTAAATTCTGACTCTTCTGGTTCAAAAGGTCAGTTCTGGTAGCCCTTCGTACGACACAACACCAGTGAAGTAGTTCTCAGTTTCTAAAAAGGTTGGTGACCCCTGATGTACACTGTCCCTGTCAAATAAATCAATAAATTTAATTAATCCTTTTTATTTTCTTAATGACAAAACGTACCGGACAAGTCTTGTTAAACGGCTTATTTTAATATGAACCAGGCCCGCCTGTAATGACGGCGCTGCACCTGATCTGGCAACGACTAAACATATTATTCTTTAAACAACTTATCAGACGAGCCAGGAACGACGCAGCAAAGAGGAAACTTGGATAATTTGGGTTTTTTTACAGTCCATGAATCTGAAAATAAAGATGCGGCATGAATTGCAAAACCATTCAGCGTTTCAAAGTTTTTTTGAACACTGACTAAATGTTTTCCAAGAGCTGTGATTCCATATTAATTGCCTGAAGGCAGCGGTGGATTTAGTGGCTTATTGTACTTGGAAACTGCTCAGGAGGAAATGCCCGACATGTGATGAAGCTGCTAATTACTCACCAGGAAACCAAAGACTACCGTGGGGAAGAAACCGCCGATGAAGCCTTCCCACGTCTTCTTGGGCGAGAGCTGCGGGACGAAGAGGAGGATGAGACGTTAACGAGGTTTTCAGCATCAACGTGACACTTTTCACTCATGGGGGGCCACCATGAATAGGATCTATACATAAAAATTAAAGGTGGCCAAGACTAAAGCGTATGACCACATGTCTCACCATACGCATTTATATGCTGACGACAACCTGATATTTTTTTTGTGTCACCCCAGAACCACAACCCAATACAGTCAATGGGTCCAAAATGTCAAAGAGTGGTTGGGCTACAAGTTCCTTCAGCTTCATGCAGAAAAAATGCAAAAAATAAATAAATAAAGATCAGAGCTCAGTGTCACATTAAACCTGTTTCTAAAATCACCATAATGGCATCTTAAAAAAAACAATAACCAAAAAATAGGGTTTCAGTTAAAAACAGGAGACAGAAAAACTGACGCATGCTTTTATTTTAACGCGTCTTTACAGATATGTGCACATCTGTGATGAAGGAAGCTGCAGCTCATCCTAAACGCTGACCAACAGCAGGAAGATGGCTCATTCAGAACCACATCATGGATCACTGCGTTGTCGTCCTGCTTAAAAAGCACAGATCCTAAAATTCTGCTCAGTTCCTGGGTTTTCCGAAGCGATTCTGCGTTCCTCGGCTCTAAAAAACCCTCCTGAAAACCCGAGTTTGGGTGACACTGTTTGCTCCTTTGATGCAGGACTGGAAACGTTTTCATTTACGGCAGCTTTGGCTCAAAGAGTCACATCGACAAAGTGTTTGACCGATGATTTGCTACGTTTACATGGACAGAAGGAATCGGAATAAAGGGGCCAATCGGAAGATTGTGATCGGCAAGGTTCCCACACCTTGGTGAACATCAAATTCAAGGACCTTTCAATGACTTTCCAGGACCAATTTCCTAAAATTCAAGGACCACACGTGGCGGCATTGCAAATTTAATAAAAGACTAAACAGCATAGAAGTTGTTGGGTCAGAAGCAATGCAAGAAATTGGACTTAATTTCTAGCCTACATTGATATTGATCATATTCATAGCCTACATTTATATCCGCAGTACATGGCTATGCCATACTACATTACATATAAGATGTACATTAGCCTACCGTTTCATGGAATTTTATGGAAAAAAGTGCAGCATTGAGATGTTCAGAATTATATCAATTTGTTTCACTTACTTTCATCTTTGATTAAGCTAGTTTTTGACTTTGACTCTGAAAAGTCGCTAAATATAGCGACAAAGTCGCTGAGTTGGCAACACTGCGTAAATGTAACCTATTGGACGCACGTAGGCCTAAACCGTAGCCTAGCAACTAACGAAGAAGAGCGAACGTACTTTTGCAAATTAAAAGTCTGCAGAATAAACATAATTTTAAAAGATCGTGTGATAGTAAAATAATGACACACGAGTCGTCATCCGTGTGAACTTTCAACCCCACAAAAAAATTCAAGGACTTTCAAGGACAAGGTGGGTTTTTTTTTTGCTGTTTTCAAGAACTTTCAAGGGCCTTGAATTAATTTTTTTAGATTCACAAACTTTCAAGGATTTCAAGGACAAGGACCCGTGGGAACCCTGGATCGGATTAATTTCAGTGGGAATGAAATTGTAATCCGAATGAGAGAGGCGGTTTATGCCGATTTAATCCGATCAAAGAGGATATAAACGCTCGACAGGCTCAATTTATTCTGAATCTAGCAAACTGTGCCCGACGTAAACGTGACGTATTTCCGTGTTGATGAATGATGGAAATACGGCAGGAAGCAAAAATGTCGAAGCTGCCGATGCAACTTTTCTGTTCGAGAAAATTAAAAGAGCTCAAAATTGTTGTTTCCTCAGTAAAGTTTCAACCGTAATTACAATAAAGTCGGGCCTGGGCGCTCAGAAGACAAACAAACTCGTATGAACTGCTTTGTTTGCTATTTCTTGTTGTTTAGCAAAGACGGAAGTTCTTCTGTGGTTTTTTTCAGGAGAATTTGATAACTGCGCATGTCAGAGTGGTTCTATTCTGAATAGAGCGAGGTGCATAAACACACACATTATAATTGGATTAAGTGACTGTAAACCCATATAAACGGTACAATCCGGTTATTTAATCCAAATAAATATTAATCCGATGAGGAAATTTTGTGCGTATAAACATAGCTAATGACCAACTACAGCGTAAGATTAAAGCTTAGATTTATATTTTAGGTTTGCTTTTTAACATGTTTCTTTTTATGCAATCTATTTAAGGGTTTGAAACATTAAGCGCTCTTTATTCAACTTTGCAGGGTTATTTTTTCCCCTCTACCTTTTAATGTCCTGTAAATCATTTTGCCCTGAGTATAAATGGTGCTAGACTGGTGAACCTGCCTGACTGAGGGTCATTTCAGGGTGCAGTTTCTTCCACCCTGTGACTTTATACGTCTTATATTTTATTCAACATTCAGGTATAAATGATGCTACACATGAACCAGTTACTACCTAAAAAGAAATGTTTGGTGTACCTTGATCAGAGGAGTTCTCCCAAAGAAGAATCCAAACAGATACGCCATGATGTCATTGCAGATCACAATGGAAATGGGAACGATGAACCTAGAAAGCAGGAATTTCAGCGTTGGTGAGACGTAGTTGGAAGTATAACAAACACGAAGGCAAAGATCTCCTCAAATGTTGTGAATCACAATGATGTACAGAGCCAAAAATAAATCTAATTCCTTGCTTTAAAAATATTTGATTAACTTAATAGACACAGGACACGCACATCTGCTGCGTCAGCATAAAAACACTGGTGACGGTGCACATACGACCAGAAGCGGGTGCGTCTGTCTGTGTCCTGCTTACCAGATCATTCCTTCAAACAGGTTCTGAATGACAAGGTGGGACTGGGTTACCACAATCAACAGGGTCACATGGGTCCAAGCAAACTGAAATGGCAAACACAAACACCACAGTGTCACTGCGCAGGAATGAAGCTGTGCCTGTTCAGACGTGAGCCCGGCTCAGAAATGGCTGCAGTCCAAACAGACGGACGGACGGACGGATGAGGTGAACGACACTGACGAAGCCGTGCCGCGGAGGGACATGATCGGGTCGCAAACATCGAGACGCAGTGAGACACGCAGACAGACAGCAGAGGCTCATGCAGAGGCGGCAACGCTTGAAACAATAAATCTGGGAGCATGCACGCAGAGGAAAGAACAAAAACGGTAATATCACAGCATAATGTAAGCAGTACTGCACAGGAGCCAAAATTAGGGATGGTTTATATAAATTATGTACAGTTCAAGCCAAACATAGTCAGCTTGAACGAGTTCTTCAGAGTGAAATGATTATGAAACATTCAAAGTAAGAGATTACAACAAGAAAAATTTAGTGCACCATCTTGAACTTAGTGTGGATTTTCTCTAATTAACACAGGGCCATAATAATAATAATAATAATAATAATAATAATAATAAAAAATATTAAAATACATTTAAATAATTAAAATTATAATCAAATAAAAAAATAATTAAAACAATATTTAAAAATACAAATAACAAAAATATTTTAATAATAATAATAATACATTTAAATAATGATTATTATAGTACTATTACAAAAATAATTAACATTTGAAAAATTATATAAATTAAAATAACTAATAATACTATAAAATAATAATTACATAATTAAACAATAATATTAATTATGTAATAAATAATAATACTAATTACATAATGAATAATATAATTAAATAAGAACAATATTAAATAATAATAATAGCAGCAGCAATCTATCTGGATGTTAGCCCACTGTTCTTGGCAGAATTAGTGGAGCTCGTTTTAATCAGTTGGTTTCATGGCACAGAGCTGGGTTTTATGCACGATTCTGGCATTTTACTTTAAGCTGAGGTCAACGATTTAGGTAAGGATGTTCAGGAAGCTTAATGTTAGCCTCCTTTATCCATCCCAAAATGATTTTTTAACAATGTTTGAGATCATTGTCATGTTGGAACACTCCTGAGGTTCAAGTTTCAACCATCTGAGCAGAAAATGGAAGGAAATTACTTTAAAAGTTCAGGAACGGCCCAATAACCACAAAGGCTCAAGCCTTAAACTGAAAGACTCTGGACCACAATACAAAAAGAGAACTAAAAATAAGTGAAATTTTCTTGAAATTAATGTATTTGTCCTTGATTTGAGCAGGTAAATAAGATGATCTGCCAATGGAATGAGTATTTTGACCCCTAAAATAAGATAATTAGATAAATTACACTTGAAATAAGATGACGGAGATCAGTTGTTCCTATTTTAGGTGCAAAAATCTTATTCCATTAGCAGATAATCTTATTTACCTGCTCAAATCAAGGAAAAAAAATACACTGATTTTAAGAAAATCTTGCTTATTTTTAGTTCAGTTTTTGCAGTGCAGCAGTGGCCCAGTCCAAATGGAGGCTAGTATTTTTCCATTAACGTGGGCTGAGGGGGCAAACCCCTCTGGAGACACGTTTTAAGATTGTAGATTGAGCTTTTTTGGCCACAATGACAAGAAGAAATGTTTGAAGATGGTAAAGTGAGGCAATTGTCACATGGGGCTGTTTGACTGCTACTGGTACCGATGCATTTACCAGAAGGGACGAAATAACCAATAAGTGCACAGTTTATATTCTTCAGCTTGGTCTCAAATCAACAGGTAGATGGTTGAAACTCAGACCATGATGACAAACAAATCAAAACTGGTTTAACTGGATAAAAGCAGACTGACGATACGCTTCAGGAAAAACCTTTTCAAACGCACCGACCTCCACCTTTGTGGACTTAAAGCTGGGTTGTGCCAGAGAACCGACTAGTTTAAATGAACACAGATTCATGTGAGAACGGCAGGAGGAGAGCCAAACATCCCGCTAGGATTATGCCAGTCAGCCGTTGATTGCATTAATTGAAGATTTCAGCCCCTGAAGACTGTATGTCAAGTTTCTGACATGAACTGGGCTTGTTGCACTGCAAAAACGGAACTAAAAATAAGGAATATTTTCTTAAAATGAGTATCTGTTCTTGATTTGAGCAGGTAAATAACATGATTTGCCAATGGAATAAGATTTTTGCACTTAAAATCGGAAAAAAAATTTCAAGTGGCGTATATCTTATTATGGGGTCAAAATACTCATTCCATTGGCAGATAAGATTATTTACCTGCTCAAATCTAGGATAAAAACACTAATTTTAAGAACATTTGACTTATTTTTAGATCAGTTTTTGCAGTGTGCGTTTTCACCGCCTTAGGTACCACAATAACGTCAGTAGTGGGTCAGGAAAATTAGTCTAGGCCTCTAACAGAGTGATGAAGACCAGTTGCCCACAGATTTGGGAGGGAAACAAGCAAAATGCAAATGAACAACATGAAGTTAAAGCAACTGATATTCATCGGGGCTCCAATTCTGCACCGGATTGTCAGGGGGGTTAAAAATGACCGGAATATAAATTAGGTGTGTGAAATCTTCCCAGTTGGACGTGGTGAAAAGCAGCGAGCGGAGAAAGAGGACAGACGGCAGGATTAACGCGGCGAAGCAGAGGAGATGGTTACTTTGCTGATACACACCATGTAAAACTGCAGGCGGTAATGTTTCTTCACTAAACTCAGCACAAACATGCAGAAACCTGTGAAAGAGTAAACAACATGCAGTCAGTTTTACTCAGCAGTGTACAGGAGATTACACACAATAGTCTGCTGGCTACTGTAGGGAGTCTTGGGGACCCATGCATTTCATTAAACAATTCTCAACTTTATACGAGAAGAAAAAAGTCAAAAAATGAAAAGTCAAATGTGGCACGGCCTGATTTTCACCCACAGTGCCCCCCCCCCCCCCTTATGAACTGCAACCAGAGCTGGACAACGCTGTTGCCATCCTACCTGCCTGCACACCTTTTCCTCAACGTTCTGGCCTTCAAACTGAGCAAGCACGTAGCGACAGTGACACTATATCGTCTAAATAGTACAACATCTTTGTCTTGGAATCAACACTTATAAGCCAGGGTAACAAAAAGTCTCGGATTTCTAATTAAAAGGTTGGATAATTATATAAGTTTTTAGTGTGAAACCATATAACAAGCATAAAATATACCATAGACCTACGCTGCAGGAAGACACGAAGACCACTTTCCGTGTCTCTGCAACATTCTCCTACTACTCTCCAATTAGCGGCATTTTTAACTCTAGGTTCCTCTTTTTCTCTCTCCACAGTAGCTACATCAAGCTCGTCGTGATGTTCTCCCAGGTGTGGTCCTGTCTTTCAGTGTTTAACACCGTTCCTTTCCTAGACATAGCTACAGGCTAAGCAAGTCTGCCATGACCCTTTTACTTTTCTCTAACATAGAAAGTACTCCTGGATCAATGTGAGCTTCTGTGCTTTCTGTGTCTCTGCTCTGTCTTCTCTACCATAGAAAGTACTCCTGGGTCAATGTGAGCTTCTGTGCTTTCTGTGTCTCTGCTCTGTCTTCTCTACCATAGAAAGTACTCCTGGGTCAATGTGAGCTTCTGTGCTTTCTGTGTCTCTGCTCTGTCTTCTCTAAGCCCCAGTGGGTGGAGGCAGATGAGCGTTCACACTGAGCCTGGTTCTGGTTCTGCTGGAGGTTCTCCTCCCTGTTAAAGGGGAGTTTTCCTCTCCACTGTCGCTTCATGCATGCTCAGTATGAGGGATTGCTGCAAAGTTAATGACTCGATGCGATCTAGCTAGCTAGATAGATAGATAGATAGATAGATAGATAGATAGATAGATAGATAGATAGATAGATAGATAGATAGATAGATAGATAGATAGATAGATAGATAGATAGATAGATAGATAGATAGATAGATAGATAGATAGATAGATAGATAGATAGATAGATAGATAGATATAGATAGATAGATAGATAGATAGATAGATAGATAGATAGATAACAATTTAATAATAAACTGAGCTTTACTGCATTGATAACTAGGATCAACTGGCATATATTTATTTGACTTAATTTCTCTCTATGACTGAATTACATTTTTCTGTATAGTGCCTTGAAACGGCAGCTTGTAAATCAGTGCTATGTAAATAAACTGTTTTAAGCTATTTTTTTTGTTAACATATCTTCACCAGCGGTGCCAGTAAGTCTGTAAGTGAGCTTGTGTAAGATCAATAAGATCAGTAACTGAAAGTTAAAAAGAAAAAGCAGGAAGGGATTTGAATGTGTTCAGGCTGCAAGTATTCCTTCCCTGCTTAAGGCTCAGCTCTACAAAATAAACACCGTTTGTGGGAGAAATCTGATTTGCCCGTCTTTTAAAAAAAAAAAAAAAAAAAGAACTAGAAAGGTGAGTGGAAGCAGAGGGGCCAAAGAGCGTGTGCTGACACCGAGGTCGTACCGTCTTGGAGGACGGACTCACCTGCGAGGTACAAAGTGAAGGAAATGAAGCGGTGATAACGAGCCAGGAACTGCAGAGGCACCTCCCTCCGCACCAACGCTCCAAAGTAATCCGCTACCGTTTCACCATAGAAGAAGTAGTTTACACAAATCAGGAAGTACCTAAAGCAGAACACAAAGGTCTGATCATTTTCTGTGACGTTGAACTGCTGTCTGTCACTATGTGGGTCAATGGGTTCCTATCACTACCGGTGCCCCCCCCCCCCCCCGCTGTACATTGACCTGCTGAGTGCGTTTGTGTGCATGAGGCACTGTTATGAGGGGTGGCCTTGATCAAAATGTTTATTTACTTCCAGCGTGGCAGTGATCTTTGCTCCGGCCGGCATTGTGTGGGTGTGTATGCAAAGTGGAGAGAAAAGCGTCCGGACAGCCGACTCTGAGGGCGGGGACGCTGCACACAGACAACAAATTATGCAAATCTGACAAAGTGTAATCGATACTTTATTAGTTTAGCCTGCAGACAATAGACAAGGAACGACGACTTGCTTCCTGTTGAGTACGTTTAAGTGATGGATTAAAGAAATTTAACAACGCGTGCAGTAGTTCCTGTTCCAAATCTCTGACACAAAGCGAGTCAGTCGAAATTTTTGTGTTTTTAAAAATCGAGTAATTCAAGCCTTTTCTGATTTTGTTTAAAAATGATTCACTGTTTTTGTTTCAGTCCCAGTCAGGTTACACTTAGACTCGTGGACATGAATGTCATGATAATTTGGGCCTTTTCATTCATTTGAACCCATCTACCCATCTTCTGTTTACCTAAAATACTAAAAAGATTTCATTATTGTGGATTAAACCAAACCCACACAGAATCACAATTATTTCTACAGCCTAAAAGTCAACTAGCATCATGAAACACTGTTTTTGGACCCATCAAACTTCTTCCAAAGTTCAGCTCAGATGTTTTACCTCCTTCACTGCAAAAACAGACTCAACTAAACTAAAAACACGTTCAAATTTTCTTGAAATTAGTGTATTTGTCCTTGATTTGAGCAGGTAAATAAGACAATCTGCCAATGGAATTAGATTTTTGCACTTAAAATAGGAAGAACTCATCTCCATGAACTTATTTCAAGTGCATTATGTCCGATTATCTTATTTTAAGGGTAAAATTACTCCTTCCATTGGCAGATAATCTTATTTACCTGCTCAAATCAAGAACAAATACATTCATTTCAAGAAAATGTTACTTATTTTTAGTTCTGTTTTTGCAGTGTTTTGGTTTTCTGGCACAGAGCAGCTACATCTATACAAAAAGTGATTCTTATTGGCTGTTTGGGCCAAAACCCAAACAAGTCGGGGTTGAAAGTTGTTTTTCATCTAAAATTGACAGGCCTCATTCCTCTTTATTTCATCCATTCTGGGCTGTTAATGCCCAAAATGACTCCGATAGTACAGGTTATGAGCAAAGCAGTGTTCTGACTTCCTTGTTTTTAATTTCATACATGATTCCCATCTATGCAAACTTTTTGTGATTGAGAATGGACCCAAGTAATTGGACACACGGCAGTTGCATGTTCTCCATCTTGTTACCAAAATTAAAACATTTATTTTATTGTTTTATTTTTTTAATCGAGGTATTTAAATCCCAGGAATTGTGGTGTTGCTTTCAGAGCTGAGAACATTGCAGCAGCTGCCAAGCATGGTGGTGGCAGCATGATGCTGTGGCCTGTTTTCTGCTGCTGAGTGGCTCCAACAGGACCGGCGATCCCAAACAGATACAAACTGGCTCTGGGTTTGATAAAGCAGGTTAACATTTGGCTTAATGTTGACCTGCTTTACTGAAGACTATACAGGAAAGCTGGAACACCAACCCATTTAAATAAGCTCCATTAAAGCTCCCCTCAAGCAAATATCCCTCCTGAATATTAAAATTAGGAGTCTTTCTCTGCAGTTTGCCAAGAGACAACAAACCAGACATGATCAACGAATGGATGAAGACTTTTGACTCAAACGGTGCTCAATTTTATTTATTTATTTTTGTGCTAATCTTTTTGGAGGTAAAAGCAGTGGGACTTCAGTAAAACAACTACTTTAGGAATGTTTTTGAACAAAGTTAAAGCTGTAGTCAGTTTTTAAAAAGAAATAACTATGCTGGATGGATTTGTTTTAACAGTTAAAAACACTTTTTGCTGTTTCCCGTAAAAAAAGAAATAAAATAAAATCAATTTTCCTTACCAACTCAGAGTCCTGAACCAAGGCAGCTCATAGGAGCGATAAACTCTGTAGCCGATGGTGATGATTTCATGGAAACACTTGATTTGCACACACATGACCTGCGTCAGGAAGAAAGCAGAGCCGAGGAGTCAGACCAACAGCCAGGAGTCGGTTCCCAGGCTTAAAGAAAACACTTTTCTAAGATTGTCTCAGTATTATAATGCATTAAACTTAATATTCAACTTAAAAATTAAAAAAACTTTTTTCATTTTAAGTGCAAAGCATCGGTAAAGCTGAGCTTATTTATCTGTTAGCCATCAAAACTGAGGGTGGGCTGCACTTCCCACAGTTTTATCAACTTAAAAGTAGGATATTTCTTTCTTTTTTTCATAAATAAAAATAAATAAATAAAAAAATTCAAAGATTTCAATATTTAAGTACACCTTGAACACAGCAATAACAAGACATTTTCTACAATAAAGTTTTATGCTGTGAGCAGAGTAGTCAAAAAGTTTACTCACGTAAAAGTAAAAAGTAGTCAGGAGTAAAAAAAAAAAGTATTCATTAAGAAAAGCTACTCAGGTACCAAGTAACTAATCATAACACCTGATGATTTAATATTTTCAAATTATAAATTGTAATCGGACAGACTAAAATCTAAGGTTATGTACAAATTGTAGTATTTTAAAGACAAATGAAAAATATACAAAGCAAAAATAATTACAAAACAACAAATTCAGGCAGAAGAAACACAAAATCTAAATAATTGTTTTTTGATCATTAAACTTAAAGAAACACTTACACCAGCTAATATATCTACAGTATGTTAGAACAGTGCAAAGTACTTCCAACAGCAATATCTACTATTTACTGTTCATCTGACCTATAAATGGCTCAATGAGCTCAGCAGGTAGAAAATAACATTAAATAACAAAGATTGTCTACAAATAAGAAGTCTCACTTTAACATAAACCCCAGGTTTTTGTCTCTCTGGTGCATTTTTGGTTAATTTATTCATGAAGTTACTCACAGCAGGTAGAGTAGCCAGAAAGTTTACTCAAGTAAGAGCAGCGATACTTGAATAATAATAATAATAATATGACTCAAGTAAAAATACAGCGCAGGTAAACTACTTCCAAAAGTATATTTTGTTCAAAAAGTTACTGGAGTAAATGTAACTAGTTACTACCCACCTCTGTGAGTACAGGTCACTGTGACTTACCACAAAGATGAGAGTGATGGGTCCCATATAGATGATGAGGAAAAAGCCCGAGATCATGCAGATGGACAGAAGTCCTCGTATCCAGTAGTTCTTCCATCTGTGAAGAGCAGAAAGCTCACAGAGCAAAAAGGTACGGCTGCGTCTGCTTTTACCAAACAACGCAAATAATTCATCAAATTCAGATTACAACAGAAAACCACTAAATCTTCATAATATGTGAATTCAAAGTGGCGAGAGCTTTTAAATCAGGTCAGATATTTATGAAGGGAAACGCGTTTACGTTTCTGCTCCACAGAAACGTCCCGTTTATCTGGGCCTGCATCTCAAAGCGCCGGCTAGTCCTGCTGAGACCGCCTTCTTCCATCGCCTCAGCGTGTCTCTAACTGTGTTACGACCCTCAGACACATGGGAAAGAAGTCAGAATCTGTGACTTTCACAGCGAATCCAGACAGAGGCCAGAGAGGAGCAGCCAGACGGGCCACGCTGGCTGCAGCATGGATGGAGGAGAGAAACAGCTGCATCAGGAGAAAAGCTCCCAGTGCTCATCGCTCTAAATCTCTCCAGGCCTCCCTTCTCTCTCTCTCTCTCCTGCTGGATGCACCTTTACATCCAGGCCTCCCTCCTCCGCCGTGTCGCTCCTGCAGCTCCGTTCATCTCACATCATCTCCACCCCGGCTGCGTTTTCTTTGCGTCTCGTGGCGTCGGCCTCCTGATGATCATGTTCTGCAACGTAATACGAGGTTCCTGCGGTCTGAAATCTAATCTAGTCCCTTCAGCTCCAGCTTCATCCTCTTCACTGTCTCCCCTCCCACTCCAAAAAGGACCTAAAAGTAAGTACAATTTTCTTGAAATTAGTGCATTTGTCCTTGATTTGAGCAGGTAAATAAGATGATCTGCCAATGGAATAAGATTTTTGCACTTAAAATAGCAACAATTCATCTCCATCATCTTATTTCAAGTGCAGTTTATCTAATTATTGTATTTTAGGGGTAAAAATACTAATTTCATCTGAAGATAATCTTATTTACCGGCTCAAATCAAGGACAAATGCACTCATTTCAAGAAAGTTTTATTTAGTTTTGGTTCCCTTTTTGCAGCCAGTCGGTTTAGCCAAATGTCTCTCTGCAGCTGATGAACCTTTATGCGCCGTTACCCTCCACTCCTGCGCGTCACACACAAACGCCTCGTGGTCAGCGATGACCTTCCCGCTCTACGGCCAGGACTTCGCCACTCCTGCCATCTTTTCAGAGCCTCGTGGTTTTTCACGGTCAGACATCAGCAGCGAACTGAAACAAACTCCTCGTCTGGGAAAACTGAGATATCATATTCTGGGTTGGCTTCTACGATCGACCAATTATGGAAACAATTATCAGCTTGGAAAACAAACAAACAAAAACAACAACTATGCAACTATATCCTCTTTTCCAACGCAAATCCTGGGATTTAAAAACCTGGGATTTTTTTTCTACACAGATAGTTTCTGTGCTTTCTCTGTACGCTGCTCTAAAAGGTGGCAGAAAATATATTAAAATCAGCCTGATGAAGTATGGGGGAGTTGGGAAGAAAACTGTACTACACCTCCAGGCCAGCAGGTGGCAGGAGTAAGAAACGACAGACATCACCAGCTGGTGCGACTTTTGTAACTTCTGTCGCCCAGTAACTGTGACGGCATAAAGCACAGAGATGTGAATATGGAGCCTGAACTGTTGCCTCATTTTGTTTGTTCATTTAATCGTTGAGGAACTCCAGCTGTCGCACCATCGCTGCAGGCGTGGGTTAAAGACGAGCTAATTATTTGTTTACGAATTTACTCTCCAGCTAAAAATTAAAGTTAATGAAAAAACAAATCCTGTTATGAAACTTAACTTTAACCTCAGTGAAGCAGACTTGCTAAGTAACAAATAAATCCTTGTAATAAACCAAACATGAACTGTTTGATCTAATCATCTTTCAGTGGTGAAAGTTGACAGGAACTAGAAACGATCTCCCAGGAATCAGACGTTCTCTCCGGGTATAGCTGTAATATATCAAACTTAAAGTCTAACTCTTGGACTGAATGTATTTTAATGCAGATGCATTCAAATAGTCACCAGAGTAAAGAAATGTATATTATATGTGAATTATGTGCGCCGTTTGGAAGTAATTTCGATAAAACTTGCTGTATAAGCGAACGAGCCCGAACATTCTTCAATCGGGCTGCTCCAGAATGTGACGTCACAAACAGAACGAGTACCGTGCATCCGGCTGCTAACACTACGACTTTCACTACTGATTTATTAAATTTAATTAATAACGCTTACTCTACTTACAAAAAATGTCTGATACATCTACAAACTCCACCCCAAGCATCGGCGACTCCGATACCGAATATATATACGAAGAAACGGAGTTTGAACAAGGTGAACCTGAGGAGACTATAGCTAACGTTGCTAAGACATAGAGCCATGCTCCATTGTAAGTACCCCTCACATACCTCGCTTGGGAAGTGTGAATTGCATAAAACACTTTTGTCACTGCTGGCAATCCAGTCCTTTCGCGTTTCTTTTACGAATTTATCCCATTTCTTTCGGACCTTTTGTTCCACCGGCCAAGTATGTAGCGCTACTTTCTGGCCTACACTAGACTGCGGTGAAGTTGGCTTGACATTGGCCATTCAAGCTCCGCGGCGTCAGCGGAGCTTCAATGTCCAATGTCAAGCCAACTTCACCGCGGTCTGCACTTCAGCCACCAACTACGCTCCTAGAAGGCATTTTATTTAAATATACGTACATGTACAATGTATGCAAACGCTCTGGCATGAGTCTGTGAAAAGGATTAATAGGACAAAAACACCGAAATAATCCGTAGTGAACAATGTTTGTTTTAACCTACCGGGCGGCTCGTCCTCTCTGCTGAAGCGCTGTGTGTCCGCTGTGTCTCCGCTTTCTGCTGGTACACAAACATGTCTGAACATCCATCCATTTTCTGACCCGCTTAATCCCTCATGGCGTCGCGGAGCCTTTTCCCCGACATAAAATAATTGTAGCCGTCCAGTGGTTTCATGGTTTTTATGCTCTCTCGTCTGTACTGGCCTGCGTGTTTATAAGGCAGCTGTGTCGCGGTACGAAACCCTTGGCCAGCATTTCACAGACTCACTCCGTCCCTTCAGGCTTTTGCTGTGTGGATCTGGCAATCTGACACCATCAACCATCAACTTACTCTTAAAACAATCTTGTGATACGTTATCTAAAGGAGAAAAATACATGGAGAACTCGTCAGTTTCCTTCCAGTCCGGCGCGCATGCGCGAAAAACCCGGATGAAAACAATAGCAGTGAACTGGTCTATAAGCGACACTAGAAGGCATTTTATTGTAGACTTAGTTTGGCGATTTTTTTTAAAAGCGCTTTCTCAAAGTAGACGTGGATCAGCAGATTTGGTGTGTAAAAGAAGATACTGGAAAACATCCATATATCCTTGTTCGCCGTACCGGTTGTACAACGTAAACAATGTGTGTTTCTATGCAAGTTCGCTTCGCGCTTTCTCGGTGTTCTTGAACTGACGTCACACGTCGGAAATGGCCGATCGTAAACGAAGACAGAACTCAAACGCGGAATACCAAAATCGGTGTATAAAATGCGCAATATTTCATCTTTAAACTTAATTTGAACACTTTTGACACATGAATATTCAAAGTTTACCTTGTTCTGGAAGGTTTTCAGGATTTTTTTTCAGTCCAAGAGTTAGTCTCCTACTGTTCTCCAATTTGCATGGGGAGTTTTCCTCTCCACTGTCGCTTCATGCATGCTCAGTATGAGGGATTGCAGCAAAGCCATCAACAATGCAGACGACTGTCCCTGTAGCTTTACGCTTCTCCAGGAGTGAATGCTGCTTGGAGAGACTTGATGCAATCAACTGGTTCCCTTATATATAAAATATTTTTACCAATCTGTATAATCTGATTGATTTTGACTTTGTAAAGTTCCTTGAGATGACATGTTTCATGAATTGGCGCTATATAAATAAAATTTAATTAAAGGTAAGACGCTGACTACTTGTATCTAATCCAAACAACCCCAAAAGAACCAAATCAGTCCTTTAGTGGTCTACTGCAATCTGTGGCAAATTCCCCTGAGGTCAAATTAACTTTTTTCCCTTTAGGGCTTTAATCGGTTATGGATTCTGACACAGGTCAGCCATCTTGGCGTGCATTTTCACAGAAGAGCGACCACAGGAAGCCCCTCTGGATGAAAGTAAACGTTTGGTGTCAGAACTGAAAGCGTACCTGGGTGGAAGCCCCTTCAGAGCTTTATTCAGACATTCTGGAGTGTTGTCTGTGTCTGCTGTGGAGACAGGAACATCTGGAGCGTCTGTTTTGGAGTCAACGTCACCTTCTCCCTCGCCGTCGCCTGGCAGGCCCAGCCTGTCGTCGCTCTCGGCTTCCTGCCAGAAAAAAAACAAAAACAAGCAGCGCTCAGATATTTAATCACTGACTCATGTCAGGAATCCTCGCCCGACACACCGGTTAGTGTGTCACGTGTGAAATGTAGAGTTCCTGGGTTCAAATCCCACAGACTGCCACTCTGAGCCACTGAGCAAGATCCTAGACCAGGACTCTGCAACCTTTACACTCCAAAGAGACATTTTTATTAATTAAACTCATTCAGAGCCGCAAATGTTGTCTGGCCTTTTGAAAAAAAGACAAGTTATAATTTTTGATAAAGATCTACTGTAGGAAATATCTTGTTGTCGTTAAAGAAACGCCCTTTTGTGTCTATTTTGAGGACGGGATGCTGATATTTGTGGATAATGATGTAAAAAAGAAAAAGAAGAAAAAAATCATAGTTTCCAACATAATGAAAAAAATACTGATTTAAAATTAAATATTACTGGCACTTTTAGCATTGTTCTGTTGTGAAAATGAAAAGCAATTATTCCAAGAAAGAAACAGCTTAAATCTGCATTTATTATCATTATTACATTTAAATACCATAATAAAAATCTAATTTGTAGCCAAAGTTATTAAGAGCCACTGTGGAAGGTTCAAAGAGCCCCAGGCTGTCTGGATCTAGATCTAGATGACCTAGAGCCATCTCTACGACGCATTTCACTGTAACATATGATCGCAATGACAAAGGATTATTATTATTAATATTGTGCAAAAATTAACAAGATTAATGTCAACAGGTTTCTCTGTTCAAGAAACGATCGACATCCAGCATAAAACACCCGTTTTCATCACATTTTCCCCCTGAATTAACTTTATATAATCAGCAGAGAAGAGCAGATAGCCCACTGCAGCTGAAAGAACCGTTTTCTGGATCCAGAACTTCCAGATGAGAGGTTCAGTTCCAACGATGAGGACTTCAGGCGCCTCCATGGTGTCCAGAAAGTAAGGAGGCTACAGAGCGCCACCAGCGCAGAGCTTGTTCAGCACTGGCAGCAGGTGAATGTGAGCTGGCCTGAACCATTTCTGTCCATGAAAACAAGAACTCTGACGTTCTGCAGCGAGGAGAACAGTCTGGAGCAGCGCTGCATCCTCCTCAGCATCGATTAACGTGTAGAAGTCTCCCGATACGATCCACGCTGGCGTTGCTTCTCATCCAACATCATCCAACATGGTGGGCTTCGTCCCAGTTCAACCCAGGAACACATGGAGTAAAGAAATGGCTAAAGGAGAGTTCACATCCGATCGTCTGATCAAGGGCTTCTAACCACGAACGTTTAATGTGAGTCGGATGTAACAAAAAAAAAGAACAAATTAATATAAATAAAATTGGGAAACACGGAAAAGCTTCAGGTCCACCCAGGACATTTACGGCCCAGGAAAGATTCCCAGAGCTACAGAGCAGAAATAAACGAGGCCCAGTTTAGGCAACGACGGATTGTTTTGGAAACCTTTTTCTTTTTTTTGCAGGATTTAACAGTAGAAATAATAAGTTCTGTATAACGGAGGAACATGAAGAGATGGAAGCAGCAGCTTCACGTTTCCTTTTTTTAACTGGAAAGACTCTCTGTTGTTCTTCAGCGTCGTTTTTCTCGGCTTTTTTACCTTTCATGGGCTTTTTCACTCAAACGCTGCCAAGTGTGGTTAAACGAGGTCATCAGGGTGAAATCACTGAGCTTCGGTCCACAGACCTAATTGGCTCAGAGAATGGGAAATAAGTCAGGGGGGGGATTATTCTAGCTGGTCTGAGGGCAAAGAAAGAAGTTTAATGTGGCCCAAACATTAACGCCTGCAGGCAGGAAGAGCACAACGGCCTTTTAGACTAAAATAGGAAATATATCTTTACCTGCAGATTCGCCTTCACACTGAAGTGAATTTCTGAGGATTGTGCTTCTCTAAAACTCTCTAATTTGCTTAATTTGTCAGAGAAACACTCAGTCGGTTTGTTATTTTCTTTTTTTTTATATATTGTGAATGAATGCTTTTGCATTAACACTGAACAGAGCGCAGCATCCTTCAGTAAGCAACTACAGCTGCAGCAGCAGAGATGCCCCAAAAAATGGACGCATTTGGGCCGCTGAGCTTCTATTTATATCACCTCAGAGTCCATTAAACGCCGTTCAGTCGCTGCTAATCTGCCTCCACGCGTTTGCTACGACTCCTGCACGATGCACGGATATGGATAAGAGAAAAAAGAGTCAATAAAAAGATCAATAGATTAACAGTTTTCCTCCCTTATGTATTTTAGCCATGTAGGTTAATATTTCAGTCGTTACATCCTCCCAACCAATCACAACGCAGACCCAGGAACCAAGCTCCGCCCCCTTCAAAGAGTTCAGAGAGCACACGTTCTTTATTCTTTTTAAAAACGTTTTGGTAAAAAGTTGAATAAAGGGTTGAGTTTGAATTCAGTGTTTGTATCTAAAAAAAGGCATTAAGCAACAGCAAAAATGGAGCTACACTGTTGATAAATATCCATCAATATGATTTCTATTTTATCCATATGCTTTTTTTCTATATCATAAAGTAATCATAAAAAAGGCGTCTCTGAATCAAAGTTTTATCGCAAAATGTCTCACCGGCACATTTTTTAACAAAAAAAAAAATGCAGATAAAGATAAGAAAGAGCTGAAAATAACCTGCTGGAACACATAAAAGTACAATTATAAATCTAAAATAGAGCATCTCAATATAAAACGACATACTCTCATCTTACATATCCTTTTAAAAAAAAATCTCCATATTTGTAAAATCTCCATATGCTGCCCAGCTCTAACGGTCTGTCTCCACTGTGCCCATCAATTAGGGCAGGAAAATTAATCACATTTGCAATATAAATCACAATTTTTTAATACCTTTAGGTGTCGGTAATAAGTCTAAAGTGGGTTTCATCCACGTGGAGAGTTGCAGCAAGTGAGATAATCTAATTTTATTATTTGTTTTATAAATTTTTACTAGAAACTTTCAGGAATCTCACCACAGCATCAAGTACTGAACAAACTGTTTAATACACAGACTTGTTGGATGGACGGCATTATATGTTCAATTTAAAGCTGTTCTCTTGAATAATAATATTCTGATTAATAAAAACAGTTTGAAATAGTCCTTGTTTACAATCATCTTTATCTACAGGCTCTTTTTTAATCATTGCACCTTATTCCTAACGTTGCTGCTCAGGATGAGACGGAAATGTCTCGTTTGGCTGCAGGGCGTAAACTGAAGCAGTCGCTCCACGCCCGACACGCCCGACACGCCCGACACGCCCAGCTCATAGCAGCCCTGAAACCAGCAGGTTCATCTCCTCCTTCTAGTCTGCAGCGGTTTCACAAGAAAAGGTGGAGATCCAGACTAAAGGATCACTGCAACACCTGGAGGTGGACGTCTTGCATCAGATGCATCCAGACTGCCAAGCTCTGTAGCTCCAAGATGAAATACAAGTTATTTATAAGTTAGATTTATAAGTGATTAGACTATGAAAGGGCAGCTGGCAGGTTCTGCTGACATGCGACTCGCTGCAAAGGTTTCGATCCACATGGGACGTCTTTGAAATGGGCTTCTAGAGAGAGAGAGACGCCTTGAATGGTTCTGCAGGAGCTTCCTGAGAGTTAAACTGCTTTTTGTGAGACGTTCCTCTGCTTCACAGCGAAGCCAGCGGGACGCAGCAGGTAGAGCAGGACAGAATAAACTGTGTTGATGAACCAGCAGCAGCAACGAGGAGGCAGAGAGGAGCGTGCAGGGCGTAAAAAAGTTAAATAAAATAAGTGTTAAAAGGAGAAATAGGAGCGAGAGGCTGCATGATGGGCGGCTTCTGCAGTCGTCCACACAGTTGTTAGTTAACTACAACAGCAAAGTGAGCAACCAAGTAGGATGATTTAAAAGAAAAAAATATATGTGCTAAATGTGAAAGCATGTTTATACATAAAAAAAAAAACACCAGCAGACTGTTTACAGCAGGGCTTTTATAACGCTTCGTGGCCAATCAGATTCCTCATGCTGATGGTATTTTTTTAAACAGCCTTTTGTGCTGTTAGATAAATTAGGAATTATGTATGTTTTTTATATATACATATATACCTGATATTAGAGATCTGGTGGAGATTAGATCCTCATTTCTTGATGTAACTGTTGTCATACTTCCTAATTTTAGCTGATTTAAATATTAAATTTCTGTTAAATATTTGTCTGATGTGTTACTTAAGCTCCACCCATCCTCAGCAGCGCCTCCTCAGGCCCGATAAGATGCGTTTCAGGGACCCCCAACCCGTGGTTCGCGGACCCGCGGGTGTCCAGGGTCCCCAGTTTGAGGGCCGCTGCTTTAACAGAAGGACAAATGTGCTGAAACAGCGGGATGTGAATATTTATTGGGTTAACTGGGAGCGGTGATGGTGAGGATCTGTGATAACGCTCCTTTGTGCACCGAGGATGCAGCAGTCTGTAACCTGAAGGAGGTCCATGCGTTATCTCTGCCATTTAGATCCTTCTATGTTACTTTCTTCAAAAGTTAAAGGTTTGCATGCTCTTAGATAAAATACGACTTTCAGCGTGAAGCGTCCGCAGCAACCGGAGAACAAAAGGAGCTAAAGACCCGGAGAAGAAACACGTCCCGAAAGGATGAAGCGCCATTTAACGCTAAGTTTCTCTGCACTTCAGGAAATAAGACGGCACCACAAGGACAGATCGTCCTGTGGAAACACTGGAGCCACATCTGAAGACATCAGCAACAAAATCAAAGCTTGGACTCAAGCGGGTTTGTCCAAATGGACCCAGAGCGCAGAATCAGTCCGGCAACGTGTTCCATGAAGCCTTGACCAGAGTTTAAAAGGCAATGCCAGACAACACTAATGGAAATTATTTGATCCAGTGGGTGGAGGCAGATGAGCCTGGTTGTGGTTCTGCTGGAGGTTCTCCTCCCTGTTAAAGGGGAGTTTTCCTCTCCACTGTCGCTTCATGCATGCTCAGTATGAGGGATTGCTGCAAAGCCATCAACAATGCAGACGACTGTCCACTGTGGCTCTACGCTCTTTCAGGAGGAGTGAATGCTGCTTGGAGAGACTTGATGCAACCTGCTGGGTTTCCTTAGAGAGGAAACTTTCTCACCAACCTGGAGGATCTGATGGAATATTTACTTTTTAAAAGAGACTTGAGATGACGTGTAGCATGAATTGACGCTATATAAATAAAATTGAACAGAAATTTAGCACATTAAAATCTATTTGCTAAATATAGTTAACAGTTTTGTGTCATTTAATGCCAGACAGCAAGAAAATAAAAAGCTGTATAACTTAAATTTATTGTATAGATGCGTTATTATGCATTTAGGACAGTTTTTAAATTCATTAAAAAAAAAAGAGATTCTGTTTATTAGACTCTGCAGTGCAGCGATGTTTAAGAACAATCATAATTTCCACTGAGAGCTTTTTATTATTATTATTATTTTAAATCAATCAGAACCTTTAAACGGTCCCGGGTTTTTACGGGTTAATTCCAGCCAGGAGCTTTAAAGCGTTTGATCCAGAAATAAAACTTCAACATGCCTCGACTATTATTATTATTATTATTATGAGTCAACAGCAGCCTGACGGTAACGAGTCGGCCGCCATCAGGAGTCCCAGCAGAACCCACAGCGGGCTCACTAAGCCCGGTTCCGTGGCCGAAGCCGCGGCTGAAGCTGGATTAACCGGACTGCTAACCCGCCGGCCAGCGACAACCGGCCGGACTGGTTCCCAGCACCGGGATCCGCGGCGGCGCCGGAGTCTCTCCGCGGCCCGAGCGGCGGCTCACCTTGTCGCTGATGTTGTCGGCGGTGTCGGGGTCTCCGCCGCCCCCGCCGCGCTTCCTCAGCTCCGTCATGGTTCGCTCGTCTCGCCCCCCGGGGACGTTAATGTGTCACATAAGCCGACTCAGAGGGCAGGGAGGCGGGGAGGCGGGGAGGGAGGGGACGGGCCGCGGCGTCTTTAGCAGCCGAGGTCCGGGCTTTCGGAGGCGGGTCGAATCCGGAGAAGAGTCCGCGAACAAGGTCAAGTTTGCTGGAAGTCAAGCGGTGCCGACGGATGAGTTCAGCGGGGGACGGGACGGCCGCTCTGCCGTTTGTTTACCACCGCAGTCCTCGCTGTGGCTGCCGCTGCTGCTGCGAAGCTCCGGGATTTATGGCCGCACCACTTCCGCTGAGGGCTTTCAAAATAAAAGCCTTTCCCAGGTGCCTCGTTTTCCTCTCGCCTTGAAATTTAAAGGGATAGCTCACATTTTAAAGTGACTTTCTGTAACGTTATTGGTGTGAACTGCTAAATTATATCACCCTAAGAGCCATTTCTTTTATTAACTAATTTCAAAAACTGAAACACACAAACACACAACTATCTCTCTCTCAGATAGATAGATAGATAGATAGATAGATAGATAGATAGATAGATAGATAGATAGATAGATAGATAGATAGATAGATAGATAGATAGATAGATAGATAGATAGATAGATAGATAGATAGATAGATAGATAGATAGATAGACAAAAGTCCCTTAAGTAATTTAATATTTTATGCACGATAAATTGATATTTCTGGGGTTTAAGCTGCATACTTGAAAACTTTATCCTCAAGTGCAGGCCACCTTCAAATTATGATTTAATTCAATTAATAGCGCTATAATAATTAAACAATTTTCTATTGTATTTCTTTTTTTTTTCTTTTTTATATTTTGCATTGTGAAGATTGCCTAAAATATCATACGTAATCACTTCCTCTGTTGAAACTAATTATGTAACAGGACAAAAAAAAATATCTGTCTTTATTGCAAATGGTTTATCTAAACTTTTGCCCATTTATTTATTTGTTTATCTTCCAATTTAGTCTGTTTTACTTGTTGAAAAATTGGGCGTTTTAACTTGACCACCTCTAACATGACAGGCACCGTGATTAAATTTATAGTCTGGCGAGCGCATGTAGACGGTAAACTCTGATATATGATGGAGCTTGATTATTAAAGGCTTTATAAGTTCGAAGAATAATTTTAAATTCTATTCTTGATTTAACAGGAAGCCAATGAAGGGAAGCTAAAATAGGAGAAATATGATCCCTCTTGTTGATTTTCATCAGAACTCTTGCTGCAGCATTTTGGATCAGCTGAAGGCTTTGAACTGCATTTTGTGGACTTCCTGATAGTAAAGAATTACAATAGTCCAGCCTTGAAGTAACAAATGCATGGACTAGTTTTTCAGCATCACTCCTGGACAGAATGTTTCTAATTTTGGTGATATTCCGGAGGTGAAAACAGGAAACCCTAGAAAATCTGTTTAATATGGGATTTAAATGACACATACTGGTCAAAAATAAGTGTTACTTTATTACAGAGGCCAATCTAATGCCACCCAGATTAAATGATTAAGAAGTTTATTTTTAAGGACTCTGATCTAAAGATGACAACTTCTGTCTCATTTAAATTTTAAAACATTTAAAAGTGATCCAGGGTTTGATGTAGTCTTATTTAACTGGTTGGAGTCATCAAGATTTATGAATAAATATAGCTCAGTATCATTAGTTTCAAAATGGAAATTAATCCCACGCTGCCTGATGATTTTACCATTTGGAAGCTTCTAGCAAAGAGAACTTGGCCCAAGCAGTGAACCCTGTGGTACTCCTCCAGAGACCCCAGAGTTTGAAGAAGCTTTGTTTTTAGTGTAAACAAACTGGAATCTGTCAACCAAATAAGACTGTTAATAAATGTGTACTATGGGCATCCTTTAAAATAACTGTTTCTCAGGCTCAATTCAATAAAATTTTATTCATATAGCACCAATTCGTGACACATGTCGTCTCAAGGTTCTTTCCAAAGTCAGACTCCATCAGATCCTCCAGGTTGGTGAGAAAGTTTCCTCTCTAAGGGAACCCAGCAGGTTGCATCAAGTCTCTCCAAGCAGCATTCACTCCTCCTGAAAGAGCGTAGAGCCACAGTGGACAGTCGTCTGCATTGTTGATGGCTTTGCAGCAATCCCTCATACTGAGCATGCATGAAGCGACAGTGGAGAGGAAAACTCCCCTTTAACAGGGAGGAGAACCTCCAGCAGAACCAGAACCAGGCTCAGTGTGAACGCTCATCTGCCTCCACCCACTGGGGCTTAGAGAAGACAGAGCAGAGACACAGAAAGCTCAGAAGCTCACATTGACCCAGGAGTACTTTCTATGTTAGATGGTAATAGAGGATGATCTGCCTGCCCTGATGATGTCACAGCTAACAGAACAGGTGGTTTTACTTTGAAGTGCAGGGGGAAGCCCAGCCCGTCTTGGGCTGTTTAAATTCATTCTGCTGCTGCTGTGTCACCTTCCATTCAGTTCATACTGGGTTAACCTGCTCTGCTTCTCTCTGCAGCAACAACCAGTGACTGACTTCAACAACACATTCTGCGTCCATTACAACAAGTAAAGTCAAACTCACCGCCACAAAAACACGAGCCGCTCTGTGGAGGACGGCCCTCTTTGAACGCAACCATTCAATTCTTTTAACATGGCTTTAAAATTCACAACACTAAAAAAGGTCCAGATTAAGGGTATACAATAAATCCTACCCACTCATCTAAACAGATTAAAATTCAATTAAAGCCAGTCTAATTAGATTTTAGTTATAGTATAATGCCAGTTAGTAAAATGTTCAAATAAAGAGAGGAATCTATCAAACTATTGGTACTGAGGGAATACAGACGTCATAAAGAAGTTGTGGGAATATTTAAAATCTCTTTTCTCTCTCAATTTTCTTTTCAAGTTGAGACCATTTGAATAATTTCCAGGGAGCAAAGACTTAAAAACAGAACTAAAAATAAGTAAAGTTTTCCTAAAAGGAGTGTATCTGTCCTTGGTTTGAGCAGGTTACTAAGACTATCTGCCAATGGAATCAGTTTTTTACACTTAAAACAGAAACAACTCATCTAATTGTCTTATTTTAGGGGTCAAAATACTCATTCCATTGGCAGATATTATTTGCCTGCTCAAATCTAGGACAAAACCCACATTTTGAGAACATTTTACCTATTTTTAGATCTGTTTTTTGCAGTGTAAAGGTCACAAATGAATGTGAGGTAGCTTAGTTTAAGTCCTAAATCATATCCTCAGCTTGCTTTCAGTGTTTTACTCTTAATTTATCTCTCAGACAAAACTACAGAAAAGTTGGATTAAACTGCCATTTATCAGTTATGCTCAAGGATTTTACCGCAGTTTTTGCACTTGTTTTTATTTATTTCTTTTAATTGATTTGAGAAGAGGACCAGATGACATTAGCAGCAGCTGACCTTTTCATGGCAGCAGCTTATCGGTACAAGTGGCCTCAGTTTTCCACAGATGACTAAAGACAAAACCTCTCCAGAAAACAGCAGCGATGGGAATTAAAATCCATCGACTTGAAGTGAATCTGCTGGTAAACGCTGCGTATGGGAATAAAAGAACCTTAGGTAGGATTCAAAGCGCGGTCATGCTGACAGCAGAGCAGCACTCCAGAGGAACAGAAACCGATGCAAATGAGAGGAAAACCCAAAACCAGTCGTTCCTGGAGCGCTCTCGGGTCAAAGCCAGAGAAAGCCGTTCCCCTCAGACCTGGGAAGACGACAGAACCGTGCACCGAGGTCAGGGCCGCCCAGAGGAAAGAGCTTCTCTGAGCTGCAATTCAACAACGATTTTTAGCCCACCAGCACCAGTGCTTGATGCAAACGGAGACTTTTTATTTGTTAATAAGTTAAAATCTTCTTACAATTGAAATCTTAGGTAAAAAAACAAAGGATCTTTCAATAATTTCTTCAATTTCACAGTAAAAAGGACCATATCTACCCAATGAATCATACTTGGCTAAATACAGCAAGCTGTTTGAGGAAAGTCTCGACCTAAATCCTGATCTTGTCGCTGAAAACAGACTAAATGTTTAAATTTTTTCCCTTATTGAGCCAAATGTTATTTGCAAACTGCATCTTCTTATAAGGCAAATGTGCAAAACCCTTTTTAGGTTTTTGGGTCTAAAGTGATTTGCATGTCCCTTTCCCACAGAAAATCTGACAAACGTGTTTAATTAAAATATTCCAAGCTCATATTTTGTAAAATCAGGTAAAACAATTCACAATATAGGTTTTTTTTTTGGTCATTTTAGTTTCTTTTTTTAATTATACTGTTTAGCCTTCGGGTACTTTTGATCAGTAGAGTAGCCATAAATTGTACTCTAGTAGGAGTAGCACTACTTCAATGTATTTTTACTCAAGTGAAAAGTTGTCAGTCAAGAAATTACTCATGTAAGAGAAAAAAGTATTCAGTAAGAAGGCTACTCAAGTACTGAGTAACTAATCCTCAAAAGCTGAGGATTTAATTTTTAAAAGTAATGTGCAAATTCTGGTATTTTAAAGAGAAAAGAAACACTTTTCTAAATCTTTTTTTTCCCAACATTAAACTTAAAGCAATACTTACAGCAGTTCATGTATCTACATTATGTTAGAACAGTGCAAAGTACTTCCAAGGACAATATCTAATGTTTACTGTACGTTTATCTGAACTCCCAATGGCTCAATGAGCTCAGCAGATATAAAATCACATTAAAACAACAAAGATTGTGTATAAATAAGAAGTCTCACTTTAACATTAACTCTAGGTTTTTGTCTCCGGTGCATTTTTGGTTAAAACAAGTTTGTTCTTTATTCATGAAGTTATTTACAGCAGGTAGAGTAGCCAGAAATGTTACTCAAGTAAGAGCAGCGATACTTGAGTAATTATATGACTCAACTTAAATTAAAAAGTACAGAGCAGTAAAACTACTCCTAAAAGTACGTTTTGTTAAAAAAGTTACTGAAGTACATATAGTAAATGTAAGTAGTTACTACCCACCTCTGCTTTTGATTTGAACACTTTAACAGGTTTGGACACTCGTCCTAGAATAAACCCGTCTGGCACTGCAGAGAAACGTCTTTTCACTCACGGCGCCGCGGGGAAAACAGCAGCGGCCTCAACAAAGGCTAAACCGCAGCAGACCGTCTGAAAACCCGTCAGAGGCTCAGAAAAACCATAACTAAATCAGCCTCCTACCACCTGCACAAAACTTCCAGGATTAAAGGACTAATGTCACAGAAGATTCCTGAAAAACTGTTCATCTTTAGTAGAATTGATCACTGCAGCGGTGTTTTCACAGCTCTGACTAAAGAGTCGATCAGAACGCTGCAGCTGATCCATCGATCTGTGTCCTCGCCGCCGTCGTGCTCGAATGGCCCCATTATGGGAGAATAAAGTTATTCCTTACCTTAAAAACATGGGAGTTGCCAGAAGTGACCAACCAGGACGGCATCAATGAGCCAGGAGGTCAGAAAGACCACAGACACCCAAAGCTCTGCAGGCCTCACTGTGTCTCAGCTAAGGTCAGACGTCAGGATACTGAGGAGAAAAGATGCCTCCGTGTGATAATCTCATCCTGAAAACACCGCCGACCAAAAGAAACGCCTCAGATTCCCCCAGAAACATCTCCATCTGAACTGAAAGTGTCCTTTCACCTGTGGTGTGAAGCCAACAAAACCAAAATAAATAAATAAATAAAAGTAGTTTAATGCTCTGGGGACGCTTTGGTGCTTCAGGACCTGGATGAGTTATTATAATGAAGGGAAGCGTTTATTCTGCTCTGAAGCTGAAAACTCTGAAGGAGAACTTCTGCTTCCTTGGGCTGAGCAGCAGGACAACGATCCACCAACAAGAAATTCCTCCACAGCGCCGTCATTCCCAGCGTTCCCAAACAAGATGCTGCTGTTAAGACTCCAAGGTTTACCTTAATACACTGCAAAAAGAGAACAAAAGGTACAATTTTCATGAAATTAGTGTAGTTGTCCTTGATTTGAGCAGGTAAATAAGATTATCTGCCAGTGGAATGAGTATTTTGACCCATAAAATAAGATAATTAGATATACTGCACTTGGAATAAGATGATAGAGTAAGTTGTTCCTAAATTAAGAGCAAAATCTTATTCCATTGGCAGATAATCTTATTTACCTGCTCAAATCAAGGACAGATACACTAATTTCATGAAAATTGTACTTACTTTTAGTTCCTTTTTTGCAGTGTAAGCGAAATTATGATTTGAAAACAAAGTTTAGGGTTTTGGATGACAAAGAAAAGTGGAAAACTTAACAAAATGGGTGCAAATACTTTAAAAAAAAAATAACTATTGGATTTCTTTTGCTACCTACAGTCCTGGCAGAGCTTCCGTTGGAGGCGTAGCAAACAGAAATCTGCGATGTAAAACAGAAAATATTAAGAAAAACACGTATCTGACGGTAATTAATGTTTCTGTTTAGTGTGTGACGGCTGATTCTAGTTTTTCTCAACGTTCTGGAAACTTTTCCTAAAGCAGAGACAAAAGCCTTTGGGTGGTAAACAGCTATTATTTATTGAACTGAAACCAAAAAGAATAAGTACCAGCTCTATTGCATTATTGAACCATTTTGCTCCGGTAACAGGGACGTGGGTGGTACTCTACTTGTTTTTTTTTTATTTTTTATTTTATTTTTCTTATCTTGTTGGATGTAGTGAACACAAAGATACAAGGAACATTCAGCTATCACAGATTGCACACCAGATACTGTAGTAACGCAGTCTAATACAAGACCACCAAAATAATCCAGGATTTTCCGCCTTTTTAGTTTTTTTTTCCTTCTTCTTCGTTTCTTAATTAGTTCGTAGTTTGTTTTTTTCCGTAAAGAGTAGAAAAGTCCACCCGAAGCCTCGAACGGGATCAGCGTTCATCAGACAATGCCTCCGCGATAAAAACAAAAGCATAAATCCAGCAACAAAAAAACAAACAAAAAAACAATCTAACATGTACAATACACTGACACAGAAAGTCAGCCGTGTTAATAAAACATGCAACAAGTAACAAAACTTGCTGAAATCATTAAAAAAAAAAATCTAAAACCAGTTATAATTGCATAAATACTCTGTACAGTTCGTTTCTCTGCAGGGGGGGGGGGGGCGTCAGTGAAAACTCTAGATTCCTCTTTGCTTCTTTTTTTTCTGTGTGTTTTCTACAAAGGTGCAAATGAAGTTGGCCTCTTCAGGGAGACGGCGACGAGTTGCGATACGGAAACGATGGAAGGTGACAGCAGCGTGTGCGTTAACGAAGAAGATCAAGGTTCTCCGAATAAAGCAGCAGACGAACACAAAGCTGGAGCAGGAGGAGAAGGAGGGCGAGGAAAGAGAGGGAGTAAAATAAAGAGGAAAGAATGTGTTTCAGAGGATCAAGTTAATTCAAAATGACTGACGGTGGAAGCCAGCTCTGGTTTTTAGGGCGGATTTCCCAACATCTAAATTAAAACAAGCAGACGGCAAATTAAAAACAGGACATGATCATCTCACATTTAGACGAGGGGTCGGCCATCTTTATATTCCACAGAAACTTTTCTGTTCTCTGAATGAAATTCGTCTAGAGCGACAATAGCAACGCCTTGGTGTAGAATTTGTTTTGAATAAAACAAACCATTTCATCTCTGTTTCATATGAAATATAAATATATAAGATAAAAAATACAAAAAAAGAGGGAAAAGAAGCACATAGTTGACACTATTTGATCGCACCATTAGTGTCACTCTGAGTCCAACGCAGGAAAATAAAGAGCAGAAATTACGAAGCAAGTCTCTTTATTACCTTCATGTTTAAAAAAAACAACACCACCATCGTTCTGTTGTTATTAGGAGACACTGAGGAGACAATGAAGAGCCTCATGTGGCCCCAGAGCAGCAGACCACTGATTTAGCTCATTTTCTGGGTCAAATATACCTTCCTCTTCTTTACTATTTCATCTCCTTGTACTATAGAAGGGATATAAAATCCCTTAAGCGAGTTCTGGGTTTCCAGTAGGTCAGGTCCAAACGGCGTCCTCCTAATTAGACCTGAAGCCCCTTTTGACTCAGAGGAGCAGAGGCTCTACTCTCTACCCCTGGCATAACGAAGCTCCTCTCCATCATCATCCATTTTTAACGATTATAGGCGAGAATCGGACCGTAGACTAACTGGAAATCATTCTTTGACACGACAGGCAGCAGATTTGTCAGCTGTGGAAAATACGAGCTTAGTCGCCAAAGCCAATAAAAATGTGTTACAATAAAACGGACTGATTAAAGTATTAACAGAAGTAAAACTTTACTTGAATTCATCAGATTTTGTCCTTTAGGTTAAAGCAGATTAAAACCAGACAGAGGAATAAATATGTCCAAATGCTGAAAAGAAAAAAACAAGAAAGTTTGAGCGGATGGAGGCGTCGGTAAATAAAAGCTTTGGCCGTACAGAATAAGCTAGCTGCATTTATCATCCCTTTAAAATTTCCCTCCATGTCTGTTGGTCTACAAGAACAACGTTTGACCACAGAAAAACAAATATAAAATCATACAGTGGACTCGCTGCTGAACCCCTCATTCAAAGATATGATAACACAGCTTTTTTTTTTTTTTTTTGCTCCTGCTTTTTAAATATAACGTTTATTGTGGAGGGCTCATCCTGGTCGTCTCTTATTTAGGCTGCAGCTAGAAGATTGCGTTGAGAGCTGTAAAAAACATAAAGACGATAAACAACGAACGTCCCTTTTTCTGTGCTTCTTTTTTTTTAAAAAAGCTGCTCTTAAAATAACAAAAAGCAGCGCGTCGGGAGATAATTTCACATTTCAAAACTGAACCGTCAGCCGTTTGGGATGAACTCGTGAAAAACAGAAGAAATAAAAACGGAGCGATATGTTTAAAAGCCTAAACTGATAACATCCAGTTTTCAGAGCCCAGCAGCAACGATGATGAAACGCCTCCAAAAGGGAAAAAACGCGTAAAGGACAGAGCAGATGATGTGTTTGAAGACAAAAACTGTTTGGCAAAAAAAAAAAAAAAAAAGAGGTAAATTTATGATCGATCTCTCTCACATTTTGTAAACAACAACGTGGTCTGGAAATTATTTATATATATACGGTAAAAAAAAAAGCTATTTTTGCATAACTCGACCCACAGGCATTAACACTTTGACATTCGTATCCCTCCGCTCGTCCTCGCTGTGGCTGGCGGCGCAGCTTACACACAATCTGCAGTTTAGCTTCTTTTTTTTCTTAAAGCAAGGAGTGGTTAGTCACAACGCTAAGTTACAAGCAAGCTGTCGTTTTTCTAAAGGACCTTGATGTCTGTTGTATTCGCAGAGTTAAAAAGGCCGTGGTTAAGTATTTACACTATTAACAAGTCTTTTTTTTTTTTCTTTAGCGGTTTACATGACAGAAGGAGGAGGAGGACGTCGGCTCCTTGGATGCGAAGCGAAAATGGCGAGTGATTGATTCAGACGAGCTGCTTTTGCTTCTTTTCTCCCCTCCATCTCCAGATTTTGGGTGCATGTGGCTTAAAAGTGACGTCTGAGTTTCTTTTCCACAAACTCCAGTCGATCCAGGTTCTGCAAATCAGACGTCCCGATGTTTGAGAAAGATCAGAGCAGGGCATTGTGGGACGTTTCAGGTTACATGGAGGGCAGATTGGGGGGGGGGTGTAGCACTCTGCCCAATCAGACGCAGAGGTGGGAGTGCTGAGCTCAGTTCTTGCAGCCGTCGTCGACGCTTCGCTCGTGCTGCAGGTTGTAGTAGCAGTTCTGACAAACTCGCACGGGAGACGAGATTTTCAGCCTTTTAATTTCAGACTGGAAGCGACTGCACCTGCAACACAGGAGGGGGACACGGCATAGATGTTTAGAAGTTAGATTCTAACAACGTTACAGATCCAAAAACATCTGCAAGTAGTTCTAATTTCTTAAACCCTGCCTGCCCAAAAAAGATTTATAATCCAATTAAGACATTTTTAATTTGCCCCCTATGTGAAAACGTAAAGGCAAAACGACAAAGACCAAAACAGTTTGCTGTCCTCAGAAAGATGTTATCTGGTCCACAACTATATTTCTAGAATGGTAGAAATCTGGCTTGATGCAGATTTTTGGGTATTTAAAAAAAAAAAAAAAGGGTGCGTGATTACAAAAACTCGTAAAAGATGCAGACAATTTAAAATCCACAAAATATTGAAAACTGTTGTTACAAAACTAAGCATTTATCTTTAATTAACCATTTTTTCTGCTTTCATTTTAAAGGAGCAATAAACGATTTTTCACCACTAGGTGGCGCTTGAGCTCTGTAGACCAAAACAAGACGCCCAAAAAAAAGATAAAAACAGCAGAACAGCACCACCTCTCAGAGGAACATGCCCAGTGAAGAAATAAGTAACTCATAACTTTATAACGCTTTTAGCAAGAGAACATTTTCATCCACTTAATGTGCTCTACGCCATTTTGTTATGGTTATTTAAACAAGAGACTGGAGAACAACACAGAGAGATAGTGACGTTTAACCACAGTCCATCTGAAAAGATACCTTTAGTTATTCACAAAACTATTTTTTAGTTCTTTCTATCAAAGGATAATGAAATTTCGCTTATTGCTCCTTTAATATATAGTAAACTGACACAAAAATCCTCTGAAATTTTACATTTTATACAGTAAGTGTGTTTTTTGGTTAAAGAGTGACGCATTGACGTGCATTTATTACTGAGAATGGACTAAATTAAAATATCTAAACCATCAAACCATAGACTTAGGACATTGTATGACTTTCTTTTCAAAAAGTAAAACTTTTGGGACGATTTTCAAATCCACAGATCTCTTTTCTACAAAAATCTAATTTGTTCTTTTCAGATAAAATATGATGTGATCAATTTATTGTTCACCAGGTTGAAAAAAAAAAAAAAAACAACATACAAATTTTAATAAAAATAAGAAAAAGTGACTTTTTTGTGGCCTTCAAGTAGGGCGGGACGATAATTCAATAACAATATTTATTGATCGACAAAAGTATATCGATGATAGAAAAAAAGGGTCAATAAAAACTTCAATAGAATAACAGTTTTCCTTCCTTTTACATTCTATCATGTAGGTTAATATTACATCATTACATCCTCCCAACCAATCACAACGCAGACCCAGGAACCAAGCTCCGCCCCCTTCAAAGAGTTCAGAGAGCACTGTTCTTTTTTCTTTTATAAAAATTTGTAGTTTTGGTAAAAAAAGTCGGTTGAATAAAGGGTTGAGTTTGAATTCAGTGTTTTTGTCTGTATTTAAAAATTGGTTGCTAAGCAACAGCATAAAATGGCCAGGGCTGCACGTAACATATGTGTTTTGAATTTGTTGATAATAATCGATATCGATCAATATGATTTCTATTTTATCGATATGCCTTTTTCTATATCGTCCAGCCCTACCTTCACGTACTTCCTCGTTGCTGATTTCAGCCTTTGCTGCGGATAATTATAACCCTTTGAGCTAAACGGTTAAAACTCGGACATGTCTGCTTTTTCCGACATTGATCACAGCCCTGAAGCCGAGCGTGGAGCCGCTAAATCAGGCTAACATTAGAGAACTTATGGACCTACAGCGATTGGCTGATAGGAAGAGGCTGAGAGTGAGCGGCTGCAGGTAAGTGTCTCACCTTTGACAGAAGAGCTGCCCGCAGTTCCTGCAGTGATGGCGTCGCTCCGTCAGGGAGAAGCGGACGGTGCAGCCGGAGCAGCTGTCCACCACCTCGTCCTTCACCCAGTGGTCCGCAGCCGAGCGGCCGGGCTGGTCGCTCACCGACCAGCTGAACACGCGACCGCGCCCGTCGCCCACCAGGATCTTACTGTGGTCCCTGCAGAGAGGGGGGGGGGGGATACAGCAGTGATTGATAGAAGATAAATGAATAAAACCGTCTGAGCTTAATAAACTGCTGAAGGATGGAGGTAACCTTAGAGAGCGCTCTGTCCTCACAGTGAAATAAAAACGCTGCTTTAAAGCGGTTTGGTTTAAAATGCTTTGGTTAGTTTTTGCTTAATATTTCAGGTTTGGCTTAATCTGGCATGAATGTTTTAAATCAAGGCAAATTTATCTGTATAGCAGATTTCAGTACTAGGACAACACAAAGTGCTTTACATGATTAAAAGATAGGAAAACTACAATAAAAACAAGATAAAGGCAAGTTGGAATATAACTAAAAGCAAATATTAAAAACAGTTGGACTACAAAGTTGATGTTTCAGTAAAACAGTTTAACTAGAATAGTTAAAATCCTAAAGAAACGTGTTTTTAATCTTGATTTAAAGGAACTCAGGCTTTCAGCACTTTTACAGTTTTCTGGGAGTTTGTTCCAGATACGCTGCAAAAACGGATCGAAAAATAAGTAAAATTTGTGTTTATGTCCTTGATTTGAGCAGGTAAATAATATTATCTGCCAATAGAATGAGTATTTTGACCCCTAAAATAAGATGATTAGACATACTGCACTTAAAATAAGATGGAGATTAGTTGTTCCTGTTTTAAGTGCAAAAATCTTATTCCATTGGCAGATAATCTCATTTACCTGCTAAAATCAAGGACAGATACACTCATTTCAAGAAGATTTGACTTATTTTTAGTTCTGTTTTTGCAGTGTAAGTGGAGCATAGGAACTAAATGCTGCTTCTCCATGTCTGGTTCTGGTTCTGGTTCTGGTTCTGGTTCTGCAGAGCAGGCTGGAGCCAGAAGGCCTGAGTGGTCTGGAGGGTTGATGCCCTGATAACAGATCAAAACTTTTTATTCTACAGAAACAAAGGCTGGCTGTCTTACTTGGAGATGGAGAGGGAGGTGATCTCAGCCGGGTGAGCGTTGTCCTTGCGATCGAACGCGGTGTGCATGGTGAGTTTGCTCCGGAAGACCAGCTGGCGCTCCCATCTGTACCCTGCAGGCGCACAAACACCAACAACCCTCATTAAATCAGCCGTAGCCTGGAAAAAGGGTTGTAGAGGGAGGTGGGGGGGCACCCGCCTGCTTTGAGCTGGTTGTACGTCCGCGCCTCGGTGGCCGGCGGAGGGGCCGGCTGAGGGAGGGACGCTTGGCCTGGATGAGCCGGCTGAGGGTGGGGGCCTCTGGTTTGGCCCTCAGAGTAGTTGACGAACACAAAGCCGTCCTTCTCGTCGATGCTGAGCGTGTCCGACCAGCGGTGAGAGTCGTCGGAGCCGCTGTCCATGGACCACGACGCTCCGGCACGAGACGACGGACCTTAACGGGTGAAAACAGAGACGTAGGTCCAAACCGCCGATGAAAACACGGCGCAGACGTTCCTGTCCTCCAGCAGAGCTCACCTCTGGGCCGGTGCACGGCGCTGCCCGGCTGGCTGCCGCTGCCGCCGCCGGTCGAAGGGTTGCGCGGCGCCGCCGGCTCCTCGCCCTCCGACTCGCTGCTGTCGTCGTCGGCGTTGTGGCTGTCGCCGCCCTCTGTGAGAAAGAGACGGTTTAATTAAAGGTCCGCCGGCTCCTGGCGGCGCTAACGCATTCATACCTAACAGACCGACGTGAAGTTGGGCCTGATTGTAAAGCGGACGGAAAATGAAACACGATTTACAAATAAAAAACCTACACTGCAAAAACAGAACTACTTTGTTTTTGCTATAAAGTTTTATAGCAGGTTGTTTAACGGTGTGATGCTTTATGAAAGGAAAACTGCCTCTTTGAGTAAAACGTTCACCAAAAATGTCAGGAACTGGGTCAGTTAAATATATTGGAGCAAAGCGTTGGACAGAAATCACAACACTGCAAAAAGTGAACTTAAAGTAACATTTTCTTGAAATAAGTGTCTTCCCCCTTGATTTGAGTAGATAAATAAGATTTGCAAATGGAATAAAAAAAATTTGCACTTAAAATAGGAAACAACTCTTCTCCATCATGTTATTTCATTTTTTTTCTCCCTTTTTTCCCTCTTTTTTTCCTTTTTTTTAATTTTTTTTCTTGAGCGGGAAAAAAGAAAAAAAAGGAAAAAAAGAGAAGAAAAGAGAAAAAGGGAAAAAAAAGAGAAGTAAAAAAAGGAAAAAAAAAAGGAAGAAAAAAATCATCTTATTTCAAGTGCAGTACGTCTAATTATCTTATTTTAAGGGTCAAAACACTCATTCCATTGGCAGATTATCTTATTTATCTGCTCAAATCAAGGACAAAGACACAAATTTCAAGAAAACTTCACTTTGTGGAATGTATTAACTTTGATTCATTTTTAGTACACATTTATGAAGGTATAACATGCTTTTATTGTGCAATATATTTGCTTTGAGGCCTGTCTGTTTACCAGAAGAAGAGAATGTGAATAGGTTCAGTGTATGAGTATCAGGAAAACTTTCAAGGCCAGTCCGAGGCAGTGGGAAAGAACAGAAACTCCAGTTCACATGCAGCTGGAGAAAATAATGAGGGAAGATAGTTATTAGGGAGTAAGATAGCGATAGGATGTGTGCGTCATTCATTGTGTGACTTTGTATAATCTGTGTTCTAACTTTAATAAAACTAGCCTGAGCGGGAGAGAGAGCGAGAGTTGTTGCCCGGAATCGGCAGGTGTATCATCTCTCCCCTTTGCAAAGGTGAAACTGAAATTCTGCGTCCATGGCTGAGTTATTATTTTAAAGTCCTGCACAACGAATTAACGAACCCGGGGAAGCAGACGGCTTCAACATTTGGGGGCTCGGTCCGGGATTCGGGGTGACAGGCAGAATTGGACTTCAGATTGGATCGAAAGGACGAGGGACACTGGCTGGCCACAACAAAACAAGGTAGGCAGAACCTGAATCTGCATTTTCGGCTTAGAAAAATAGTCTAAATTAAGTGTCCCAAGTCTCAGTAGAACTAAATCTGCTAAATTAATGCTTTGGAGTGCCTTGGAGCAGTACTGAAAAAGTGTGGTTCAGAAATGTATTGAGAATTTTGAAAAAAAAGAGAGAAAAGAATAGAGAACGAGACCAGGCAAAAATAGTTCTGACATAAAATAACAGAAATAGAGGAAGACCTGTGAGTTCGGAAATCTAAAGGTGTTTCTCGAGCGTGGCGGCTCACTGCGGTTCTCGACGGGGGACCGTCTTTTTGCTGGGTTAGAGGCCCGAGAAGTTGAGAAATCTCGAATTCTACATAAAAGGTTGAGCGAGATCAGGCAACACACATTGAATGGATGCGGAGATAACAGAGGGACTCTGTGAAGCTCCGATTACAGACGCAATAAAGTTCTGATATAACATTACAGAACTAAGAACAGAGTAAAATATAAGTTGTGCGGATAACACAACAAGAAAAAGTCCTGTGAGCTTTAAATTTTTTTTTAAACAAACCGTGACCTGACGTAGAAACAGGGAGACCGGTTTATGAGCCGTGAGCTGGACACACACACACCCAGCGAGAATCGGACAGGGAATAAAGATAAAGATAAAATGAATGAGCTGTTGGCTGAACACACAATCAGCTATGACAGACTTTTGTAAAAAAAAAACAAAAAAAAAACAACAACAGTTTGAATGTTGAGTGCTTGACTGGGGGAGAACGCCAAAAAGCGAGCGATCCCCATTTGCTGCGGGTTTGCATAAGCCATAATATTAAACAGCAGGACCCACTCTGATCAAATTTAACATTTAGCTACATGGGTAAAATAATACAATTCAGGTTTAAGAGGTGACTTAACAAACAGAGAATAGCTAAAATTCCAGGAAGCTATCATTAATAAATCGGGAAATCTAAAGGGGAAATACAGAGCAACACTCTGGGAGTTTTTTAGAACAAGGAGGTTTTGTATAAAAAAGAAAAGAAAAGAGAGACGTCTCGCAGAACACTACGCGCAAGCTGTCTGTCTGTCTTGTACAACATATTGTATCTGTGGAAATGAGATCATTTTGTTTGAGTGAGTGGGGGAGAGACTGCTTGGATCCGCGGAGATTGATGTCTGTGCGCTAATGGGTTTTTGTGTGTAAGTCTGTGTGTGTAGATTTGTGCGTATGACAGAGCTGAGAATAGCAACTGAAGCGTAAGAGATTTACGGTGCATTTGATCAGGATATTAGTGAAAATAAATAGAATTGTGCAGCATGGATATCAATGGGAGGACAGATCGATGTATTTGTGGCTTTCTTGGCGCAGCAGAGCGTTCTGAGTGCAACCAGCAGTTAGTCGAGGCAAAAAAAAAAAAAAAAAAAACGGAACTTTAGAAGCGCATAATTTCGCGGGGGAAACATTTTAGTAACGGACCGGATAGATGATTATCTTGGCTAGTGGGGGAAAATGACTAAAAAAAGCCGTGAAACGTAATGAGATAAAAGATGACAGGCGAGTGGCGAGATGTTGAACCTCGTTTCTGCGGAGGCGCGGCGTCGGACAGCCGGTAAGTTGAGCGGTTACGGCGGTGCGGGGCAAATTTGAGATTGATGTCTGTGCGCTAATGGGTTTTTGTGTGTAAGTCTGTGTGTGTAGATTTGTGCGTATGACAGAGCTGAGAATAGCAACTGAAGCGTAAGAGATTTACGGTGCATTTGATCAGGATATTAGTGAAAATAAATAGAATTGTGCAGCATGGATATCAATGGGAGGACAGATCGATGTATTTGTGGCTTTCTTGGCGCAGCAGAGCGTTCTGAGTGCAACCAGCAGTTAGTCGAGGCAAAAAAAAAAAAAAAAAAAACGGAACTTTAGAAGCGCATAATTTCGCGGGGGAAACATTTTAGTAACGGACCGGATAGATGATTATCTCGGCTAGTGGGGGAAAATGACTAAAAAAAGCCGTGAAACGTAATGAGATAAAAGATGACAGGCGAGTGGCGAGATGTTGAACCTCGTTTCTGCGGAGGCGCGGCGTCGGACAGCCGGTAAGTTGAGCGGTTACGGCGGTGCGGGGCAAATTTGCCAAGTAAACTTCCCCGAGAAGTGACAGAGGCGCGTTGGCCAATAAGCATAATATTTCGGCAAAATATATTTCGGCAATCAATCTAAACTTTTCAAACATGATCTGTGAAAAATACTGTTAAAGGGAAAGACACGTGTGTGTGTTTTGTTCGTCTAATTGTCTTATTGTATGTGTTATTGATGTAAAAGCTCTGTTCGTCTTTGGAAAATAATCCAGATTAAAATCCTAGAAAACCACGGTTTCAAAAAGTGTTTATTTGCGCTGAATGTCTGCAGCATTCAAAACAAATGCACTTTGGAGACTTCCGTTAAACAGAAGGGTTTAACTAAACGGTTGTAAGACAAATAGACTTAAGCATTGATAATATTTGTTATCAATTTATCAAGTTATCACTTGTTATCAAGTTTGTCCAGCCCAAATTAAATTTAAACAAGTAGATATTAACATGACTTAAATAAATATATCTCAGGCTTGTTACAAATGATTGAAACTGGGGATAAAGGTTTTGTTTTTGTGTTATTTGGGTGCCTAATTATGGAGTACAGTTAACCAGAGCCGTGGGGAAAGTATTCAGTTACACTATTAATGCATGAAGCTTGTATTTGACAATGGATTCATGACAGCTATAAAAATAATAGAGTATGGTCTTTTTTAGATTGTAATGTTATAACTTTATTAACTTGGCAAACAGCATATGGGGAGATTATAGGGGAGAAGTGGAGCTGGATGGTTTATGTGTAGGGGAGACTTTTTACACTGAGCTGAGGCAAACCTCGGGGGGACAGTTTGACCTAAAGCTGGACAATAGATATGATAAAAAAAACTGACCATGATGTAAACATCTGAATGTGTTGGGCGGAGAATTAACGGTTCCTGGTGACACCCCCAGGAACAACACATTATTAGAAACACCCACCAACCTTGCGCGTCATCTGTTACTACACCTACAGCCCCAACATCGCTGAAAACAGCCGAGGATTGGTCACTGATAGTTGATATGTTCCGCCTGCTGCTCAGGGAGCAGCCCTCCCCTCTAGAGGCAGACTTGCTGTCTCTGCATTTGATAAACTAAGGGACCGCTCAGGAATATGTGTTTGAGAAAGAGAGTAAATAATAAATGAATAATAAAACTTATATCTGTGTTTAGGAGTTAAAAAATATTTCAGCATGAAATATTTATTTATTCACACATTTGTTTATACATTGTGTAAACATCAGGGCATAATAATTTGTGATTTAGCTCTTTATTGGCTATAGTTTATCATTTTATGGCACCAGAATGTTGTCATTCCAATTCTGAAAAGTACCTAAAAAGAAAAATAGTTTTTGTATAAGCATAATTTTAACTAGTGTGGTTTATTGCAAAAGTGCATATTAAAATTCCCAAATGAGCTTTTATACTTTCAGAAATAAAAAGATAGAATACGAGATTAATTGAAATTAAAATTTTAATAGTTTGAGAGCCCTAGTTTGAATATAATACACTAGACTTAAATCTGGTTGATCTAAGGAAAGCAGGAATTGGCTCACTAACAACTTCTGCTAATTGTAGGTCTAGGAATCACCAGTTAGCAGAAACAAAAGTTAAAAGTTTATGAAGAATTTATGAAGAATGTTACTGGTTTAAATCGTTTTACTACAGAAGTTAAACTTTGCAGAGGGACAGAAATCAACAGGAACAAAAAGGATTTGGAAAAATTAAAGGGCAGATCCCAAAGGATTTTTTTTTTTATGTAAACACGTTCTCTAAATTAGATAATTTGACTAAAGGTACACATGGTTGTGTGCCCTCTTCTGCTGCAAATTATATTGAAAATGATGCTTAAACGTTCCATATGCCAGATGTAACTTTGTTTTCTTTACTAATTTCTTACTTGGAAGATGGAGTTATAAAACATTCTCCCTTAACACACCCCAGCTGTGGTTCTTAATTTGACTGGGGCCCACAACAGCCGTGAATTATTCAGAAAAATGGTTTTAAAGGGTTTGTCCTCTTCAGTATTACAGCTGATTGTGATTATGCTCGCTGGGACAAAACATTTGGTACATAATTTTCCAATGTGGCTCAGGATGGGGAGAGAAAGAGTAAATAATAATAAAAAAAAGTATTACAAGAACTATTATTTAAATTGCAATTACAAGGAACAAAACAGAAAGTAAGTAAAATAAAAAGTGAACATGTGATGTTTCAGCAGTTGGATCTTTAACCCTGAAGGTGTCACCTCAGTTTAATTAACTCCAAGGAGGAGGCTTGCCTATTGCCTCCTTTTCTCTATTCTTTATTTATTTACAGGTCTGTTGATTGCTGAACGTGGAAGCAGATGGCTTGGCGGTCAGTGTGGCGTCGAGTATTGAACCCAGGGCGTGATGGATGAGTGTTTGGAGCTGATATGGTGGACATGTTAAAGCACCCATCGACATACAATCGTGATTGTCCTGGACATTGAACACCTGTGGGCTGTTTCACCCCACCAGCAGGTCCACCTGGTATGAAGCAACCAAGTCCTGACATGACCTCATCTCCTCAAGGTCAGTACCCCTGCAAGGGGATAACTCGTCTGATGACACACCCCTGAGCATGGCCAGCTGCATGAGCACTACAGACTCCGAGCTGTCAGTGGAAAAGACTGCATGAACTTTTGGTGGACACTGGAGCCACGTATGGGCCTCTGAGTTGTGGACTAAGACTGTCACTGAATATGATACTGAGAGAAGAAACAGTGTCTGCCGTTGTGACCTGAGGGGGAGAAAGCATTGCTAGCATCTATGGAGGACTGTGAACAGAGCCTGCTACAACTGGTGTTCTCTCCAGCTATGGAAGATGCAACGTCTGGGTTCCTGCTCTTCTTCCCACCTGACCCGCTACACGTCACTCTGTTCTACGACAGCAACCGCACAGACTGGTATCATGATTCTTTAAGGTAAAACACAGACAGTCATTCTAGGAATATGTATGTGGCACCTGAGCGTTTGGCAGCTGCTACTGCTGAACAATTTATAACGATATATGATGTCGGATGAAACGATTTCACACATTTCTCTTTCTCTCCATGTTGAGCACCAGAAAGAAGTAGGGGCGTGGTTAAACATTCCCTTCAGGCAACTGATTGGGCTCCTACCAGCGTGCAGGTTTGTTGTTTTAAAATATACTCATACCTTTTAAATTATCTGTGATGTAACTGATAAGTTTATTTCAAACATGAGTTTGAAGTGTTACCATGGCCGGGAACGTACTGATCATCATTAATCAGCAGAAGGTCCACGGAGGTGGGAATACTTTCATGTGTTCCACTTACATTTAAGGTTAGTAAAGATAAAATAGCAATTTGCCAAGGAACGTGTCTTTCCTGGGCTCTGTTATTTTCCGCAGGAGCAACCAATGTGTCCTCCAATAACAAGCAAAGCGTTCTAACAAACCCAAACTACAGCGTGTGGAAGACACATTATAGTTTTGGGACTAAATGGCTGTTGTGACAACTACATGGTGGGTACGTTGATCTCACGCAACCTTTGAGGGACCTCGGGAAAATATCAGGTATGATAAAGTTGAATAAGATTTTGATTTGGATTCAGGATTCGAGGAAATTTTTTTTTTTCTTCTTACTTCACCATAGATTACCCTATGCAGTTGAATTGACTATTATTGACAGCTTCTTATGTAATGATGGGTGTGGAGCAGAACCCGATATTCTGCAGAACAGAGTTATTCCTTTAAACTGGATTTAATGGAAGACAGGTGAACATAAACAGGATCCAAATAGAGGTAAGGCAGACATCCAAACAAGCTGGACGGGAACTGGCGAACAGACTTGGCAGAGTAAACTGAAACAGGTAATCCAAAACAGAATAAAGGTGCCGGGACTCTTACCAAAACAGAGAGAGTAACCGAGGAGGAACAGGAGCATGGGCATGTGAGTGTGACGGACCAACAAATAACTGAGGAGCAAGTGAGGCTTAAATAAAACAGGTGAGCAGAGGGAACTAATTAACCATAGGACGGTGGAAGCAATAACGATGCTGACAGAAGAATAAACCTAAGACTGAGGATAACACAAAGCACAGAACACAGATAAGGACTAATACAAAGACCGGAAAACTTAAAACCATAAACAGACTAAACAGGAACCTAAAACAAGATAGAACCTACAAAAGAAATAAAACCAGAGGCAGGAGAGAACTAACTTCACCAAACAATAAACCTAGACAAAAACAGAACGTTACATTTTACTGTTGTTTCTGGAATAAAACTAGTTTGATTCCAAAAGGGGGATGTACATATCAGTAAATGTTAGTGAAAAAAAAAAAAAACATAAAATAGAAAAACAGGGTGCAGGATTTTTGACATGAGAATGGCATCTATTGAAGCGGAACTGAGAGAGGAACTAGAAAAAGCTGTTCCTGTGTAACAGCGAGTGAGAATGCTAATCTGTAGAATGATTGAGCAGAAGATGCAGAAAACATTGAAATCAGATTTGAAGAATTGGAAAAAAAAAATAATAATAATTTAATTAAGAATTTAAAGGGATTTGAAGAATTTGAAAAACTTGAAGAAATTAGACAAATTTAAAAAAAAAATGAAAGAATTTGAAGACTAAGAACAATTAGAAGAATGGGAAGAATTTGAAGGAATTCGAAGCAATTTGCATTGATTCCAATGGGAACAGCCAAAAAATCGCACAAAAAGTTAAATATTTTAAAAAGTGTAAAAGTTAACCATAACCATTAGATATAACAGGCATGCCGGGAACGAGCCGAACGTTTTGACACCAAAATTGTTGAAATTGGATGAAGTATGCGGGCGTAGTTAGACGTCGACGTAATAATAATAATAAAGAAAAACAGGAAAACAATAAGTGAGAAGGCTGTATAGCATTCTCACTGATTAATTACAAGAAGAGTGTAGGTGGAGCAGAGCAGATTCAGAGGTGCGTTAGAGTAGAACAGGTGCTGTAAAACAACCTCATGGTGTTTCCTCCAGGATTAAAACAGGAACTTTTTCTGAAGCACCCGGAGTAGGACATCTGGGGTTATAGAGGTTACAGCAATGTCGTGTGTAAAGTAGTGTGTGTGCGATGTGTGGTCATTTTAATCCAAGGAAGATTTGGACATCGTTATAGGAAAAAATGTACTTTGATTTCAAACCACAATTAACTAACTTTTGATTCCACAGACACGGTGACACATCCGAGGTTTAAAAGTGTTTGTGTGTGCGTGCGTGAATTCTTTTACAGGATGACAAGAGGCCTGTGAAAGGAGAGAACAGAGAAACTATGATAAAATGTCTCATTAACTATTACATTTCTAAAAATAGGTTTCCTGACAGGATGAAGATGGAACAATAAAAGGTGGTAAGGATTAATTAGTATCTGAAAAATAATTGGCTGAAATCTGTGCACAGACTAAATTGATATGGGGTAAAGTTTTGTTTCTTGTTGGAGTGTTCAGTTAATTTCATTACAGGATGCACTCTCTGACTGGAAGGAGTTTTTCGGGGTTGCGACGTCAACCTCCCAGGATTCACAGGTAGCACACGAAATTTGACATCTAAAGATTGTTGTGTAGTTTCAGATTATATTGGAGATTCCTAAGGAATGTGAAGAAGGGTCCACAAACCCCCAGACCTCGGCTGAGTGCGCGCTAAGGTCAACGAAGGACAGAAGTGGGGGTTGTTATTTAGGGCGCTCTGACCAGAGTGCGGAGCCATGAGGTCCCACCACAGGGTGCCAAAGGAAACACCGAGACCAGCGCAGAACCAGAGTGGGAAAGTCATCAAAAGAAAGTGGTCAGAACCAAGGTGGACCAGCCCATACCAGACGGTGGAACGCACTTCGCACGCTGTCAGGCTCAAAGGAAAAGGCGACACCTGGTATCATTGGAGTCAGTGTGCAGCCACTGAGGAACCCCAGCGCTCTCAAGCATCAGGTGCGCCAGGATTTACAGGATAACACCACAACGCTGTGAAAGGGAGCCTATCGGTGAATCCTCTACTCAACCACGGTCATAATAAAACCCGTAGAGAGATTCAGTGAGCTTAAGCTCACTCACAAAAATCGCGCAAAGGAGACAGAGCAGAAGAACAAAGAAGAAGAGGCGGAAGAAGTGGGCAGTGAGCTGCTCTCCTGCTCCACAAAAGAAAAAAAAAAAAAGCATAAAACAGAAGAGGCGGAAGTAGTGTTTTTTACCTGACCACATGGTGTTGTAGCAACTCTTACACTCAGAGAGAAGAAGAAAACCAATAAGAGACTCAGAGAACTAAAAAAAAAAAAAAAAAAAATTGTTTTTATATATGTATTTTTGCATTTCTTGTTGAAATTTGTGTGTTTCTCCACAGGTGTTTTTCCACAGGGGCACTAAAATAGCATTAACCAAACCCCCTAAGGGTTGTGTTGCTGGAGGTCTATTATTATCAGTTGTTATTGTTACAGGTATATTGTGGTATTTTTGCGACTTTCCATTCCTGAACATGTCCAGCTGATCCACCTAGGAAGACCACAAAGACGCGCTATTACAGCAGCATCCAATGACTGGTGCTTAGAACTTATTACCATTACAATATAATCAAGTATTTACCAAAGGTGTCATAACAAACCGGTAAATTTAGGGTTTTCTACTGCAATAGTTTATGGGTGAACTCTTAAAAGAGTTCAAAAGGGGGAATTGTGGAATGTATTAACTTTGATTCATTTTTAGTACACATTTATGAAGGTATAACATGCTTTTATTGTGCAATATATTTGCTTTGAGGCCTGTCTGTTTACCAGAAGAAGAGAATGTGAATAGGTTCAGTGTATGAGTATCAGGAAAACTTTCAAGGCCAGTCCGAGGCAGTGGGAAAGAACAGAAACTCCAGTTCACATGCAGCTGGAGAAAATAATGAGGGAAGATAGTTATTAGGGAGTAAGATAGCGATAGGATGTGTGCGTCATTCATTGTGTGACTTTGTATAATCTGTGTTCTAACTTTAATAAAACTAGCCTGAGCGGGAGAGAGAGCGAGAGTTGTTGCCCGGAATCGGCAGGTGTATCATCTCTCCCCTTTGCAAAGGTGAAACTGAAATTCTGCGTCCATGGCTGAGTTATTATTTTAAAGTCCTGCACAACGAATTAACGAACCCGGGGAAGCAGACGGCTTCAACAACTTTTAGCTGTTTTTGCAGTGTAGAAAGTGTGTCATGTGTATCTACTCTTGAACGGTGGATGGATCAGGACTCTGTGAGGTGTTCAAAGCTTGGGATTTAGTTTTAGAACCTAATTCTGCTTTAAAAATCTTCACAACCTTCTCCCTGATCTGTCTTCTGTGTTCTTTGGCCTCCAAAATGTTCACTAATGTTCTACAACAAAACTCTGAGGCCTCCGGAGATCAGCTGCATCTCTACTGAGATTAAATGGCACACGAGTGAGGTGCCTTGTGAAGGAAACCGATTGGTTTAATCGTATGAAATCCTGGTAAAATCCTTTGATTTTTACGGTTTTAAGCAAACAAAAAAAGGCGACGCCGTTCCAAAGCACTCTCTTTGGGGACTTTGGAGGAACTCACCGATCTTCTCATCCGTACAGCAGTCGGGCACCTCGGGCTCCGCCGGCTCCGGCGCAGGGGTTTCTGGGACTTGAAGGAACTCCATTCTCCAGAACTACGGAACATTGGTGAGTTATTATTATTATTATTATTATTATTATTATTATTATTATTATTGGTATTATTATTATTATTATTATTATTATTGGTATTATTATTATTATTATTATTGGTATTATTATTATTATTATTATTATTATTATTATTATTATTACTATTATTATTATTATTATTATTATTACTATTATTATTATTATTATTATAGCTCCTGAAGCGGGAACGTGCGCTCTCCTTACCCTGACCACGCCGTCGGAGTGGCCGGTGACGATGACGTTCTGCGTGTCCCACTCGTTCATCTCGGACACGCAGCAGCAGAGGATCTGCTGACTGCGGCCGGTGAAGGTGTTGGCGCTGGCGATGGGGCTGCCGTTGATGCTCCACACGTGGATGTAGGTGCCGGCGCAGGACACGATGTCGCCCTGCGGAGAGAACATAGTGTGTCGGCGTTTTCTGCGTCACGGCAGGAGGAATCCTCCCGGGGAAAGAAACTCACCGTCAGCTCGTTGATGCACAGAGCGGAGACGGGCGCGCGGTGTCCCCGCAGCTGCGTGACGAAGGACAGCTTGTTGAGGTCCCAGATGATGCAGGTCCGGTCGCGGGAGCCGCTGACGACGATGCGGTACGCCGACGAAGCCGTCAGACACGTCACGGCGTCGGTGTGGCCGAGCAGGGCCTGAAAGTAACACGGTTAGTTCTGACCGGAGCTCTGCGGTGAGTCCACGGGTCAGACGGCCCGCTCACCTGTTTGAGCGTCAGAGACCTGGTCTTCTCCTTGGAGCTCCCCGTCTCCCACACGCAGATGGAGGTGCTGGTTCCCCCGGTGATGACCAGCTTGGGGTTGGGACATATGGCGCAGAGGATCTGGCCCCACTCCGACAGACACTCGTACACCACCAGCGCCTGCAGCGGGACAGCAGGTCAGAGACGGGCTCACCGTTCTGGCTGTTGACCATATATGGTCATACGGCGTATGGTTCTGGTCCGTTTCTATGGGTACCAGAGCGTTCTCGTGTTCTCATGACATCATCAGCCTCAGCTTTCTTCAAATATCCAAAGACCACCAAACCGAGAACGGACCAAATCCCCGGATGTTGTTCTCGCCCCGCCCTCTTTACCCAGCATGCATCACAGCAGACTTGTGCGCACTGAGCTATATTATACACAGGAGTGCTAATCACCGTCTGTTTGAACGCGTCGCCATATTGGTACTCCCTATTTCCCCCCAGTAACTAGGGAATATGTGCGCTACAGCAATGAATAACGAGGATTTTCTCATGTTCAGGGGGGGCTTAAAACTTTTAAAATGTCAAATGCCATATACTTTTATGTTATGTTCTAAAAATATCAAGTACTGAGAAAGTCATGTGCTGAAATAGTTTGCATTTTATGAATTTAAATATATATGGTTAACATTTATAAATATATAAATAACAATATACAAAAACATATTTACATATGTGTATACATATATATACATATATACATATACACATATTTATATATTCATATATATATATTTAATATGAATAACATGTAAAATATTTCAGCACCTAATTTCCTAGTAGTTGATAGTGTTAGTACATCCACTGACTGTAGAATTACCTGTGAAACGTTTTCACTCAGCCAGAAAACTGCTTGTTGTTGCAACCAAATCCTGTGGGATTCTGTGAGAGTAGGGAGTAGCAAGATGGCGGCCAGTGACTTCAGTTTTTCGGCAAAATCAGCACTCCAGTGTATTATATAGCTCAGTGCTTGTGCGTTCTTCACACTGACCGTTTTCCCAGAATGCACCGCGGCCGGAGCTTCATTCAGGACAGCGTAAACAGAGCTCACAGTGGTTCAGTTAAAAACTCCCTTTTCTGCTGCTGCTGTTCTTCAAAAGTACGTTTTCAGATCGTTAGAGGCGAGAATTTTCTAATTCTAATTAAAATTTTCTTCCAATTAATTAACATTTTTAAATTTCCTGTGTTTTTGCCGAGAACGAGAGTCCGTACTGGCGTTCTCGTGAATTAATAAACTGCTTTTGTCTCGGTGAGGACTGTATTCTAGTTTAACGTTGGGTTTTATTAAACTAAATAATCGTATCACAGCTGATGCGTTTATTTTCTGGAGTTTGTTTGGAGCGCCGGTCGGACAGTTAGCTTCTCTGAGTTTAGCCCACGGCGGCTCTCAGTTCCACCGCCGGTTCTGCTCCTTACACGGTTCCTCTAGTTTCTATTTTAAAACTAAACTCAGGCTCTGATTTCTCACATATTTACAGAAGTTTCTCCTTCATTTCTCACGTCTGGGTACAAAACGACGTAATATAAGCAACTTTTAGCAAATTTCATCAGCAATATTAATGTGATTGTAGCAGAGTTGGTTCTCAAACTGTCATTATAATGTTTATATACAGAGGTGGATAGTAACTAGTTACATTTACTTGAGTAACCTTTTGAGCAAAATGTACTTTTAGGAGTAGTTTTACGGCATTGTACTTTGTACTTGAGTTATATTATTACTCGAGTATCGCTGCTCTTCCTTCACTAACATTTCTGGCTGCTCTACCTGCTGAATAAAGAATAAAAAGTAACTTCATAAATAAAGAACAAACTTGTTTTAACCAAAAATGCACCAGAGAGTTTATGTTAAAGTGAGACTTCTTATTTTTACACAATCTTTGTTATTTTAATGTTATTTTCTACCTGCTGAGCTCATTGAGCCATCTGGAGGTCAGATGAACGTTCAGTAAACAGTAGATATTGTTGTTAGAAGTACTTTGCATTGTTCTAACATACTGTAGATATATTATAAAGTATGACTTTATTGTGTCCCCTTAGGGAAATTCTCCTTACAGCAAGGTGGGACAAGAAAACAAAAGCCACGCACACAGAAACAATCACATAATGAATTTAGCAACAACAAAGCCAGTAAGCGTCCATGTACTATTATCATTTAAAACAGGCTGAACATTAAATCAACCTTGAACATTTATCTGAATAATGGCGTGGCTAGAACACGCTCTTCCATCTGTTTGTCCTTGATTTGGGACGTTTTCATCTCCTTAAATTCACTATGAAGTGGGTGATGTGAAGAATAAATTATGTGTTTTGCCTTTTGCAGGACTCTTTTTTTTTTTTTTTTAAATTAGATAATCTCACTCCTGTAATCTTGCCAGCAATGTTTACATTTTGATTAATCCTGTTCTTGTTTCCAGCGGATAAAACCGCCAAACCAGCTGATAAAAGCGAAAGTGAGGACAGATTCAATCAGAGAGTTATAGAAAATGGTCAACGCCTTTTTTACCCTATCCAAACTTATTTAATTTACGTAGGAAGTGGAATCTTTGGCTTTAGGCTTTTTTACTAATCTTAACTGTGTTTTCACTGAATGACAACTCCCAAGTTGCTCCACAGTTTAATTTTTAATGAGAACTGAAGATACTGGACTTATTTCTAAAATCTATACCAACGTCTTTGGTTTTAGAGACATTTAATGTCAAATAGGAATTATCACACCACAATAATGAGATAACTGAGTTATCTTCCCCCTCTAATAAGCTGACAATAACTGTATCCTCTGCATATTTCAGGATGTTTCCTGATATATATATATATATATATATATATATATATATATATATATATATATATATATATATATATATATATATATATATATATATATATATATACACACACGTGTCTGTAGGCTCCGTTGGCTGCCCCTTGAATCACTTCTGGTCATGACTTGTTATGGTAAATATGTACAAAAGCGCTTTGCTTACTAATAAATAGAGCAAATGCAAAATGTAAAACACAGAAATAAAGTATAATAAGCAAACAGAGTATGATAATTTAATTGAAAATCCTTTGTATGAGCTACTGGCCCAGAAACTCCTAGTCATAGAACGTGACTAGGACCCCTCTAACTCAGTGTGTAATGAGGCAAATTAAAGATAAATAATGCTATTTAAAAAGAAATCAAGGTAAAAAAAAAAAAAAAGAAAAAAAAAAAAGGCCTTTTGTTTTGCTTAAGTTTTGATCTTTTGGAAAACTAATAAAATTAAAACCCTCAATGCTAAATTTCCTGTTTTATCATCTATGACAACATGGAGGATGATCATTTCCAAAAGTAAAAACATTTATTCTGGATTATTTGATGATGTAATTTTATTTACTCCCAACATGTTTAAGCTTTTCAGGTTCAATGTTAGAAACGCCAATTAGAATAAGTAGCGAGCTGCAATGGTTGGAGCAGAAACCCCCCAAAAAATAACTTTATGTCATATTTTAAGCAGATATCTAAGGTTATCCAACTTATGACAGGTAACCAGAGGAGGAAACACAACTAAGATATCTGTTTATTTTTTATTAAACTAAAACAATATTTCCTCCTAATGCACAAGTCACAACTTTTCTCTGCAATATTAAACTTGTGTAATTATCGAAGGCGACCTTAGAAGATGCTGATCACGCAGGAAATGGAGGTGCGTTATCGGCAGGAAACACAAACGCAGCGTTTAATCTCTTTATCCCATCAGATGCTTTTTAAAATGTATCTATTTGTTTGGTCTTTACACATTAGGAGCCTTTTAGCTGCAATAGCCAGTTGACCAGCAGGGGGAAACCTTCCCTCAGCTTTAAGGAGACTTCAGAAATGTCCGCCTGACTGTTTCTAAATGAGCAGCTAAATGCTGAAGGTGTTGGTCTCTGAGGAAGCGAGGCATCAGAGGCGTCACCACTGACCTTATCAGACTCATAGTTGGCCAGGCGGCAGCTCAGGTCGGCGTAGCCCCAGGCGAACGTCTTGCTCCAGGTGAGAGGAACCAGAACCTTGTTTTGCTCCACAGCCAGGATGCCTTTATCGGTGCACACAATCTGTCCCACCGGCTCCTTCAGCTCTGCACAAAGAAAACCCAAAAATCAGTCTGCCTGTTCTTCCATTTGGTAACTTGTGTCTGACACCCAGATAATGAAGACACTGAAAAAAATAAAAAAATAAATAGCATCTACACATGTTCACGATCTAAAAATGTCAAAAATGTTGTCAATGCAGAGCAATATACCACTTAGAAACACAACCGTGTGCGGCGGTATCACTATATCCTGGTAAATCTAGGATTTGTACACACTTCCATTCTGTGGGCAGAAATATCTGCACACAGTGTTCAGGATGTTTTTATGATATAGTAAATATGAGATCAATTTAAAGGGTAAATATTACATTTTTGAGGCAGAAAATCTAAAAAAATATGAAACAACCATTTTACAGCTAACCGTTTCTTTTTCTTTGTATGCAGAAAAGTGATTTTGTAAGACATTTAAAACTAAAAAAAGAGGCTTTAGTATGGAGGACCAAGTCTTCCATTTCTAAAAATAAATACAGAAATAAATAAATGCTCAATAAATAAATAAGCATACAATTAATTGCCACCAAATTAATAAATGTAGGTAGAAATTAAATTATACATTGAGACATAAATGTATATATCTCTTTTAATTAGCTTATTCTTTTATTCGCCTTTGTAATAATTACCTTATTTATTTATTGTGCGTTATAATCTTCAACTTTATTTATTAATTACTTATTTTTTTTAAGTATTTATTTTTGTGCATGTTATAATATTTTTGTCTGTTTTATTCTTCCTTTGTATTTTTTTACCCTATATATTTCTGTGATGCTATTTATTTCTGCCTGTCGCTTTTACATTTCTGCCTGTCCTTTTTACATTTCTGTATGCATTTCTGCCTCATTATGCAAATGAGGAGGGGCTGTGTCTTAAGGGCTCAACTTCTTCCCATTGGTTGGTTAGCATTTTTACTGCATCGGTCAAATCTACATGGCTTTTCCCCGCACTAAAGCTTAAGTAATGTCAAACTCATCAGGCAGACGTTCAGTGTCCAACCTCTTAAGGAAAGCTGCTAATAGACTGGAAGAATTAGAACGCTGTACATTTGGGATCTGAATGTTTTTCTGAGGTTTCAGATTCGGTTTTTCCAGATCAGTAACTCATCGGCGGATGATTTCTTCTACAAAACAGACACCTCTCTGCAACCACAGCAAGGCAGACACTGAGCTACAACCGTAGTTTCCTCAAAACGAGTCTCCCATCGCGCTGGGTGAATTACATTGGACCCTATGCAGAGCTCGCTTGATAAGAAAATACTGTAGTTGATTATAAAAGGCACAATATGAATTATCAGATTCACATCCAGGCAATAAAAAGCACTACATATTATCATTATTCTATCCATGTTGGTCTAATTTGTGAAGGAGGCGGAGTTTCATCAAGCCGATCCAACATTTCCCCCTCAGCTGCAACACTTGGGGTTCACGCTGCGTCTTTACGCATGATCCAGCACCGCAGTGAAGTTGGTTTGAATTTGGATATTGGACATTACAGCTCCGCGCAGTCAGCGGGATCTAGCTCATGGTTAATCCGGTTGAGGGACTCCGATTTCGGCCAGCGTCTCTCAGCTGCTCCCTCCTCCCACACGCGGTGGTGCAGTTAGAGACCGTCAAAAAACTTTTGAACCAAGCTCTCTTGAGAAATAAAAATCAATAAATGTATTATCTTGTGACCAGCTAAGATAAAGTAATATAAATTGATGCCAATAGATAAAAATCTGTAAGGCACACTTGTTTTAATTAATTTTTAAGCTATTTTCAATTTTCAAGACAAAAATTTGGACTTTTCTTCAATAGCTTCCAGGTCATGTGACCCACTCACTCAAATTCTTTGTGAAATTGTTCTACTACTTCAGCCAACTATTGTCTTTGAATAAATCTTAAAAATTGAAAATAGCTTAAAATGGAATAAAAACAAGGGTGCCTTACAGATGTTATTTAGTGGCATGATTTTATATTAGTTTTGTCATAGGTGGTCACAAAATACGGAATTTATTGTTTTGTTTCTCAAGAGTGCTTGATTCAAAGGTTTTTTGGCGGTCCCTAAATGCACCACGCGTGTGGGAGGAGGGAGCAGCTGAGAGACGCTGGCCGAAATCGGAGCCCCTCAACCGGATCAACCATGAGCTAGATCCTGTTGACTCAACGGGACTTTTATAATCAACTACAGTATTTTCTTATCAAGCGAGCTCTGCATAGGGTCTAATGTAATTCTCCCAGCGCGATGGGAGACTCGTTTTGAGGAAACTACGGTTGTAGCTCAGTGTCTGCCTTGCTGTGGTTGCGGAGAGGTGTCTGTTTTGTAGAAGAAATCATCCGCCGATGAGTTATTGATCTGGAAAAACCGAATCTGAAACCTCAGAAAAACATTCAAATCCCAAATGTACAGCGTTCTAATTCTTCCAGTCTATTAGCAGCTTTCCTTAAGAGGTTGGACACTGAACGTCTGCCTGATGAGTTTGACATTACTTAAGCTTTAGTGCGGGGAAAAGCCATGTAGATTTGACCGATGCAGTAAAATGCTAACCAACCAATGGGAAGAAGTTGAGCCCTTAAGACACAGCCCCTCCTCATTTGCATAATGAGGCAGAAATGCATACAGAAATGTAAAAAGGACAGGCAGAAATGTAAAAAGGACAGGCAGAAATAAATAGCATCACAGAAATATATAGGGTAAAAAAATACAAAGGAAGAATAAAACAGACAAAAATATTATAACATGCACAAAAATAAATACTTAAAAAATATAAGTAATTAATAAATAAAGTTGAAGATTATAACGCACAATAAATAAATAAGGTAATTATTACAAAGGCGAATAAAAGAATAAGCTAATTAAAAGAGACATATACATTTATGTCTCACTGTATAATTTAATTTCTACCTACATTTATTAATTTGGTGGCAATTAATTGTATGCTTATTTATTTATTGAGCATTTATTTATTTCTGTATTTATTTTTAGATATGGAAGACTTGGTCCTCCATACTTTAGACCCGTCTTTAATGGAAATCACATATCCGGCTTTTGTAAACAGATTGTTTCCCTGATAAAATTTCTCGAACGGGAATAAGTCGACTAGATGCATGCCAGCTAAAGGACAGCGTGAGCAATCTTACATAATCCAAAGTTCCTCTATGGAGGATTTGGGAAGGGAAATGGGAGAGGGGGTATATATGTCTCTATGAAACGTGCCTGAAATGATGCTTTGCCAACGCCATCATTATGGTTCCTTTAAACCCTCACAAGTAAAACACCGACTCATTTTGTGGCTGAAAAGTGAGACTTTTAGCTGGTCCCGTTCACTAAATGCTCCCTATTGCCAAAGCTGTGGTAAGAAATGGGAATAACTGCATAAAAAAGAATGTGGGTCAGAACCGGATGGTCATTTAACACTGTGGGGATTTACAGGCAAACAGGGCTGACCACAGCGGGCTTTTAAATCTGTGGGTACGGTGCCGGTCCATTAGATCTCTCAGGTCCTCGTCTCAGACAACATTTCCTCCATCTAACAGGACAAATTACCATAAAAACCACTGCTTTTATCTTGGATCTCCATCGTGCCATGCGATTGCTCCCTAAGTCATGTCATCAGTTTTCAGCAGCTTCCAGGGGTTTTTTCAAGGCTAATTTGAAAAAAACTAGGCATTCGACAAACAAATTAAAATAACTATCGTAAGCAACAGACCTGTCATGTACCGACATGTGTTACTTCAAACTGTTATCTTCTTCTTCTGTCACTGATTCCAGTTATTTTTTTCAATGCAACATCTTCCCAAAGGGTCGTTTACTTATGTGGACCTCACTATTTATGCACAGACTGCAGCCAGTGCAAAGCAATATTGGCTTTAGGTTTCATATTAATCTCCCATAACTTTATCCTGACTCTTTGATGCACTACTATTATTATTATTATTACACTAACTTGTAACATCTAAGTGTGTTCAGTCAGAGGCAGCATATACGGGTTTCAGGACAAAGCTGCAGAGTCTGCCTCTGAGACAGGTATATGGCAAGCCAATTAACATTTAATCGCTAGACTGGATATTAATTACTGATATCCGCAACATAATATTGCCTAGTCAAAACTCTAATTACAGATTGCTGTAACTCAGTTTTGCCAAGGAGGATTTAAGCAATTTTGCCATTTATGTTTCATTAATAGCTATCAGTAATTTAGTTGTGACTTATCAGAATGACATTAGCTATATCTTAAATCAAAATTCAAACTAGTCACAGTGACGTGACGAGTCAAAATCACGGTACAGGTATCTTATAATTGTAATTCCGAATTGTTAAACTTACTGATTAAATGTTAAATGGGCTTGCCATATTCCGACTGCGGTACTGAGGTCAGTTTCTCCAAATTATGTCACAGAATCTTTTGAACTAATAGAAATCTGGATTCTAATTTCAATGCAAGAGGACCGTTTAACCCTAGGAGGGCGATTTTAGTCACAAACTTAGGATTTCAACAAATATGCACTAATTTGTCAAAATAATGACCAAAATATGTAGAATGTACTATAAGACAACCATGTTAACATTGTATTGCCAAAAAAAGGTTATTTAGGTGCAAGTTAAATACAAAATATCCCCTAATAAAATGGTTAGATGGAACATTTAAAACAAAGGGACGGGGATTACAGTCTTAATAATTCTCACCTTTGACCGGAGCCAGAGAAGGCCTCAGATTGTCCAGGTGATGGAAAAAGATCTTGTCATTGTTGGAGCTGGGAGGGACGGCTGCCGCGTCGCCGTTGGCTTTACTGCGGACGCGTTTGGGAGGATGAGGCTTCTTAAACAGCTGAAACACAGAAAGAAAAAAAACAATCATCTGTTAAAGCCGCCGCAGAGTAAGACTACAGGGTGACGGTCATGTGGGAAGCCAGCTCCTAACCTGTTTGGGGATTTGCCCAAAGTTGTTGATGAAGCCGATGGTGGCCGTCTCTTTCAGAGGGTCATTGATGTTGTAGATGTCCACCTGACCCTCGTAGAACAAGTGGTGGAAGACATTAACGGCCTCCACCGCTGGGGGGCCCTGCTGCTTGTAGCCGAAGATCAAGTCGATCCACTCGTGGAGGTGGGCGGAGACGTAGTCGCACTCCAGGGCCTGGAAACACGGGGCGGGGATAAATAAATAAACATCTCTAACCTGAAGACTTAGACAAACTTTATTGTCATTTGTGCATACAGAACGAAATTTCATTTGCATACAGCTTAAGAATTTCAGTGAATTGCAGTGGATTCCAGAATAAAGTAACTTTGCAGGATATAAAGTAACTTTGCAGGATATAAAGTAACTTTGCAGGATAGTAAAGTAACTTTGCAGGATAGTAAAGTAACTTTGCAGGAAAATAAAGTAACTTAGCAGGAAAATAAAGTAACTCTGCAAGATATACAGTAACTCTGCAGGATATACAGTAACTTTGCAGGATAGTAAAGTAACTTTGCAGGATAATAAAGTAACTTTGCAGGAAAATAAAGTAACTTTGCAAGATATAAAGTAACTTTGCAGGATATAAACTAACCTTGCAGGATAATAAAGTAACTCTGCAGGATATAAAGTAACTTTGCAGGATAGTAAAGTAACTTTGCAGGATAATAAAGTAACTTTGCAGGATAATAAAGTAACTTAGCAGGAAAATAAAGTAGTTTTGCAGGATATAAAGTAACTTTGCAGGATAGTAAAGTAACTTTGCAGGATAGTAAAGTAACTTTGCAGGATATAAAGTAACTTTGCAGAAAATAAAGTAGTTTTGCAGGATATAAAGTAACTTTGCAGGATAGTAAAGTAACTTTGCAGGATAGTAAAGTAACTTTGCAGGATATAAAGTAACTTTGCAGGATATAAAGTAACTTTGCAGGATAGTAAAGTAACTGCAGGATATAAAGTAACTTTGCAGGATAATAAAGTAACTTTGCAGGATAATAAAGTAACTTAGCAGGAAAATAAAGTAACTTAGCAGGATATAAAGTAACTTTGCAGGATAGTAAAGTAACTTTGCAGGATATAAAGTAACTTTGCAGGATAGTAAAGTAACTCTGCAGGATAGTAAAGTAACTTTGCAGGATAAAAAAAGTAATTTTGCAGTAATTTTTACAGGGTGGAGGAGGACAAGTATCCAGACTGTCTGTCATGAGTAGAGGGGGACTCCTACCTCTCTGTGGACTCTGATGAACTCCCGGGGGTCGCCTTTGGCCCAGGGTGGGAGGATGACGTCGCCCAGCTTGGTGCCGTTCTGCTTGGCGCCTGGAAGAGCGAGCCACAAGCGGCAGCGGACGTTAAATCGGACCTTTTCAGCGAACCTTAAAGCAAACTGCTCTGATCACCCACCCAGGTCGAAGTTGTTGGAATTCAGCAGGAATTCGGGCAGATAGAAGAACTCTGGGATCAGCTCCTTGACGTCGGCCATGTTGTGTTTGGAGGCGGAGAGCCACGCTTCCCGCACGCTGTGGAACATCCGGTCAGCCAGGTCAAAGTGGCCGCCCTGAAAATCACACAGACGGCTAAATCCTCGTTTCCAGACCACTGAAAGGTCTTTGCATCAGTTAAATAATTAAGCAGGTAGAGTAGCACCAAACTCTATTTAATTAAAAGATTTATCTGTTTGAAGGGACAAAAATGGGCCATTTTTCTTTTTTAGATTACAATTTGTTTTTTCTTTTCTGTGTTTTTTCCCCACACAGAAAAGTGAATTTTCTCATGAAGTGATTCAGAAATCAAAGATTTTACTGCTTTTTTAAATTGTTTATAAGGAATTTGATCAGGGACAAGATGTTAAACAATGTTAGATTTAATAGAAACCATCATCCTGTCCATAAGTCCTCCAGCTAGTATCTCATTCCCAGGCTTTAGAAGAAAACCTTTAAAATCAATACCGCTACAGAAAACTTATTTATCCAAGACTTTAATGAAAATGACAAACATTTTTTTCTCTTCTCTCCACTTGATTAACATTTATTTTAACTATTTCCGAATGAAAATAATTGTACATTATTGTTACTATTTCTATAGTTTACATTTGTTACTGCTACATATGTGTAATTATTGACGTGAAGCATTTCTAAATGTGCTTTTCATGAATAAACCAAGCATCACTCTTTGCAGGAGGCCTTTTTAGCCTCAGCTGAGGTGTGATTTATGGACAAACAGAGAAACAACAGAAAAACACCCAAAAGCAGAAATATTTGCTTTTGGTGCCCGATTTGCTCCAGTGGGTGGAGGCAGATGAGCGTTCACACTGAGCCTGGTTCTGGTTCTGCTGGAGGTTCTCCTCCCTGTTAAAGGGGAGTTTTCCTCTCCACTGTCGCTTCATGCATGCTCAGTATGAGGGATTGCTGCAAAGCCATCAACAATGCAGACGACTGTCCACTGTGGCTCTACGCTCTTTCAGGAGGAGTGAATGCTGCTTGGAGAGACTCTACACTGCAAAAAGGGAACTAAAAGTGAGTAAAGTTTTCTTGAAATTAGTATATTTTCGTTTAGTTGAGCAGCTAAATAAGACTATTTGCCTATGTAATGAGTATTTTACCCCTAAAATAAGATAATTAGATATCCTGCTCTTAAAATAAGATGGAGATGAATTGTTCTTATTTTAAGAGCAAACATCTTATTCCATTGGCAAATAGTCTTATTTAGCTGCTCAAATCAAGGACAAATACACAAATTTAAAGAAAATTTGACATATTTTTATTTCCTTTTTTGCAGTTTCTTTTCTAAACCAGTCTGTCTAGATCAGGGGTGTCCAAACTTTTTGTCACATGGGCCAATATTGTCAAATCAAAAGTGTTCGAGGACCAAAAAACATAATTTTAACAAAATTTTTTTTTTTTTTTACTTGCTTTACAAAATTCCACCATGCAATTTTTTTTTTTTTACTTGCTTTACAAAATTCCACCATGCAATTTTTTGATTAACAAATTTGTCAGATTTTCTGTAGGAAAGGAAATCATTGTAGGTTAAAAAGCATTTTGCACATTTGCCACATTAAAAGATGATCATCATGTCTGCAAGTTGTTTTGCATACTGGACCATCCTGATAAAAAAACAAAAATATTTTTTCTATTTTCAGCATTAAAAATTTTATTTGGGTCACGCTTTCTGTGAAAACACAGGCTGTATTTATCCAACTTCATTAGTTAAAAGCAGATTTTTGTGCACCAAAGCCTACTTTTGAGTATCGATGGGGTCCTATTTGCTAAGAAATTAAAAGCTGTGGTAATTTAAAGATGAATACTTTGTGAATACATTTTCATTTGCAAGAATATTTTAATTTTCCTGTAATAAGTTGACTCCAATTGAAAACAACAATGATCCATCTGCATCAACTGGCTCTGCTTGCGGGCCAAAGCACTTTTGAACTGGAGTTGGGGGGCCACACAAAAATCAGTCCGGGGGCCAAAAATGGTCCCTGGGCCCCACTTTGGACACCCTTAGTGTAGATCAGGGACCTGTAACCTTTACCGTCTAAAGAGCCATTTTTCCTACAGTCCACTTGAATTAAACTCGTTCAGAGCCGCAAATGTTGCCTGGCCTTTTGAAAAGAGACAAGTTATAATTTGTGATAAAGATCTACTGTAGGAAATATGTTGTCATCATTAAAGAAACTCCCTTTTATGTCTATTTTGAGAAGAGGGGGTGCTGATATTTATGGATAATGATGTAAATTATAGTTTCCAACGTAATTAAAAAATATTGGTTTAAAATTAAACTTTATAGCATCATTCTGTTGTGGGAATTAAAGCAATTATTCCAAGAAGAAACTGCTTAAACCTGCATTTATTACCATAATTACATTTAAATACCATAATAAAAATAGTTAAGAGCCACTGTGGAAGGTTCAAGGACTCCTGGTGGAGAAGATCTGATTGAATTGACGTTTTAAACTGCCTTGTGATGAGATGTGTTGTGAATTGGCTCTATATTAAAAAATAGTCTCTACTTATTTTCAATGCCATTCAGTTATTTCTCGTATTGATCAGATCAGAAGTCAGGCTCTGGTGGTGAGGATTAAAACCTGAAGTCGGAGGAAAATCTGCGTGAAAGGCTCCATCCGGACCAAATAGGAGGCGACAATCATGGCGGAGGAGTAGTGGGTCCCATAGTGGTACGCCGGGGTTTCTCCTGCAAATATTATAAAAAGACGACGCGGTCAGAGTAAGAGTCAGAACACGTAATTCATTCAGTATGATGCAGAATTCTCGCTTTACCAGGTGAAGGAAGAAGAAAACACATTTTAAAAGATGTTAGTGTGTTTTTTAGCTTATTCATACAGACAAGTAATAAATCACGTTTATCCGTCCTGTCCTTCCTGTTAATCTCACCGTTGGGATCTTCCCAGTCCTTGTATCTCTTCTTGTACTGCGTGAGCCGGTCGTCGGTCTGCGCGCCCATCGGCTTGGCCAGGTTACGGAACGTCTTGGGGTTGTTCAGGTCCAGTTCCTGATTTTTAAAAAAATAAGAAGAATGAGAAAGGAAAACCCGATCGAAGCGTGAATGGACGGCATGAAGTCCCCGCTCGCTCGCTCACCTCCACGTCGTAGTCGGCCAGGATCCAGGGGAAGACGGGGTACTGCATCAGGTCGTTGTAGGAGCGTCCCGCCAGCGTGTTCAGGTGCATCAGGTACTGGAAGTTGCTGATCTCGCCTCGCTGGAACAGAAAAGAGACGCTCGCTCAGGCGGGTCCGGTCCAGACGCTGATTCTACGGAGCCAAAACACGAGAGCGGCTTCTTACCTCCCACCTCTGAGTGACCGACTTCTCACCAACCAGCGTGCTGAGGAGTCCAGAGCTGATGGACATGAGGACGGACAAGACGAAAAAGATAAAATATCTGCTGCTCCTTCTGGTGACCAGTTTTACTTTTTGCTATTCTGGCGTTTTACCTCAGCTAATTACAATTATAATAATAACCAACAATTTACAAATATTTACAATAACAACAATGATTAAAGTTAATTCATATTTTTATTCATGTAATATAGAGATTATTTATACAATAGTATTATTTCTGAAATTAAAAAATATGAATATTAATTTAGAATACATTTCCTTATTGTGAATTTTGCTTTTTTCATGTAAAGGCTAGTTATAGGAACACTAATGAATAAACTAATTACCCTTGTTCAACGCTGGTGTTGGGCCTCTGACCCGAAACCGACTCTGAGCTGTCGGCCAGCGACGGCACAACCGCCAAGAACCTGCAGAGAACCAAACATTGGTCAACATTCATCCATCCATCCATCCATCCATCCATCCATCCATCCACCCATCCATCCATCCCTCTACCTCTGATGTTGCCTCACTCGGTTGTGGAGTGCCACAGGGTTCTGTCTTGGGCCCTGTGATGGCCAAACCAATGGCCACACCTTAAAAGTCTGTACCACACATGCACTTTTCATTTACCAATCAGTATATGCACACTTTAGTTTGCAATAAAACTTTATTCTTAGTATAAGTACATGTGGTCTATTTGTAAGCGTGCACATTTAGTTCACTTTTGTACTTAGTCAATTATCCATACCTTTTTTTGTGTTTTTGTTACTAATCTTTATTTCTTACCTTCCATGGTGCTGGGGAGTTTAGCCAGACTAAAGATGGCAGCCAGGGCTGAGATCAACTAAATACAGGGAGGGGAAATTAAGGTTCCACCTGCTTTTGCTGGAAGAGGGAATTTGTATTTTTCTTTCTTTGTTTTGTATTTCACTTAGGGTTTATATTTAGAGGTTGTGTGTTTTTCGTTGTTCTTAGATTAGTTTATTGCCAAACTTAACTGTACTGCTTTGTTTTGTCATTTGTGTGTTTGTTTGGTTTTAATTACCCCTATTGTGTTATTGGTCTGATCAGCCAGTGTATATATACCCTTGTGTGTCATTTGTTTGTAGGTCAGTTATGTATGGTTGTGCAGTCAGTTAGTTTGGGCACAGTTTGCTTCAGTTAAAGTTTGTTTTTCTTTTTTTTTTACCTCTTTTATGACTCTGGAACCCACCATTTTTGTACTTTTGGCTTTTGGGTTAAAAAAAAAACAACTTTTGAGTAATTTCCTGTGACTCCTCATGCATTTTTACCTCGGTCCACCACAGGCCCTTTACTGTTTTCTTTGTATTTTCAGCCATTTGGGTCAATATTCAGAAGGCATAACATTTCATTTCATTGTTCTGCAGATGATCTGCAAGTTTATTTGCCTGCAAATTCAGGAAATTTGCAAATTCTCTTTGAATGTCATACAAAAGTGAAGGACTGGATGTCACAATTGTCTAACGCTAAGTGACACTAAAACTGAAATAGTTGTGTTTGGAAATCCATTTAACATCACAGCCTTGGGCAAGTTTAGTAGCTACTGTCTTAATTCTGCTAGAAACCTTGGTGTGGGTTTGGACAGCTCTTTTAAATTTGATAAGCAAGTAATCACAGTTGTTAAATCAAGCTTTTTCCAGTTGCATTTAGTAAAGTGAAGCCGTATCTACCTCATGCTGATCTAGAGCGTGCCATTCATGCCTTCAGTACATGTCGTTTGGATTACTGCATCTCTTTGTGTTGTGGGCTCAATCAGGCCTCCATTCATCGCCTGCAGGCAGTTCACAACGCTGCAGCTCGTTTACTTACAGGCAGGAAATTAAAAAGCTTATAACTCCTGTTAGCTTCACTGCACTGGCTTCCAGTCAGCTATAGGGTTCATTTAAAGATTTTATTAATGGTTTTTAAATGTTTGAATGGATCAACAAGATCAGGAAATCAACTGACTTTGTGCCAAGATGGCGGCTGAAAACTAGAGGAAACCGAGCGTTTGCTGTGGCTGCACCGAGACTCTGGAACTGACTTCCTTTGAGTATCAGAACAGCCTGATAGCTTTGCTTTGTTAAGTCTTTGTTAAAAACTCACCTGTTTGCACTGGCTTTTAACTCAAGCTGAGCAGATAATTTTATCATTCTTTTATATCTATCTATTTATATATTTTTTCTTTTAGTATTTTTAGTGTTTGAACTTTATCATTTTTAACTTTGTTATTCTATCTAGATAGATAGATAGATAGATAGATAGATAGATAGATAGATAGATAGATAGATAGATAGATAGATAGATAGATAGATAGATAGATAGATAGATAGATGCACATATTTATATGTTTTGTCGTTGCTGCGTACAATACTTTGAACAGAGGCATCCGTATTAAACGTGCTGTATAAATAAATCTGACATCCATCCATCCATCCATCCATCTATCCATCCATCCATTAATCCATCTAGTGCAGACCAGTAGGAAGAGCCAGATCCTTCTTCCCACAGAACCTCTCCAGTCATCACAGTATTTTTAAACAGAAATATCTAAATAATCACTCAGGTTTCAGGCTGGGCCCCAGAGTCTCCTCCCAGAGGGACCCTGGACTTTATCCAGATGAAGCAGACAAAGCCCTGATCCCTCAGTCCTCCTGCTGCTCCATCCCACCATCACTCCTTAACGAGACACCAAGATGCGTTAACGCCTCTCCTTCAGGCCACAGACTCACTCACGAACCCTAGGGAGCCTTTCTAGGGCCCGTGGCCCCTGACACTGAAGCGAGAACTACATCATCTGCAGAAACCCAAAGATGAGACCAGAGCAGGACTCTGTGCTCCCCGCGTCTCTGGATCCTGCCCACAGGAACACGGACGCAGCAGCAACGGGTTCAGTCAGTTTCCCCGTGAAGGCTGTACCTTTGGTAGACTTTGTTACGAACTCCCTTCTGGAAGGCCAGCAGGTAGTTCCTCCCATCTGCTGAGAAGACTTCCACCGCCATGGGCTGGAGGGAAACAACAACAGGGTTTTACTCTAAAACAACAGAAACCTTCAGAAATTATCATGTTAGAGAAGGACACGCTAAAACAACATCACGTTTTTTTTTTGTGTGCATGTAAAACATCAGCATGGAGAATAAAATTCACAGCCAATGGAATTATCATGTAAATTATATTCATATTTCCAGTTGAAACAGATCTACAAGTTGTGAAAAGTTGAATGAATGAATGTATTTGATCACTTTCAATCCAGTTACAGAAAAGCATGTACAACTAGAAAAAGCTGTTCCTGCGTAACAGCGAGTGAGAATGAAAATCTGCGGAATGATTAGAGCAGAAGCTGCAGAAGAGAAAAAGTAGTTGAAAAAGACGCTGAAATGAAAGAAGAACCAATTTGAACATGAAAGGACAACAGCTGAAGGATTAGAAGAATGTCATGAAAAAGCTGAACTAGTTGAGGGTAGTTCAAGGATGTTTGAACATGTTAACATTTGAAAGTTAGCATAACCATGAGATATAGCAGTATTGTAGTGAAGTCAGCATAACTTTTATGTGAACATTTTAAAATTTGAATGAAGTTTGTAGCTGAAAGTAGGCAGCCATAGTAAGCTGTGAAAAAGCACAAAGTTCTTGTAGATTTTGAAGGAATTTGCATTAATTTCAATGAGGAAAAAATAATACACAAAGTTAAATATTTTAGTATTTTAAGTATAAAAGTTAGCATAACCATGAAATATAGCAGTAATGTGGTGAAAGAAGTTGAACGTCTTGATACCAAAATAGTTGAAATCGGTTTTTAGTATGCAGGAGTAGTTAGACGCTGACAGAATAATAATAATAAAGAAAAACAGGAAAAAAGAAGTGAGAATGCTGTATAAAAAAAGTGAATAAGTGAATAAACTAAGCTGTCTGAGTGTAGAGTGTTGTGAGCTGCCGACCTGCAGCAGGTAGCGCCTCTTGTGAACCTCCTTGATGTCCTCGTAGGCGAAGATGCTGCAGGTTCTCTTCAGCTGGCTCTGGCCTTGCCGCGCTCCTCTGGGGATGATGGCCTCGTGCAAACTGGACAGAAAACACGGAGGGGTGGAAAATATCATCTTCTGCCCTCTTAAGACTTTAGCTTACGTTACGCAACAATCACAGCACAAACAAATACAGGGATGATCAAAAGGGAAGACCTTCCAATTGAAAGATTTAAGTATTAAACGACTGTAGGATACATAAACCTGCAATAAAACATGTTAATGACAAATTCATTTGTTTCATAATTAAGCGATTAATGTTTGTATGTGCGGTGGAAAGTCTGCAGATGTATGTTTTGTATGATTTTATTAAGGCTATGAAACTATATGTCACTTAGAGTTGCCAAAACGAATTAAAAAAATCAACTATTTCTAAACCCCTTTCACCCTTAATGTCACATTTATCCTTTATAATTCATCTGCAAAGCCAATAGCCTGGTCGCATAAGGGAACACGGCATTAAATTAACCCTTTGGTGAAGCTTTTTGCTCAGTTTCAGCTTTCTGTCTTCTTCTGCTGGACTACAAAAGACGTTTGCTTTGACTAGGCCATTCCAGCGCTACTGTTCTGCTTTTGTTGGAAGCATAAACTTTCCTAAGCCGCATCTATGTTGCAAACATCTAAAGGTTTATGTTCAAAACAGAAGGATTGGAAAACAATAGTAACCCCACAGCATGATACTGCCCCCACCGTGTTCTTATGCTGGTGCACAGTGATGACTTTGTGCCAATCAAACCCTTTGAAGTTAAGGTTTGTGTCTTTTAATTTGTGCAGCACTTTGGTCTATTAAGGTGTTTTTTAATGTAGAAATAAATCTGGATTGGATTGAATTTTGATCCACCATGACCAGCTGATTGCTTATCTTATGCACTTTTGCGACCAGATTATTCCACATTTATCTTAATATTTTGTTTCTAACAGATTTGTTAGCGTTTAGCTAAATTGCAAAGGATATATGTCACATTAAAGGGGACTTATCATGCAAAAAAAAATTTTTTAGCCCTTAAATACATTTTGTTGCGAGTCTCTAGGTGTGTAGAAAATGTGAACGTAGTCTCTCCAAGAGCTGCATAGATATCTTTTTATTTTGTTTGGGTCTTATTTTTCAAGCAGTTTTCTCTCATTATGAATGAAATTTAAGACCTACAGAAATGTCCAGAAGAATAGCAGTCATGAAATGACTCGCAAAATAGGTGAATGTGTTCAAATTGACTAAAGCATATATATATATATATATATATATATATATATATATATATATATATATATATATATATATATATATATATATATATATATATATATACATACATACATACATACATACATACATACATACATACATATACATATATACACATACCCCGATACATTTACTTGAGTAAGTTTTTGGAAAAATTTTACTTTTAGGAGTATTTTCAACGCAAAGTACTTTTTCCTTTTACTTGAACGATATCATTAAGAAATATCGCTACTTTTGAGTAAAATTATGGCAACTCTACTGACTGCAAGTAACTTCATTGAATAAAAAAATAGACTTGTTTTAACCAGAAGTTAACCAGAATTTTTTTTGTTAAAGTGAGACCTCCGGGGCGTAAGACATTTGAGACCTATTAAAAAAAATTAAGACCTGAACATGACAATTTTATGAATTCAGGACTTTTTAAAGGCCTTAAATTTTGATTTTCAAATTTAAGACGTTTTAAGACCCTGTGGAAACCCTGGCTAAATTTTGTGAAAGCTGCCATTTTTATTTCTCGCAACGAGAAATAAAAAATGGCAGCTTTGTAGTCCAAGCTGAATAACGGCGAAGCCACGAGTGGATAAATAAAAATGTTTAGTTGTTAGGTGTATTAACCCACACAGTTAATTACACCGTCTCCTAGGGTGCTACAAAAATGTCCGAAGGGGGTGGAGCAGAACGCTCTGTGACCTGGAGGGGGGCGGGGCTTTAAGTGCCTCCTATGCATTTAAAGAGACGGTACCAAAACGAGTTGCTTTCAGACGCACTTCAGAACAGGAGTAAAAGAGGAGCTGTGGGGCAACAATAATGAGGAATTCAGACCAAAGCATTGCAGTTCCACTTTATAAAGACCACAGCTGAATGATTTCAATGTGAAAATGAAGGCATTAAAAAGCACAATATGTTCCATCTGATGCTGGAAGACGTTTTGAAATGGTCATGGCGCCACCTTACAAAAACCTGGCCTTTAAACAGACTGTAAAGATAAATGTAAATTTTTGTTTTTCAGCTTCCTTATAAATAATGTATTGGCTTTTTGGGGATATAATCAAAAAAGTCACAAAGGTGGTACAACACTCTTAAATGTGAGGGGAATATCTACAAAGTGCAGCAACCATCTGCTGTCCTTCTTTTTCTCGTTTCTGGCTCTTTTCTAATTGCGTCTCTCAGGAAAAGGCAGAGCAAGCTTCATAAAAAGATACATTTGTGAAAAAGAAAGAAAGCTCTGCTGATTTCCACGACGCATGCTCCATCAGGAGCATTACATCACCCAGCCGTGTCCAGAGGGCTGACGTCACGCTGTGCCGTCTGTCAGCCGCAGCTTCAGGAAGTCTCTGAAAGGACGCGGAGCCGCAGAGAGGAGAGGACTTACTTGGGCGGCAGCGTGTCGATGTCCCTGATTTCCCTGGAGACGGTCATGGTGTAGCCGTCGATGACGTAGAAGTGCTCCTTACCGAAGAGCAGCAGGCCTTCGCTGGTGTCCAGCCCCTGCACTCTGGCACAGCGGTACATGTGCTGAATCTGGAGGAGGACGATAACAGGCAGCCGCTCAGATAAAGGAAACCCTGAACTGGAATCAAGGTTGTTCAGGAGAAAAAGCAGCGAAGGAAAAGATGATTAAAGGGAAAACGTGTGAAAGTGATGGCGCACAGCTCTGTGCAGATCATCAGATGCTTCAGATAAAACGCTGCACTGGACCGGAGTTAAACATGTTTACATGAAAAGAAAGGAGGGAGAGAGAAAAGAGAGAGAGAGAGAGAGAGAGAGAGAGAGAGAGAGAGAGAGAGAGAGAGACGAACGGGGCAGAAGGAAGATAGGGAGGATGGAAAGAAGGAAGGAAGAACAATGGACTGAGGGAAGAAGGAGAGGAAACAAAGTTAGGTAGCAAGGAAGGAAAGAAATAAGGAGTACAAGCAGGGTAAAAGAAAAGGATCGATGGAATGTAAGAAGGAAAGAGGAAACAAGGAGAATTGGAAGGACAGATAGAAAGAGGGGAGGAAGCAAGAAGGGAATGAGGAAAGGAAATTAGAAAGGAAGGAAGGAAGGAAAGAAGGAATGGAGAAAGGAAGAGACACAGGATGGAGGAAAGAAGGGAGAAGGGAAAAAAGAAAGGAAGAACCAACGGAAGTGATAAAAAAATAGGGAAGGAAAGAAGTACAAAGAAAATAAGGAGAGAAAGAATGTAAGAAAATGGAGGAGAAAAATACAAAGGAAGAAAGATGGATAGAAGGAGGATGGACTAATATAGAACGTTATAGGAAATAAAGTCTGAAAATAATTTCCGGACACCAAAGGAAGCTTATCTAGATCTCAGCTGATCTACCTGAATAAAAACATATTTCTATTTTCCAGAGACCAACCATTCCATAGTTTCTTCGTCTCTGAATCAAAGCGACTCGTATGAAATAAAAATCCTGTTGAAAATGTCAGGATGCTGATTAACTCTGACTCTGTAAATACTAAGAGGGCCAGGTTAGACTTTTCCTTTTGCTTTAAACGCATCTAAAGGCGTCCAGCCTCTGAACTGCTGGTACGGCTCAGGAAAGAAGGGAAAAATCATCTGCAGGCAGAAAATCAGTCATGGCGTAAAACATTATCAGGCCTCTGATTGGACAGATAACGGCCACAAATCTATTTCACATTTCTGCAAAGTTAAGATGTGACATCAACCATGAAGCTGCTCAACTAGATCAGCTCCATTATCAAAATAATGATCTAATCAAATGAAAACTAGAAGCTCTGAAATCCTGCAACCACCGGCGTTATCTTACTACCGTATTTGTCGGACTATATGGTGCATTTAAAATCCTTAAATCTTCTCAAAAATTGATGGTGCGCCTTATGATTACCGTTGTGCTTACTGACTGATTTTATGCGGTAAAAAGGGCTCAAAAAACTGTTAAAATGTGTAAATACGACTTTGGTTAGCATGAAGCCGCTCCGCTCAATGGATATTAGGAGCATTACGGTACACTGTGTCACTACCTGATAGGACCCCTGAGCTGTCTACCAGACTGCCTGACTGTAATGTCCAAACTAGAAGTGCATTCATGCACTGCAAAAAGGAAACTAAAAGTAAGTAAACTTTTCTTGAAGTCAGTGAATTTTTCCTTGGTTTGAGAAAATAAATAACACTACCTGCCAATGGAATGAGATTATTGCACTTAAACTAAGAACGATTCATCTCTATCATCTTATTTCAAGTACAGTATATCTAATTATCTTATTTTAGGGGTAAAAATACTCATTCCATTGGCAGATCATCTTATTTATTTGTTCAAATCAAGGAAAAATACACTAATTTCAAGAAGATTTTATTTACTTTTAATTCCCCTTTTGCAGTGTGTAAGGCAGCCCACGCCCAGAGTATACGCTAGCAACAATAAACCTATTAAGTAAATTAAATATAAAAGTTACGTTTATTTTGGCCTTATGTTAGAAACAGGGCAGTGTAGTCCAGCTACTCTGTCCTCCTGACAGAGACGTATAGAGAGCTGTGGATGTGGAGGAGAGTATAATTTTCTTGAAATTAGTATATTTTTCCTTGGTTTGAGCAGTTAAATAATTTGCGAATGTAATGAGTATGTTTACCCCTAAAATAAGATAATTAGATATCCCGCACTTGAAATAAGATGACGGAGATTAATTGTTCTTAATTTAAGAGCAAATAGTCTTATTTACCTGCTCAAATCAAGGAACAACAGTCAGTTCAGGAAAACTGTAGTTCCCTTTCTGCAGTGCAGAGTGATATTACACATTTAGAAAGAATATTTAATGCGCCCTATGGTCTGAAAAACAGGGTAAACGACTTTAGATATTTCTGCGCTCCTCCTCACACCTTCTCTCCCTCCTCCAGGAGGCGCAGCAGGGACGTGTTGTCGGTCCTTTGCTCCTCCTCAGGACCTCCGGACTCCAGCAGCTGGTCCTGAAGCTGCTCCTGACTGTCCTCGTCTGCACCGTCTGCTGTGGACCGGGACCTCTTCAGAGGAGCCTTCACCAGACCTGGGGAGCAGAGGACCAACGCAGGTTAGAGGCGTCTTCTAACGCTGGACAGGTTCCAGTGGACGAGCAATGCTGACAACACCAGGGAGGAACATCTGCTCCATCAGTACCTTTGACTCTAGCGATGGTGTCCTCGCCGTGCTCCGGCTCGTGCTGCGTGGTCTCGCCCTCCGTGCTGTGCTCCACAGAGTGCTGGTACATCCCCGGGTTTCCAGACAGCAGGCGCATGTAGTACTCCTTGCTGTCGTAGCTGATGGCTCGCCGGTACCGCAGAGGCTTCTGGAGGCGGACAGGACGCAGGGGAGAATAAAGGCTTTTATAAAAAACCCGTGAAATGTTTTTTGGTTTTAACGATTCATGATCGTATTCAGGAGGTACGGTGGCTGAGAGGTGCAAAGGCAGTACGAGTACATGAACGCGCTGCAAACACAAAAAGTTCTGCAAACACAAAACAGAGGCAATGGAAAAATGCAGCAAAAAGGAGAAACGCTGTAATCACAGAAATTAGACACATGAAGTGCAAACACAGATGATGCTGACACACAAAATACATGCAAAGGCGAAATACTGCAAGTAGCAAAAACTGCTGCAAGTTAAGAAAAGCTACAAAGTCGCTCCACATTACGGAAGTCCTCCAGACCACTAGGGGGAGTCAACCATCAACCCAGTCATATGCGACCAGAACGGTGGCCCAAAGGAAACTTGGATAGAAGAAAAGGTACGTTTTCCTTTGTGTCTTTTTAAACCATTAACCTTTTTACAATATTATAGAACAGCAACATGTATATTATATATTATATATATATATATATATATATATATATATATATATATATATATATATATATATATATATATATATAATTTATAGTAGTTTCCATTTCTGATGTGTCAATCACTGCGGTAGAACGTTGTCGACTCCCCCTAGTGGTCTGGAGCACTTCCGTAATGCGGAGCTACTTACTTACTAATTTTTTTATTTATTTTTTGCAGCATCTAGTGACTCACTTTTTATTGACAGTAGACTGACAGGAAAGGGGTGGAAAGAAGGGGAGAGACATGCGGCAAAGGACCGCAGGTGGACTAAAGGCCACCAAACATGGTCGCGCTACCCGCTACACCACCGGCGCACCCTTTTGTAGCTTTTCTATCTTCCAGTTGATTTTTGCTACTTGCAGCATTTTGCCTTTGCATGAATTTTGTGCATCAGCATCATCTGTGTTTGCAGCATGTTTCCACTTTGTGTGTCTATTTTCTGTGAATGCAGCGTTTCTCCTTTATGCTGCATTTTTCCATTGCGTGTATTTTGTGTGTCAGCCTCTTCTTTGTTTGCACCTCTCGGCCACCGTAAGAATGAGTTTAAAAGTGAAAACATCTGGTGGATGCAGCAGTTAGTAACGTTTAAACTTGTTCCACAGCAAATGTACTCAGCTTACATTGACCCTAAAGCTGTGTCATTAGAAGGAACTGCCGTTCCAGACAGGGTTAGTGCTGGTGTTAAATATAATACAGGAAGAAGAAAGTACACAGTAACAGCAAAATCCTGTCAAAACACTCAAGAAAAAGTTAAGTACACCCCATTATTCAACAACTTGTACAACATTTAGTATAAATAGTTTGTGTTTTGTATCAATTTATCGGTCTCTCAAATGGCACCATGTCTTTTAAATGTTGACCCACATCTTATTCATCTGGATGAGGGCTGGCCTTTGACGTTGATTCAGCCATTTTTTTCTACAGTTGCAGGTTTAAAACATGCAGTCACACCAGGCAAAACAAAGAGCTGGTTAATCATCATCCACAGGGACGACAGGAGGGTACCTGAGCCAAGGGGACTAGGGGCACCAGAGGTGGGGGGGAAGGCTGGAAAAGGTACAGAGAGGAAGGTTGAAAACAAAACTATGTGATGCATTTTTTTATTTTTATTTCTATCTATATGTCAAAAAGGTCCCACAAAAAATGTATATAACGCGAAAAATGATCATTAGAAAAACCCTTTTTAGTAGGGCTGGACGCTATAGAGAAAAAGCATATTGGTAAAATAGAAATCATATTGATCGATATCGATTATCAACAAATTCAAATCATATATTTTAAGTGCAGCCCTGGCCGTTTTTTTAACCTAGTTTTAGATACAAAACACACAAATACTGAATTCTAACTCAACCCTTTGTTCAACAAACGTTTTACCAAAACCGCAAGTTTAAAAAAAAAAGAAAGCGCAGAAAGCGTAAAGAAAGCGATATAAAAGCTTTTTTTCTATCATCGATATACGTCTAGTGATCAATAGATATTGAATTATTGAATTATCGTCCAGCCCTACTTTTTAGTATTTAAAAACTAAAAATTAAAGCTGTTATTCTTCAGGACTGCAATTAAGGAACCTGCAGCAGCTGGTGGCTGACGTGTGCTGCAGTTTAAACTGTTTAAAAAAGCCGAATCCTCCCCTGCTGATAGCGCGTTGTTAACATCAAAATGTTTTCTCAGGACTCTGACGAAGATAATTTACTTAAGGCTGAGTTTATTTCCCAGGTTCGGTTCATTAAGAGTTTAATGGGACACTGAGGAGGGGAACATCTGTGGCGATGATGGCGGTAAGAGAAGCCAAGGGAGCTGTAACCAGCGAGCCGTAAAACCAGGAAGGAAAGACTTCTATGTGCAGGAATACCCAAAGAGCACGGCTGAATTATGTTTAAAGGACCAGAACTAAACCGGTAAATGACCATCAGAAGGGACTTCATGTGTGGTTTCATTAGATCTAGAGGAAATCTTTGGTTTGGGGAATCTTTGGCTCGTTTAGGGTTAATCTTTAAACCATTTAGCCTCCAGATACCAGCTTCTATCCCTGAGTGGCTGGATGGGCAGGGGGGGTTATGTTGTTCAATAAAACGACATAAATGCCCCATAAAAATTAAATAAAAGTGATTATTGACCCTCTGTGATGCTGAGAAACTAAGCTTTAATTATCTCTGTGCTGATAATTCCAGAGAATTGTTTAGCTTATTTCTGCAGACTTTCGTGTGACAGAAATGATCTACCAGCTCCTTTTCAAGCTAAAATGTGTGCTGCAGGAAGCAGGTTAAACTGTGTAAAATACCTTCTGATTCATCTTTAATAAAAGCTATTCCCCTTTTCAAAGGAGGTTTTTGTGTCTGAACACCAACAGTTTTGAAGGCTAGCCTGCCGCTGCTTTGCTGCGCTGTAGTTTGAATTATTTAACAAATTCATCCTGTTTTTCACTCAATTCCCAGTGCCTCTAGTCACCAGGAAATGACATTTTTCAGCTAACAGTAATGACTCAGTTTATCCATTTCTTTCACTGCAAAAAGGGAACTAAAAGTAAGTGTATTTGTCCTTGATTTGAGCAGCTAAATAAGATGATCTGCAAATGGAATGAGTATTTTTACCCCTAAAATAAGATAATTAGATATACTGCACTTGAAATAAGATGACGGAGATGAGTTGTTCCTCTTTTAAGGGCAAAAATCATATTTCATTAGCAGATCATCTTATTTACCTGCTCAAATCAAGGAGAAATACACTAATTTAAAGAAAATGTTACTTTTATTTGCCTTTTTGCAGTGTTTTGTCGCAATCTCTGTCCAACGTTGTGCTCAAATGCATTTAAATGACCCAGTTCCTGACATTTTCGGTGAATGTTTTGCTCAAAGAGGCAGTTTTCCTTTCACAAAGCATCACACCATTAAACAACTTGCTATAAAACTTATTTGGCCAACAACAACTACTTCACACAGCAAAAACTATGATATTTCCCCTTAAACCTGCCACGTGGTCATCTTTGTCGTCCACGCACTACTCTGTGCACAGGAATCCTGAAATAATCTGATTGGATGAAGAAACACACAAAAAAACACCTGATTGGCCCTGAGGAGAATATTCTAGTAACCAATGGGAGACCAGCATGAAGTCACATGGCAGCTAAAAGTGTTAGGATGTACAAACCTATCTGTCCGGCGCTCTATCTGCATTGAAACATTAAAATTAAGAGGCTTGTACAAAAAAAACTCGGGAATCGTGAAGAATCAAAAGTCTAAACTTTATCCCTGCATTCTTGATAGGAGAGGCGCCCTAGCGCCCCCTATTGAGAAGCCGCCACAGTGAGAATATGGAAGACGGATTCTGTCAAAATGTAAAAGTAACGCTTTTTTTCAGCTCTCACACTTCTTCTCTCTGAGAAAAAAACAAAAGCCGACTTTGAGGAGACCTGTACTGATTATGGCAGAAATGCCCCGTCAGCGGATTTTTCTCGACTTGACCCAAATACCTGAGCACAGTTGGTGTTTGTCTCGGCCTCGGGGATGTACGGGTAGTGGATGTAGAACATGTCGTTGCGGACCATCTTCTTCCTCATCCTGCAGGGCCCCTCCGTCATCTCCAGCGTGAACTTGTCCAGGTGGGAGCCGATGGGCGGGCCCCAGAGGCCCCGCTCCCGCAGCAGCTCGTACTCGATGGCGGCCCAGTCTTCGGTCACGTACTTCAGGGCGTTCTGCTGCCGCTGTGGGACACCAGAGGCGGGCGAAAAGTTTTAAAAGAGGCGCCTATGAGTTATGAGTGGAGCTGAAAAAAATGGACTTGTTCTCTGCAGAGTCCCTGCTGTTTGGTTTAGGGCTGAACGGTTTTGGAAAATAATCTAATTGCGATTTTTTTATCTTAATATTGCGATTTAATGCGATTTTTTTTCTTCAGTTTAATTTATCATGTCTTTTTAAACATATACCAACAACAAATCCATCGGTTTCATCGCTGTGCAGATCAGGTGCTAAAAGAGCCGCTGTGTCTGAACTCGGAGCAGAAATGATTGCGTTCAGCGATATATTTCAACCTGTGACGGCTGCATTTACAGCCACACAGATGTGGTAACAAATATCCTTTATGATATTTAGTTTTTTTTACATATAGGGTTTGATTTACAGAGCCATTACATTAGTTGGAATTTATTTATCACCATTACACTGCATTTCAAAATTAGTGTGCACATGTTGGTTTAGCCTCTTTTGTTATGACTCTGTTTAACTTATACTCTGATTTGGGCCACACCACATCAGTGCTATGGGGGGAAATGGAGCTTGCTTCATTTGGTTTAGTTTGGTTTGTGTATGTTTTGCTCCATGTGTTTCTTTTGTGGACTGATCACAAAATAATTGATTTAAAGTTCCTCTTGGTCTCATTAAGGCAGGTCAGTTTGTTTGAGTGAGTTCTGTTAGTTATTTTGAGTAGTTCACTGCAAAAACGGAACTTAAAATAAGTAAAATGTTCTTAAAATGAGTGTGTTTGTCCTTGATTTGAGCAGGTAAATAAGATGATTTGCCAATGGAATAAGATTTTTGCACTTAAAATAGGAACAACTCATCTCCATCATCTTATTTCAAGTGCAGTATATCTAATTATCTTATTTTAGGGGTCAAATACTCATTCCATTGGCAGATAATCTTATTTACCTGCTCAAATCAAGGACAAATACACTAACTTTAAGAACATTTTACTTATTTTTAGATCTGTTTTTGCAGTGTTTTTGTTCCTTTGACCTCTTTTCTGGATCCATTTTGTACTTGCTACATTTTATCTTTTTTGGGTTAAATAAAAGAACCGTGTTTTTTTTAAATACACCTGTGCCTGACTGTCCTTGCTGCTCGGTCCATCACACAACCATAACTGTGATTTTATTTAGACTTTTCTCTGCATTAACCACAAGCAACAAAAATGGCCTTTAGATAAAGATGTCTATAAACAAGGACGTTTTAAAACAAGAACTTTAAATGTTTTTATTAATCAGAATATTATTCAAGAGAACAGCTTTTAATTGATTTGGACATCAATCCTTGTTGAACATAAAGTGAAACCAACAAACAGGTCTATGTATTAAACTGATTGACCAGAACTTAATGCTGTGGTGAGATTTCTGAAAGTTTCTGGTAAAACAGTATGATTATATAAACTCTAAAACAAGTAATAAAATTAGATTATCTCACTGCTGCAACTGTCTTCCCGTCCATGTGGAGACAAACCCACTTTAAACATTTTACTGACACCTAAAGGTCTAATTCACTAATTGTTACAAAGCCAAAAATTTCAGAACTCTGCGATTTGGAAATTGTGTTTTTTTATTGTGATTATATTGCAAATGTTAATTGTGCATCCCTAGCTTGGTTACCTCCTGGTACTCCTTATACTGCATGGCCACCAGGTCCCGGACGACGGCGATGTGCGTGAACATCCACTGGAACGTCTCCTGTGGGTCAGAAAGGCAGAAGGAGCTCTGAGCACAGCTGCTCCGGCCGTAAACAAATCTTTTTTAGCTTTTTTTTTAAAAACGTACCAGAGCAGACGGACTGTTTTTGTTCAGGCTGTTCTCCTTCTTGTTGCGACGCACACCCGTCAGCTTGGACAGGCCGAAGCCGCTGCTGACTCTGGACAGTTTGGACTGGGCGGCCGGCGCCGCCGCTTCACCGCGACTGATGCACTTTTTCTCGTGGGCTGATTCCCCGGAGAAGAAGAAGAAGAAGAGAAGTCCAGGTTAGAGCCTGAGATCAAACAGTACGTCTTTCACGATTAACGGGGTTCAGTTTGTAGCTGAATAGAAGCAGCAGCTGGTTGAAGCGCTTTAAACCAGCCGGATGTGACGGATGCTCGCATCATGATTGGTGGATGGGTGGGTGGGGGGGGGGGAACAGGAAGTGCTTCACTGAGCTGTCGGTGATTTCTACCTGAAACCTTTTTCCTCTCAGCTTCCAGTCACTAAAGACAATACACTCAGAGTCATCAGTCTGCCACATCCATCCATTTATCCATCTATCCATCCATCCATCCATCCTTTTATCCATCTGTCCATCCATCCATCCATTTAATCATTTGTCCATCCATCCACCCTTTTATCCATCCATCCATCCTTCCTTTTATCCATACATACAAACATCCATCCATCCATCCATCCTTCCTTTTATCCATCCATCCATCCTTCCTTTTATCCATACATACAAACATCCATCCATCCATCCTTCGTTTTATCCATCCATCCATCCATCCTTTTATCCATCTGTCCATCCATCCATCCATTTATCCATCCATCCATCCATCCATCCTTTTATCCATACATACAAACATCTGTCCATCCATCCATCCATCCATCCGTCCATACATCCATCCATTATTTAATACATCCATCCATCCATCCATACATCCATCTGTCCATCCTTTTATCCATCCATCCTTTTATCCATCCCTCCATCCATCCCACCATAAAGTGCAGCAGTTAGGAAATCTCTGGTCAGAGGAAGTTGTCCTGACATCTTCCACCGTTCTGCAGCTGCTTCCCTGCTGCAGGAAGCTGGATTTGGACTTTAGTTGTTTTTTTTCCTCTCTCTATAACTAATGATGTTTACTTTCAGACTGATGTCGTTTCAGATGAGTAATTCAGTTAATTCCAGGCTGAGCTAAAAAAAAAAACGTACTGCTGTTGAAAAATGAACACCTTGACATAAAGTTCAGAGTTAGTTAGTCCGCTTTTCTTTCTCCACTGCAGCTGCGTGAAAAACCTTAATGTTCCCAATTAGCAGAGTTTAGTGATAGCTGGGAGTCCCTCTCTGTCTTTTTTGTTGTTGTTACGTTTTAAAGTTGCGCTACAGTTTATATTAAAGACCCATGAATCGTTAAGTAAGCCGCAGAGTTGCTGGGTTTACATTACTACTGAAAAAACACACTTTGCAACCTCACACTATCTGCGTTTAAAGCGTAGCCACACTGAACTGTTAGCTACACCCCCTTTAAATCAATTTGAAACAACAGAGAACATTTCCAGCGCGGTCGGGTTAAACCATGTTCCTGTGTGCCGGGTTTTCTGCTCACCCAGGTGGTTCTGCCAGCTCTTCAGAGCGGGTTCCTCCAGAGCAGGCCGGGCCGTGCTGATGTCCACGTGGCCTCGGTCGTTGCAGGGCAGAGACACTTTGAAGATGTCCTCCAGCATCTGCCGCTTGCTGTGCATCAGCTCCGTCCACACGCGGTTCACGGCCTTCAGCAGCAGCTGCCGTCCTGCAGAGAGGAAACGCTAACATTTAACAGGCGAAGCTAGACTGCTTCTCTGGCGTGAGAGAAAGGTGAGGATGTTATCAAGCTCCATCATATATCAGAGCTCTGATTACCCCGTATGTTCCTAACAGAGCACTTCGCTCTCAGACTGCAGGTCTGCTGGTGGTTCCTAGAGTCTCTAAAAGTAGAATGGGAGGCAGATCCTTTAGCTATCAGGCTCCTCTCCTGTGGAACCAACTCCCAGTTTTGGTCCGTGAGGCAGACACCCTGTCTACTTTTAAGACTAATCTTAAAACTTTCCTTTGTGACAAAGCTTCTAGTCAGAGTGGCTCATGTTACCCTGAGCTACCTCTATAGTTATGCTGCTATAGGCTTAGGCTGCTGGAGGACATCAGGGTCTATTTCTCTCTCTCTGCTGAGTTCTCCTACTGCTCTCCAATCTGCATTGTTTGTTGTTATTTCAGCTTTTAACTTTTGCTCTCTCTCTCTTTTTCTTCATAGAAGGTACACCTGGTCTGGCGTTCTGTTAGCTGTGACATCATCAGGGGAGGCAGATCATCCACTATTACCATCTAACATAGAAAGTACTCCTGGGTCAATGTGAGCTTCTGTGCTTTCTGTGTCTCTGCTCTGTCTTCTCTAACATAGAAAGTACTCCTGGGTCAATGTGAGCTTCTGAGCTTTCTGTGTCTCTGCTCTGTCTTCTCTAAGCCCCAGTGGGTGGAGGCAGATGAGCGTTCACACTGAGCCTGGTTCTGGTTCTACTGGAGGTTCTCCTCCGTGTTAAAGGGGAGTTTTCCTCTCCACTGTCGCTTCATGCATGCTCAGTATGAGGGATTGCTGCAAAGCCATCAACAATGCAGACGACTGTCCACTGTGGCTCTACGCTCTTTCAGGAGGAGTGAATGCTGCTTGGAGAGACTTGATGCAACCTGCTGGGTTTCCTTAGAGAGGAAACTTTCTCACCAACCTGGAGGATCTGATGGAGTCTGACTTTGGAAAGAGCCTTGAGATGATGTGTCGTGAATTGGTGCTATATGAATAAAATTTAATTGAATTGAGGACAGTTTTGAATCAGTGACCTGGTTCCTGTGTTCTTTATTGTGTCTGCTTGCATCTTTTTTTTTAATTAAACCTGGCTGAGGGAAACATCTCTACATGTCCTCCATGGACTTGAGCGCTTCAGAGCAGAAGACAAATAAGAAAAGGATTGTGCCTCACCCTCGCTGACGTCCTGGCTGTGTGCCGAGTCGGTTTCATTCTCCGCGGTCATCATGACGTGCCAGGTAGTCATCCGGGCCTCCGCCTCCAGCCCGAAGCCCTCCACGCTGCTGTGGACGGACAAACAACAACGTTACTGGAGCAACATGCTCTGCAGATCCGTGTTGGGCTGTCCTGCCGTAGAGACGGACGGTCCCTGCGGTTCCAGGACATGTCCCACTGAGCTGCCCACACCGAGGGGACGTTTATCTTCACCAAACCTGCTTTTATGTTTAGAAAATATCATGTATTTCTGTCACAGAGGCTCACATAGAACTGAAAAACAAAGGAGTCTAAGATTATGTCTTAAATTGCCAAATATTCCTCCGCAGTAGATCTCAGAAAAAAAGGAAAACGTCTCTGAAATGTCAAACACCTTAAATTATCAAGTTTTAAAACACAAATATTTCAGTTTTTATTTCTGAAACCTTTTTGAGGAAGCTTAGGTTAGGGTTGGACGATATAGAAAAAACAACAACTTATCGATAAAATAGAAATCATATTGATCGATACTGATAATGATCAACAAATTCATAACATTTATTTTAAGTGCAGCCCTGACTATTTTATGCTGTTGCTTAGCAACTTATTTTTAGATACAGACACAAACACTGAATTCAAACTCAAACTTTTATTCAACCAACTTTTTACCAAAACTTTTAAACTTTTAAAGTTTTTAAAAAGAAAGTGTGCTCTCTGAACTCTTTAAAGGGGCGGAGCTGTCTGGGTTTGAGTTTGTGATTGGTTGGGAGGAAGTAATGACTGTAATATTAACTTACATTATATATTGCATTCTAGACAATAATGTATATATATCATATACATTTTAGGCTAGAATGCAAAAGGAAGGAAAACTTCATTCTATTGAACTTTTGATTTACCCTTTTTTTTACGGCACTTGAAATAAGATGATGGAGATGAGTTGTTTGTATGTGAAGAGGAAAACTCTTATTCCATTGGCAGATAATCTTATTTATCTGCTCAAACCAAGGACAAATACACCAATTTCAACATGTCACTTACTTATAGTTCATTTTTGCAGTGCGGGACTTCTCCACAGCCGCCCCTCCCTGACCAGCCGACAGCTCCGCAGACACTTTCTGCTTTTTAAAAAATAGCCTTAAAAACTTTCCTTTCTATTTAAGCATTTCCCACTGATCCATTATTGGTTGCTGTATATTTATTTTGTACATTTAGTAATTTTTTTTTGTTTCTGGTGTACATTTCAAGCTGACTTAAAGCTCGTTGTTAATATTAGCTGCTTTGACTTGTGTGACATTTGTTATCCTTGTGTCATTTTTATCATGTAGAAGGAGGAAGAATCAACCCAAAAAAATAAATAAAATAAAAATTGGCAGCACACATGAGCTAAACTGATGCCAAAATAATCGGCATTGGCCTTAAAGAAAAACGTAGCGGTTCAGTTCTACGTTGCAGAGATAAACAACAAGGTTTACAAACAAAATGTATTATTATTATTATTATTATTATTATTATTATTATTATTATTATTATTATTATTATTATATGTGTGAGCCAGGGGTGTCCAAAGTGCAGCTCAGGGGGCATTTTTGGGTGGCCCTCAACTTCAATAAAGCCTATAAGCTGCCAGCAAATAAAGCCTATGCAGATGGACACTTTTTGTATTTTCTTAGAATTAGATTTTTACTAACAAATTGATATCTTCTTAAATAAAAGAATATTACATTACAAAACATTACACATTAGAGCAGGTTGTATATTCATTATATATTAAAAAAACTGCAGTTTTTCCCCCTGAACACCAGTAAACAAAGAAAAAACTGCGGGTTGTTGCCGTCCCTACCTCCCGCTGTGCAGGCAGATGAAGCAGTGAGCCAGGCAGGCCACAAAGTCCTGGTCGTGGTTGCCCGGGCCCAGCACCAGGTTGCGGTTGACCGTCAGGACCCGCAGGGCGTCCAGCAGGGCCACCTGCTGAGCCACCGTCTTGTGGGGTCTGCAGAGCTGGTAGAGCACCGTGCGGTTCAGGCAGTGGTAGATGGTGTCGAGGGAAAGACCCTGGGACCGCCGCTTGGACTGAAAGCAGAGGAGAAATTCAGTTATTCCCTTCAGGCAGGAGACAATAAAACCCCGAAGGTTTCCGGCCAACAATATGGAGCAAAACCTACTTTTTTTTTCTGAATTTATTTGTGCAATCTAGAAAAAACTCAGATTTACACCTGAACGGTCGTTCATAAGACGGTTTTTACTTTATTAGATGGGATAAACAGACGTGAAACAGAACAAATAAAATGCTGTTGGAACATTTTACGTGATTAAACAGCGTAAAAAGGCAGATTGTGGACGTACCTGTCCAATGAGCTGCACGATGAAGTCCACCACCAGCTTGGAGTCCTTGTTGAACATGCCCTGCCACAGCTTGTCCACCACTCTCTGGGTGAAGTAGAAGACGTTGTTGACCAGGATCTGGTAACTGCCTCCGGTGCTGAGAGGCAGAGAGGCGTCTTCACCTGGATGGAGACCCCAGAGAGAGCAGGAGTTACGCATTATGACTGGAGAACCAAGACCGCACACGTTACACAGCAAAAAGGGAACTAAAGATGAGTAAAAATGTCTTGGAATTAGTGTATTTGACTTTGATTTGAGCAGATAAATAAGATTATTTGCCAATGGAATGAGTATTTTGACTCCTATAACAAGATAAGTAGACATCCTGCACTTGGAATAAGATGATTGGCATGAGTTGTTCCTACTTTAAGTGTAAAAAATCTTATTCCATTGGCAGATCATCTTGTTTATCTGATCAAATCAAGGACAGATACACTAATTTCAAGAAAATCTTACTTACTTTTAGTTCCCTTTTTGCAGTGTACCTTCTGATATTCCTGTGAGCTGTGACTCTAACAACTGTTTTTCAGTGGGTTAATAATTATAATTAAAATAAAAAAAAAAAACACTAAAATAGATGTATAATTTTCTCCATTGTGACGCCCTCCTCCTGTCTATCGCACCGTGCATCAAGCGCTAGACCTCGCGCTGTCGTTGCTCTTTACGCACAGCCAGACCCAGGAACCTGAGTTTTCTGAACACTCCAATGCACTGCAAAAAGGGAACTAAAAGTATGTAAAATCTTCTTGAAATTAGTGTATTTTTCCTTCATTTGAGCAGGTAAATAAGACTATTTGCCAATGGGATAAGATTTTTGAACTTAAAATAGGAACAATTCATTTCCATTCATCTTATTTCAAATGCAGCATATCTAATTATATTATTTTAGGGATAAAAATACTAATTTCATTGGCAAATAGTCCTAACGCAAATAAAAATGCACACTTAAAACAAACAAGAAAAACTGCCTATTCACGTATCGAATCCCACCCTTTTCTGTCCAAATCACAGAGAAACCTATTCGGACCGGATTAGTTTTATCACAGGAATTCAGCAAAATATAGTAGGTAATATTATATATAAAGATATTTACTTTACAAGTTATTGACATGACGCATTCGCACAGGATTAAAAACACAAACTAATCCTGTGTGAACAGAGCTTAAGGCTCCATAAAGAGCTGCTGATCGCTGCTGATCGCTGCTGATCGCTGCTGATCGCTGCTGATCGCTGCTGATCGCTGCTGATCGCTGCTGATCGCTGCTGATCGCTGCTGATCGCTGCTGATCGCTGCTGATCGCTGCTGATCGCTGCTGATCGCTGCTGATCGCTGCATTATTTCCCTCTGATGGCTCTTGCTGATCAAACTGTGTTTCTATAATTAATAAATAAAATAAATCAACAGAACATGTCCCCCCACCACTCTAAATTTTAGGTGAATCATCCTGAGATTCATGGTTTAGAACCATCTGCTAGCCACGGCTGGACTTTATGGGCCTTTTAGCCTCTGCTCTGACCTAAAAGGACGTCTGCAGCCAGAAGATGCTCCATGACGCCGTCCAGGATGCAGGACTGAAACTCCTTCTGCTGAGTTCTGGTGGAGCGATCTGGGGAGGCCTGAAGTTCACAGAAAGAAAACATAACAGCTCAGAAATGATCAGACGACCCAACCTTTTAACCGGAGATGGTTTCTGGGCCCGTACCTCCAGCAGCATGTCGATGATGGGCGTCTGCTTGCTGGCGGGGGTCATGCACATGTTGTCCATGATCAGGACCCTCATGAAGTCGAAGACGTATTTTTTGGCCGGGTGGTTGGTCAGCGAGGTCTTGGAGCCCACGTTGCAGTATTCAGACTGGCTGCGGTTCATTCCAGTGTCCCCGGCAAAGGCCTTGAACTCCTCGGTGGGAGAACCGGCTTCGTCGTCCAAGTCACTCACCTCAGAACGATGAAGGAACAACACTTTAAGCCGGGCGTACGCTGCACCATATTATCAATCGTTTTACTCAGATACAGCTCAAACTGTACGATGAAACCTCGGGGTTTAAAACTTCCCAGTTCTCCATCTCTGTTCTTACTGTGCGACCCGACGTTCTGATGTGATCTGACTGCTCACGCTGTACGTCTAAAACGTCGGATTCAGCCCCGTAGAGAGATGGCGCTACTCGGACTCGTCTACCCGGAAGCCAAATGTAAACAGTAGAAGAAGAAAAAGGCGGAAGTGTCGATGCTCTCTGTTAAATATGAGGCTTACTAGAACAAAACGTGATGCTTTGGTAATTCTACAAGTTGCTCCTCCGTAGTCTGACTTCATGTCACACGTAACGCCGCCATGCGTCTCTCCGCTCCTACGTTTTCATTTGACAAGAAGAAGAAGAATTTCCTTGTCTGCACATGCTCAGTGCGCGAGGTTCAGGGGAAATCGGCTCGTAGCTCTGCTTCACCAGCAGGAGGCGCTCTCCATCACCTCATGATGGCCGACTGGATGTAAGACATGTTTGATTTTCATCCGACCGTCTGATTCCTGATGGGGGGGGGGGTGGTGGTGAGAGGCTGATTGCCCCTCGTTACCGTCTGCATACGACACAACGCAGGACGCACGATCAAGCTGAAACTCGGCTCGACCCAAAAAATTCTCACACGACTGAAGAATCGGCCTGAAAAGGGCAAAAAGTCGTACGGCGTACGCCCGACTTTTGTTAGCTTCAAAGGGGCTGAGCTCAGAGAAAACAACCGTTGTTCATCCAGTTCTCCGATGGTAACATCCAGACAGAGATGTTACGGTTCATTTTCAAAGGGCAAGCTTTACAATACCCCAATTCCTTTTTTAATACTTAAAAAAAAACACAGAAAGATCTTGAAACTGCTGGTTTAAACACATCTTTTGATCTTCTGGATGGATAACACCTCCAGCACAGAATCTCAAGCTTCCAGCAGGAGAAAGCTGACCAACTCTGGGTTTGTTACGTCCCGTTTCTCTGACTCACCATCTCTGAGTACGGCCTGATGTTGAAGGGGAAGACGGCGGCTGCCAGGGCGCAGAGGAACTCCGGGCTGTGCCACATGGGCGCCAGGTCCGGCACGTTGTGGTAAAGGTACCTGAAGAACTGCATGAGGGTAACCGGGTACTCCCGCAGCCAGGAGCCTTCCTCCTCAGACTGCCACGGCTGCCAGGAAAACGGAAAACACGACATTAAACATCCAGTCAAACCGCAGCACTTCTTTCACTTTAATTGACTCGTTGGTGCCAAAAAGCAGCTCAACACACCGAAAAGCAAGGAATAAAGAGCGCAGAGATATTCTAGTTGGATTATTAGATCTTTTTAAGTGGTTATTAAATAGGATTGAACAGGAGAAAATCCCTGAGAGTCAGATGTTTTCCAGGATGAGAGGGAAAAATAAAATCTGCTGTTTGGAAAAGCAGATTTTCATAAAAAGGGCGCTGGTGCCCGTCTCCAGAGGTCGCTGGGCGAGAGGCGGGGTGCACCCCGGCCAGGGTGCGCACCATTGCTTCTGTACAATATCTGGTTATTTTCTCTATATGTCATTTCTATAGACAATAATCTGGTTTAATTTTAAATTTTTCATACATTAGTCTTGTATAATAGGTGTTTTAAATAATTAAATTTTTTTACAGGTATTTTATAGATTTTCTTATATTCTTATATGTTTCATTCATGACTGTAGGGCTGGATGATACAGAAAAAAAGCACATCGATAAAATAGAAATTATATTGATTGATAATTACATTAAAAGCTTCACATCAAAACATTTAATAATGTCAGTCAACTCTGTGGTCACATTCACTGAACACCAACGTTCAGACTGGATTCCCAGAGACATTCCAGGCTTTTACCTCTGGGAATCAAACATTTTTGCGAGTTTTCTTTCAATAGATCTTGGACCTTTCTTCGTTGTTTCACTGGGAGATGCTAATAGCCGTTAAAATATAGTAAAAAAAACACACAAAAGGCTTTCTTTACTGACAAACTGAGCAAAAACAAAACAACAAAATAGCAACAAACACGCCAGCAGGACGTGATAATCTTTCATAAAAACTTTGTATGCAACCAGAGTGAGCTACTGACGTATAAATAAATTAAAAAGTCAAATAACGTGGCTATGCACCTTTAATTTTTAACTGAAAAGCGTAGCTGATTTAAATTAAATGTTTGAATTTGATTATGTCCCCACTCTGTGAGCTACTAGAAAAAAACAACAAAGGCACAAACGAGGCACAACTTCCAGCCTTCCAGGTAACTCTCATCAAACAGGATGAAGCAACATTAGCTTCACGCTGGCTTTGAAGAAGTGACTCAGAATGAGCTTGATGATCAGGTCAGGTTTCCTCTCAGGGTTTCTTGTTTTCTGTCGCTCTGCTTTTCACATACAACTGAATGAAACCAAAGACACAAAGTCCTCACCAGGTTGAGCATGCTGCGCAGCATGGCCAGCAGCAGGAAGGCGGCCTCAGTGCAAACGCTGTGGATGGAGCCCACCACCGCGCCGCTGGAGGCCGGCATCCCGAAGATAAACGTCCAGATGGAGTCCAGGTCAAACTGAGAGTGAAAAACACACAAACTGGCTTAATTTACCTCAAACTGTCACTTTTATAATCACAACAAATAAAGATTTTCTGTTGCTTATCTGCATGAAGGCTTTGGAAGATAAAAAAATTATTTTTAATTCAGCAAACCTTTTTTATTTTTATTTTTTTGTCACGTCCTTGATGACCGAGATTCAGAACCAGCATATTTGATCAACATAGATAACTTTGACACATTAAACTGAATATTGCCGGCATAAATGTGGTAAAAACGAAGGTAAAAGAACAAACCTGGCAACCTGTGGCTCTTTACACCTTCTGCTTTGATCTTAAAAACTTAGATCAAAAATGCGTGTGGGGGGGGGAAAAATTGGTCAATGTTTCTAAATGTAAAGGTAATTTAAAATTACTAGCTTTAGAATGCAATTAGTTCTGCAATATATGCATAACATTTACAGAAAGAAAGAAACTAATGGTGTGCAGAATATTTTACTACAGCTAAACGTAGTAAAATATTTCCTACACTGCAAAAACAGAACTAAAAATAAGTTAGATTGCCTTGAACTTAGTGTATTTGTTCTTGATTTGAATGGGTAAATAAGATGATCTGCCAATGGAATGAGTATTTTGACCCCTAAAATAAGATAATTAGATATACTGCACTTGAAAAAAGATGATTGAGATGAGTTGTTCCTATTTTAAGTGCATAAATCTTATTCCATTGGCAAATCATCTCATTTGCATGCTCAAATCAAGGACAAATACACTAATTTTAAGAAAATTCCACTAATTTTTAGTTTCGTTTTTGCAGTGTCTTTTTGACAATGGTTTGCAAACTATTTGCTTTTTCTTCATTTTTTTGATGCCATTTTCTATGAAAATCAAATGTCCAACTTAAGAAAATGCATTAAACCTAAGCATAAAAATACTGTTGGTTAAATAATAAAAACTATTGTATCTTTAATTAAAAAAACAAGCTCTTGTTTCAAAGAGATGTGTAACTTCTGTGGCTCTAAACAAATTTTGTTTAGCTGGACGGAGGACAAAAATGGCTCTGCGGGTTGTAAAGGCTGCTGACGCCTGATCTAAGGAAAGTGCACACATGAAAAATAACAGTGGGTAAAGTATTAAACCTTGGGGAACCCCACAGGTTGAAGAAGCCGTCACAGAAAAGTAGTCAGCAGCTTCTACAGCGAAAACCTTTCCTTTAAATCTGCTCAGTGCAGAGCTGATTTGTGCAGGAATCCAATGGATGATTAGATTCTCGTTTTAATTATTTAAGGAGCTTATTGTGAGGGGAGAGTAAAAAAAAAGGGTATACTAACATGTACCTGCAGGCTGTCTGGCAGCTCGGTCACAGGCTGCTGCAGGAAGAGCGCCATAAGCAGGAAGTAGAGCTCAGGAACATTCGTGTGTTTGGGCAGCAGAGTCTGCAGAACAGGGAACCCTGGGAAATGGCAGGCGTCCTTGTTGATCTCGCGCAGCGTGGAACGTCCGCCGGCGCTGCGGCCCACGTTGAAGCCTGGAGCGGACGTTAGAGCAAAAGGAGGAATGAATAACGTCGGGTTACCCGCCGTGTGGCTGACGCACCTACAGGCAGCTCTAAACTCGACTGCTGCACCTGGTTTGGGGTTCAGAGGAGCTAAAATATTTACCGGGCCGTTGCAATATTTGTCTCGGCCGGAACTCCAAATCAGAACGAAGCTAAGGGTTTCCTCACAGCACACACTCTGAATAACCGGGAGGGCTTAAAAGCAGAACTAATGGTTCTCAACCTGCGGGTTACGGAGTTCATCCACTGCAAAAACTGAACTAAAATAAGTAAAATGTTCTTAGAACTTGTGTTTTTCTCCTTGATTTGAGCAGGTAAATAAGATTATCTGCCAATGGAATGAGTATTTTTACCCCTAAAATAGGAAAATTAGACATCCTGCACTTGAAATAAGATGATGGAGATGAGTTGTTCCTATTTTAAGTGCAAAAATCTTATTCCATTGGCAGATACTCTTATTTACCTGCTCAAATGAAGGACAGATACACTCATTTTATGAAGATTTTACTTATTTTTAGTTCCATTTCTGCAGTGTTTAATTAGCACTCTGAGGCAATTAAAAGTATTTTAGGTTTCTGAAACAGAGAAGGTTGAAAACCACTGAGCTCAGGAGAAGCTATGATCTCTGCAGCAGATTGGGGGTGGGGGGCTGGGGGGGGGGGAGGAAGGCGAATAACAAGAGGACGAACCCTTGGCTGTGCGGCGCACAAACTGTGCAGCTTTGTGTTTACTGAACGAAGGCCAGCTCCGACGGAAAGCAGTGGCAGAGTGAGAAGAGTCGTCTGCTGAGCCATGTTACAACAGACACGTTAAAGATGGCTGCCATGTTACAACAGACAGGTTTACGCCACACATTAAAGATGGCTGCCATGTTACAACAGACAGGTTTACGCCACACGTTAAAGATGGCTGCCATGTTACAACAGACAGGTTTACGCCACACATTAAAGATGGCTGCCATGTTACAACAGACAGGTTAAAGATGGCTGCCATGTTACAACAGACAGGTTTACGCCACACGTTAAAGATGGCTGCCATGTTACAACAGACACGTTAAAGATGGCTGCCATGTTACAACAGACACGTTAAAGATGGCTGCCATGTTACAACAGACACGTTAAAGATGGCTGCCATGTTACAACAGACAGGTTTACGCCACATGTTAAAGATGGCTGCCATGTTACAACAGACAGGTTTACGCCACACGTTAAAGATGGCTGCCATGTTACAACAGACAGGTTTACGCCACACGTTAAAGATGGCAGCCATGTTACAACAGACAGGTTTATGCCACACGTTAAAGATGGCTGCCATGTTACAACAGACAGGTTAAAGATGGCTGCCATGTTACAACAGACAGGTTTACGCCACACGTTAAAGATGGCTGCCATGTTACAACAGACAGGTTTACGCCACACGTTAAAGATGGCTGCCATGTTACAACAGACAGGTTTACGCCACACGTTAAAGATGGCAGCCATGTTACAACAGACAGGTTTACGCCACACGTTAAAGACGGCTGCCATGTTACAACAGACAGGTTTACGCCACACGTTAAAGATGGCAGCCATGTTACAACAGACAGGTTTACGCCACACGTTAAAGATGGCAGCCATGTTACAACAGACAGGTTTACGCCACATGTTAAAGATGGCTGCCATGTTACAACAGACAGGTTTACGCCACACGTTAAAGATGGCTGCCATGTTACAACAGACAGGTTTACGCCACACGTTAAAGATGGCTGCCATGTTACAACAGACAGGTTTACGCATCACGTTAAAGATTGCTGCCATGTTACAACAGACAGGTTTATGCCACACGTTAAAGATGGCTGCCATGTTACAACAGACAGGTTTACGCCACACGTTAAAGATGGCTGCCATGTTACAACAGACAGGTTTACGCCACACATTAAAGATGGCTGCCATGTTACAACAGACAGGTTTACGCCACACATTAAAGATGGCTGCCATGTTACAACAGACAGGTTTACGCCACACGTTAAAGATGGCTGCCATGTTACAACAGACAGGTTTACGCCACACATTAAAGATGGCTGCCATGTTACAACAGACAGGTTAAAGATGGCTGCCATGTTACAACAGACAGGTTTACGCCACACGTTAAAGATGGCTGCCATGTTACAACAGACACGTTAAAGATGGCTGCCATGTTACAACAGACACGTTAAAGATGGCTGCCATGTTACAACAGACAGGTTTACGCCACATGTTAAAGATGGCTGCCATGTTACAACAGACAGGTTTACGCCACACGTTAAAGATGGCTGCCATGTTACAACAGACAGGTTTACGCCACACGTTAAAGATGGCAGCCATGTTACAACAGACAGGTTTATGCCACACGTTAAAGATGGCTGCCATGTTACAACAGACAGGTTAAAGATGGCTGCCATGTTACAACAGACAGGTTAAAGATGGCTGCCATGTTACAACAGACAGGTTTACGCCACACGTTAAAGATGGCTGCCATGTTACAACAGACAGGTTTACACCACACGTTAAAGATGGCTGCCATGTTACAACAGACAGGTTTATGCCACACGTTAAAGATGGCAGGCATGTTACAACAGACAGGTTTACGCCACACGTTAAAGATGGCTGCCATGTTACAACAGACAGGTTTACGCCACACGTTAAAGATGGCTGCCATGTTACAACAGACAGGTTTACGCCACACGTTAAAGATGGCAGCCATGTTACAACAGACAGGTTTACGCCACACGTTAAAGACGGCTGCCATGTTACAACAGACAGGTTTACGCCACACGTTAAAGATGGCTGCCATGTTACAACAGACAGGTTTACGCCACACGTTAAAGATGGCAGCCATGTTACAACAGACAGGTTTACGCCACACGTTAAAGATGGCAGCCATGTTACAACAGACAGGTTTACGCCACACGTTAAAGACGGCAGCCATGTTACAACAGACAGGTTTACGCCACACGTTAAAGATGGCTGCCATGTTACAACAGACAGGTTTACGCCACACGTTAAAGATGGCTGCCATGTTACAACAGACAGGTTTACGCCACACGTTAAAGATGGCTGCCATGTTACAACAGACAGGTTTACGCATCACGTTAAAGATTGCTGCCATGTTACAACAGACAGGTTTATGCCACACGTTAAAGATGGCTGCCATGTTACAACAGACAGGTTTACGCCACACGTTAAAGATGGCTGCCATGTTACAACAGACAGGTTTACGCCACACGTTAAAGATGGCTGCCATGTTACAACAGACAGGTTTACGCCACACGTTAAAGATGGCAGCCATGTTACAACAGACAGGTTTACGCCACACGTTAAAGATGGCTGCCATGTTACAACAGACAGGTTTATGCCACACGTTAAAGATGGCTGCCATGTTACAACAGACAGGTTTACGCCACACGTTAAAGATGGCTGCCATGTTACAACAGACAGGTTTACGCCACACGTTAAAGATGGCTGCCATGTTACAACAGACAGGTTTACGCCACACGTTAAAGATGGCTGCCATGTTACAACAGACAGGTTTACGCCACATGTTAAAGATGGCTGCCATGTTACAACAGACAGGTTTACGCCACACGTTAAAGATGGCTGCCATGTTACAACAGACAGGTTTACGCCACACGTTAAAGATGGCTGCCATGTTACAACAGACAGGTTTACGCCACACGTTAAAGACGGCAGCCATGTTACAACAGACAGGTTTACGCCACACGTTAAAGATGGCTGCCATGTTACAACAGACAGGTTTACGCCACACGTTAAAGATGGCTGCCATGTTACAACAGACAGGTTTACGCCACACGTTAAAGATGGCTGCCATGTTACAACAGACAGGTTTACGCCACACGTTAAAGATGGCTGCCATGTTACAACAGACAGGTTTACGCCACACGTTAAAGATGGCTGCCATGTTACAACAGACAGGTTTACGCCACATGTTAAAGATGGCTGCCATGTTACAACAGACAGGTTTACGCCACACGTTAAAGATGGGTGCCATGTTACAACAGACAGGTTTACGCCACACGTTAAAGATGGCTGCCATGTTACAACAGACAGGTTTACGCCACACGTTAAAGATGGCTGCCATGTTACAACAGACAGGTTTACACCACACGTTAAAGATGGCTGCCATGTTACAACAGACAGGTTTACGCCACACGTTAAAGATGGCAGCCATGTTACAACAGACAGGTTTACGCCACACGTTAAAGATGGCAGCCATGTTACAACAGACACGTTAAAGACGCCACACGTTAAAGATGGCTGCCATGTTACAACAGACAGGTTTACGCCACACGTTAAAGATGGCAGCCATGTTACAACAGACACGTTAAAGACGCCACACGTTAAAGATGGCTGCCATGTTACAACAGACAGGTTTACGCCACACGTTAAAGATGGCTGCCATGTTACAACAGACAGGTTTACGCCACACATTAAAGATGGCAGCCATGTTATAACAGACAGGTTTACGCCACACGTTAAAGACGGCTGCCATGTTACAACAGACAGGTTTACGCCACACGTTAAAGATGGCTGCCATGTTACAACAGACAGGTTTACGCCACACGTTAAAGATGGCTGCCATGTTACAACAGACAGGTTTACGCCACACGTTAAAGATGGCTGCCATGTTACAACAGACAGGTTTACGCCACACGTTAAAGATGGCTGCCATGTTACAACAGACAGGTTTACGCCACACGTTAAAGATGGCTGCCATGTTACAACAGACAGGTTTACGCCACACGTTAAAGACGGCTGCCATGTTACAACAGACAGGTTTACGCCACACGTTAAAGATGGCTGCCATGTTACAACAGACAGGTTTACGCCACACGTTAAAGACGGCTGCCATGTTACAACAGACAGGTTTACGCCACACGTTAAAGATGGCTGCCATGTTATAACAGACAGGTTTACGCCACACGTTAAAGATGGCTGCCATGTTACAACAGACAGGTTTACACCACACGTTAAAGATGGCTGCCATGTTACAACAGACAGGTTTACACCACACGTTAAAGATGGCAGCCATGTTACAACAGACAGGTTTACGCCACACGTTAACGACGGCACACCTCCCACTGTCACCCTCCATGCAACAAAGCCTCCCAGCTTCCACTAAACTAAGGCCTGGATCGGCGTGAACGTGTCGTGTGTGCGGTGGAACGGCGCGCTGTCTCACCCAGGACGGTGCCGATCTTATTGGTGAGGACGGAGTCGGTGTGGTCCAGCCAGCCGCCTCCACTCAGGCCCTCTCTGAAGCGGTTCAGGATGGGCTGGATGGACAGCAGCACCACCAGGATCCGCAGAGCCACCGTCACCGTGGTGGAGTGCAGGTGCTCCTCCATGAACATCAGCAGCCAGTCGAAGCCCAGCGTTCGCACCAGGTCCTCGCACGCCCTGCAGGAAGCAGGAGAGGCGCGTGAGCCGGCGGTCCGCAGCCACAGCAAACTTTGTGCTTTTTCACAAAGCCTGTGTCAGTAACTTTTTAGAGCTTTAAAAGCTGCATAAGACTGAAATTACACTGTCATAAACATGAATGAGTCTATGAATGTTTAGGACTGTTGTCATTAAGTGTCATTCAGTTAGGGCCAATAAAAAAAAGTTCAATAGAATAAAAGTTTTGCTTCCTAATGCATTCTAGCCATGTAGGTTAATATTGGAGTCATTACATCCTCTCAACCAATCAGAACGCAGACCCAGGAACCAAGCTCCGCCCCCTTCAGAGGGTTCAGAGAGCATGTGTTCTTTATTCTTTTTTAAAAACTTGCAGTTCTGATAAACAGTTGGTTGAATAAAGGGTTGAGTTTGAATTCAGTGTTTGTGTTCTTTATCTAAAAATATATACTTAAAATATATGTTTTGAATTTGTTGATAATTATTGATATCGATCAATATGATTTATATTTTGTCGATACGTTTTTTTTCTATATCGTCCAGCCCTACATTCAGTAAGCCATGACACTTTTAGTGCACAGTTGACATTGCTTAAAATGTGTGTTATATACGCCGCAAAAAGGGAATTTAAAAGTCATAAAGACATCTTAAACAATGTCAACTTTGTATTAAAAGTCTCCTAATTTACCAAATGACACTTAATAACAACATTCATAAAGACTCATTTATATTTATGACTAATCTCAGTTTTACGCACAACCCTTCAAATAAAGTGTTACCCAGTTTTCTAATTTGCCCGTCAGACACGTTCAATCTATGCAGATTTTACTTTATTTTTATTGGCTTTATATTAAATTCTTCCAATCACATAAAATATATTCCCATCCATCACAAGGTAAACAGTATGTAATCATCAGCATTCAGTGCGTAAATCTAAGTAGAATCTAGGGCTAATATAGAAAAAAGGCATAAATCGATAAAAATAGAAATCATATTGATCAAAATCGATTATTATCAACAAATTAAAAACATATATGTTAAGTGCAGCCCTGGCCATTTGATTGCTGTTGCTTAGCAACCTATTTTTTAGATAAAGACACACAAACACTGAATTCAAACTCAACCCTTTATTAAACCAACTTTTTACCAAAACTGCCCATTTTTATAAAAGAAATACGAACGCGTGCTCTCTGAACTCTGAAGGGGGCGGGGCTTGGTTCCTCGGTCTGCGTTGTGATTGGTTGGGAGGGTGTAATGATGTAATATTCTATTGAACTTTTTATTGACCTTGTTTTTTTTATCATCGATATATATTGTTATTGAATTATCGTCCAGCCTTAGTAGAATTCTTTTCCACAAGGTTTGTATGATTTGAGGCTTTCAACCGAAGCAGATTTAGGAGGAAAATGGCATCTTACTGGACGTTAACGGAGCACTTCTCTTTGGTGGTGAAAAGCAGCTTAAGCAGGTTGTCCAGAAGTCGATTCCTCAGCAGAATCAGGCTGGCTGACAGGAGGCCGCCAAAGTCGTCGTCGTTACCTGTAAGCACAGCCATAATCTCTACATGGTCTCCGTTTAATTAAATATTCTTCACCAGCGCGTCGCTGCAGGATCAGTGAAGCGATAAACTCGATCCTCACCTCCGTCGATCTTCTCCTCGTTGTTGATTTCCATGACAACAAACTTCTCACACACGGCAAACGTGGGAAGAGTCGAGGAGATGAACTGGCCGAACCTGCGAGGCAAAAAGAAAAACCTTTTATTTCTCATTCTGTCCTCCCGTCAGCTCACCTAATCTATTCAATGCACATACACAAAATCTAAATGTGATTTAAAATGCTCGATTTTTGTGGCATACAAACGGAGACAATGATAAATCATTTTGTTTCCCCCCAACTTTAGTGTGACGTATTTACGTATTTCCTGCACAAATCAGCTGCTAATCTGTTACAGGGAAATGTAAAGAAAACCAATAACCTGAAAGTAATATTTTATTGATATTTTATTTATCTTTAATTTAATTACAGCATTCAGCCTTCCTGAGGTGCTTGCCGTCAATTATAGTTAATCTGATTAACATTAAAAAAAATCTTGGATAACAAAACAACATTTTTCTCTCTTCTGCTTATTTAAAAAAAAGAATAAAGGGTATTATACCGTGTTTGTCGGACTATAAAGCGCACTTAAAATCCTTAAATTTTCTCAATAATTGATGGTGCGTCTTATATATGATCAATGTTGTGCTTACTGACTGATTTTATGTGGTACAATGCGCTCAAAAATCTGTTAAAATGTGTAAATACTTCAGTTAGCAATGAAGTCGCTCCGGTCAATGGATATCCGGAGCATTAATGTAATGTAATGACAGGACCCCTGAGCTGTCTACCAGACTGCCTGACTGTAACGTCTAAACTAGAAGTGCATTCATGTAAAGCAGCCTGGAGTACGCACTAGCAACAATAAACCTAGTAAGTTAATTCAATATAAAAGTTTATTTTGGCCTTGTGTTAGAAACAGCAGCACTCCCAGCAGAGACGGATAGAGAGCTGTGGACGTAGAGGAGTGATATTACACACTTGGGAAGAATATTTAATGCACCTTATGGTCCAAAAAATAGGGTTTTAGTCAGGAGGAAAAACTCCACAGAATCATTTACTACCTAATTTCTCCAAAGATCACAAAAAAAAAAAAAAAGGACAGAACAGAACAGAACCTGTTAAGAGAACGTTTAACACTGAAAAGCTGCAGGACTGTATGTAAAGTACTGGTTCTGCTCTACAGAAGACTTTAACCTGCTGTAGTGTCCGTGGGTCGGGGCTAAGCACTAGAACCTAAAGAGCGAATCCTTTCTTACCAGAGAAAACCTCCAGAAAACGCAGTGAAACATGGTGGAGGTAAAAATCACACACAGGAACTAAACAATTATTAAATCAGAGAAACTAAATTGTAGGCATGAGTCCAGAGATTGACATGAGATAAAACCCGCTGGGTTTCCTGATGAGGGCTGTGGACAACAGATGTTCTCAGAATCTGACCGATTTAAACAACTTTTGCAAGAAAGAAATAACAAACAACGCTGAAAGTGAACCAAAAGATGCTTCAGGAAATTATTATTTCAACTTTATTGCCTCATGTGATATCTTTTAAATTTACCCCTCCCACATTTTTCTTTTCTTTTTCCAGTTGAATTAAGCTGAACATGTGATGTATTCAGGTTCTGAAATGATTTATCCAGTGTGTTCTCCTACTGGACCACCCTGGTAACGGGTTATGGTTAGAACCGCGGCGTGTGCGCTCACCGCAGCAGGTCGTACGGGTTGGGGAAGCCCTGCAGCAGCAGGCTGAGCACGTTGCTGATGGCGGCCACGGTGGGCTGCGACAGAGACGTGTCCCGCAGCGTCAGCAGCAACCGGGGGATCAGCTGAAACTCACGCAGCAGTTTGGCATTCTTGGCCGCCTCGCTGGTTACACAAAAACACAGATCTGAGTTTATTCACTCATTTTCCCGCTTTACTACAACAGATTCCTCACATGCTCCGTTTGATTCTTGCCTGGATTCTGTCAGCAGTTCGTTGAAGTGCTCAAAGAGGGACAGGTGGAGCTCGTAGGGAGCGTGAAGCCAGACCTGCGGGGCAGAAAGACGAATGTCTCAGCGGTGACAACCTGACGTTTAGCAGAGCAGAACCGTCACGGTCCGGCAGGAAGGCGTGTCGGCGCTCTGCAGGTTCTCACCTCGAAGTCGCAGAGTAAGTCCTGGAAAGCTGCTGAGTTGGGAATGATGGAGGTCTCGTGTCCGCTGTCCACCGTTCCCACCAGAGAGAAGGTGAGGTGGAGGATGTGGCTGTTGAGCAGCGAGCGCTTCTTCTTCAGCAGCATGGCTAGCAGCTGAAAGGATTCACTTTATCAGTCAAGACGTCTCATTAATTAACCTTTATGGATGTCTTCATGTCATTATTTATTTGAACGTGTGTTTCCGCTGTTTGCAGGATTATAATCACAAATACTGTAATAGTGATCGCATCCAAGCCATCACAAGAAATAGAGAAATGGGATTTCACTTTAGAAAATATTGCATTTTTTTACATCACATTTAACAAAAATATAGACATTCCTTTCTTTTTCTACTTCTTTTAACCTTCTGAATACGTTCGTAGATATTTAAAAAGATTGGGACAACTAATTCATCCTGATTTCGCCCCAAACAGAACAGAACACACAGTTAAAAGTTCTGGAAGCGAAACAAAAACCTCTGAGAACTGGAAGACCACTAAGGTCTCCTAAACCTGGATTTAAAAAAAAAAACAGCGTGTGAAGCCTGGAGGTGCAAATGCACTGCAAAAAGGGATCAAAAAGCATATAAAATGTTCTTGAAACGAGTGCATTTGTCCTTGATTTGAGATGTTAAATAAGATTATCTGCCAATGGAATGACTATTTTGACCCCTAAAAGGAGATAATTAGACAATCTGCACTTAAAATCAGATGATAGAGATGAGCTGTTCCTGTTTTAAGTGCAGAAATTCATTCCTTTGACAGATCATTTAAACTTGCTGCTCAAATCAAGGACAAATACAGTCATTTCAGCAAATTTTATTTACTTAGTTCCCCATTTGCAGCGTGCAGCATAAATCTCTGTCTGGGAAGCGTTTACCCACAATGCATCTCTGCCCGCTCTCTTCGGTGTCATGTGACCCACCTGGTAGCCGTTGATGCGCTCCATCTCTTTACTGGCCAGAGGGTTGCTCTTCACAACACACACTAGAGCTTTAACAGCAGCATAAAGCCCCTCCACATCCGACGCCATGGCAACCAGGCCCAAGATGGCGGCGGCGCCTCCGACGTACTGCAGGTTGGTGGCGACGGGTTTGGGAACGAACGTACGGACACCTGAGAGGGTAAAAAGAGGAGTAAATGTGAACTTATTCATTCAGGGCTGCAGAAAGCTGGTCTCAGGAATTTATGTGCAGCCGTTTACCCAAATATCCGATAACGGCGGCTCCAACGGTACGCGCCGGCCCATTCAGGTGACCCGCGGCGTTATGAATCAGCTTGACCGGAGTCGCGTTTTCATGAGAGGACACAGCGAGCTGAAGAGAGAAAATGTGTCTGTTTGTTTTATTTTCTTCCTAATTACATAAAAACAGACTAATATATCCGCATGTTTGTGATTTCTTTGCGTCAAACATCATCTGCACTGCAAAAACTGAACTAAAAATATGTAAAATTTTCTTGAAACAAGTCTATTTGTCCTTGCTTTGAGCACGTAAATAGGATTATCTGCCAATGGAATGAGTATTTTGACCCCTAAAATAAGATAATTAGATATGCTGCACTTGAAATAAGATAATAGAGATAAGTTGTTCCTATTATAAGAGCAAAAATATTATTCCATTGGCTGATAGGCTTATTTACCTGCTCAAATCAAGGACAAATACACGCTAATTTTCAAAATTCTACTAACTTTTTGATCCTTTTTTGCAGTGTGCAGTCCTGTGTCTGCATCTGAATAGTATAAATAAAACCTAAAACATTCCCAAAAGCTGTAAATTTCAAAATGCCACCAAAGCATGACAACAACTCCCGTTGCTGTGATATTAAATTTGTTTTATCTAAGAATTGGGTTGTGCCATACGCTTTTCTTTTTCTTTTAACAGCTAGCTCAGTAAAAAAAATAAATTGTGAATTTTGCTGAAGCAAAACTGCAAACTCTGCATTTAGCTGGAAAATAACCAGACAGGTGGGAGAGAGAGATAAGGAATCCAGTCCAACTCGTCTAAAGCTCTTCTCATGGCGGGGGGGGGGGGGGGGGGGGGGGGGGGGGGGGGGGGGGGGGTCATGTACTCAAGTTAGGTCACGTTTGACTGCAGTAGTAAAGTTAAACCGAAAAGTACAGAAAAATCAAACCTTTCATTGTAATAAATGTATATAATTGACAAAAAATATATAACATGGTCATTGGTTTAACCAAAATCATTGTTTTGATCCATTTGACCTTCACTGCAAAAAGGGAACTAAAAATAAGCTAAACTTTCTTAAAATGTGTGTATTTGTCCTTGATTAGAGCAGGTAAATATGATTATCTGCCAATGGAATCAGATTTTGGCAATTAAAATAGGAACAACTCATCTCCATCATTTTATTTCAAGTGCAGCATATCTAATAATCTTATTTCAGGGGTTAGAATACTCATTCCATTGATAGATTATCGTATTAAGCAGCTCAAATCATTGACAAATACACTCATTTAATTGTTTTTAGTTCCCCTTTTGCAGTGTATTCTCAGCAATAAGAACAGGATTTGGGTCGCTCCCTGAAAACGGCCGCTGTATTTGGTCAAGTTTAATAAATTAATTAAAAGCACGTTGTGACGCCTCATAGGTGAAGTCGCTGTAAACATGAGGTCCTAATTACCGTATTATCTGGACCATAAGGCGCACTGTGAATTAACGTGTCTATGTGTGTCTTTGTCACACATAAGTGCGCCTTATAGTCCGAAAAATACGGTACTCTGAAATGAAAGAGAACGTAAAAAGTTTGGCTATTAAAACAAGAATATCTAACATTTTCAACTGAAATAAGATTTCTAATTAAAAAATAAAAATTCTTGGTCTCAGACACCAAATCATTCCTGAATTGCAGTTGGAGGGCCACAGAAAATCAGCCAGGGGCCACATGTGGCACTGAGGCATTACTTTATAAAATATTTCTCTTCTGCATAGAAGTCTGAACAAGACGAGAACATTTTACCTAAAGACAGACGGTGAAACGTGTCTTATTTGATATTTTCGTTCTAACTGCAGCCTGAACGCTGCTGTTTTCCTCTCCGTACCTGATGCAGGTGAGACATTAGCAGCAGATTTTCCCCCTCACCTGTTTGGCGATGGCTTTGCTGTCCAGCTTGTTGTAGACTTTCCTGATTTTAGCCACGGTGAGCGTGGACACCGAGAGGCCGTAGAGGCTGAAAGACACTTTCTCCTCCGGTACCAAGGCCACGGCAGTGCCGGGCGCCACCTCCGTCTTTGTGTCTTTACCTGTGAAAGATGGCCGACCGGCGATGGTGAACAGCAGGGAGACAAACCAACCGTTAGCGGGTAGAGATGGCAGAGTTAGGCTGAGACGTGATATCACAGGGGGGGGGGGCACTCACAGGGCAGGCAGACGGCCTGAAAGCTGCCCACATAGTTGGGTCCCAGTTCAAAGATGGCCGCCACGCTGGCAGCTGGTAGGACCTCCTCCAGGAAGTGGCTGGGCCCCAGGCGCCACACCAGGCTGGAGAGCTGCCGCTGGGCCGGCGGCGTGCCGATGTAGCCGTAGACGGTGCTCACCACCGGAGGGTTGGTGGAGCCGGAGCCGCCGGGGGTGGTGTGGATGTAGTGAAGCTGGAGGTGAGGCAGAGAAAAGGGATTTAAACCAGGAGGGACTCGTGTTCATAGTGGAGCCGTTTATTTTTTCTAGAGATGTTTCTAGACACCGGCTGCGGATCAGAAAAAGGTGGATTTTCAGTTTGGTCATCGTTTACCGGCGGCCAGCCACCAAAAACTCAAAAAAACATTTTCTTCCCCCAGCCAGTGAACACATCATGCATAGGTGGAACCACACAGTAAAAAAACAAAGCGTCACTTTAACACCTACAGAGTTGAATATTATTGTTTCAGATAACATTCGGTCCCACTACAAATTAGTGTCAACTTTACAGAGTTAATTTTGCTCATTTTAGTGTCAAAATCCACAATGAAATTAAATTATTTATCACTCTGTTTTGTTAACACCGTTAAGAGTAATACTGTTATTGTTGATGGAGTTAATTCTACCCCACATTTACTCAAAAAAGTACACTAGATTGTGTAAAATGATTTAACTTCTCTTTCTTTACAGTGTAGGGCGTGCTGCTAACAACACTCTTCAGTGTGGATGAAATTACTGAGAGAGAGAGGAGAGAGAGTGAACGTAAAACAGCCAAGTCTCTGTTTAAAGCTTCAAACCTCAGACATTTAATTTAACAGGTGATTATAGCTACTAATTAAAAAGAAAAACTTTTAGTAATGCCTGCCAAGTTAGTTATGCTGATGGTTTCCACAAGATGCTAACATTAACACCATAATATGTTGTTTTTGTTTAACCCCCAAGGCACTTTTGAACCCAAACATGTAGATCTTATGAACATTTATAAATTCTCAACATACTAGTAATTTAGATGGCTTAATCAGGCCTGTTTTTTTACTTTCAGCTTTAAAATGTCATGATCGCCTCCGTTGGATGGTGCTTATTACAGGAATATGTGGTTATACTATTTACCCTCAAGACCTACTGACCTACTGACTCCTTCTAGAACAACATATTTTTATTATACTGCAATCTTCACATACTATAATGACTTTGGTTACCAATAAATCTAAGCCTAAAACTTCAAAATAAAGGAAAAAAAATGAGGGTTTTTAGGTGCGTTACCTATGACAATAAAAAATATGGCTTTGGTCTGTTTGCAAAGAAACGACAAAATGTTTCGAATTTGGTTAAGAAATGTTTTTTTGTCTGTTAAAAGAATGGCATAAAATCATCTCAAAAATACAGTAAAAATAGAAAAAGAAAAGCTTTAGCTCCGGTTTGATCTGAAGTTGTTAAGAAGATCTCACTTTTAAGTGAATTTAAAATTACACACTGCATATTTATCACACGTTAATGAGGGCCGAAGGGTAAAAAGTGCAGCGAACTTTTAAAAGTGCCACAAGAGCTAAAAAAGTTAAATCATGTATTCGTAAAATAAATAATTTATTATCGCTCACAGCAGGAAGGCTAGAAGAAAATATTCAAAATGCTCTTCTTTTATCCTCTTGTCAGTCAAGAAAATATATATAATTGGCTAAAATTGACACCAGATGGTAAAAGCTTTTAATCAGCTTTCATTTCTATTTCAGTTTAGTGCACAATCTTTTCTTACAGGTTATTTTTGCCATATTTAGACATCTTTTTCTGTATAAGAGGCCTTCCAGATGGCAAAACATATGATTAAACTTTCCAGTTTAATAATAAAAATAAGGAAATCATGCATTGCAAATGCAGCAGCTGAATTTAACCAGACAGAGATCAGTGCAGATTAACAAACATCGACCACAGCCGGCGTGTTACCAGCAGTCTGAGCCTTAAAGATGCAGCAGGCGTTCGTTTCCTGTGAGCCAACCTCAGCAGGAAATGAAACCGCCGTTATCAGCGTAGCCGAGAGAAAACTGTGACTTGTGGTTTGGTGTTTGATCTCACGGGGGAATCTAAAGTCCCGCCGCCGCAGACCACATCCCAGTCTGCCGACACGGCTGCTGCTTTCAACATGTTAAAAGAGTCAGGCCCGGTTCTGAGTTAGATTCCCCTTAAAGCAGAACGAGGCTCACGCCCTAACAGGAGGACTTTGGTCCTGACTGCTGTGTTTATAAGTCATTTTTATAAATCATTAACCGGGTTTTAAAAATGTTAATAATAAAAATAAGGAAATCATGCATTGCAAATGCAGCAGCTGAGTTTAACCAGACAGAGATCGGTGCAGATTAACAAACATCGACCACAGCCGGCGATGTTTCAGTCGTCGTGTTTGAAAAACGCTCTGATGACGGAAGAAGGTACAATGTTGAGTTTTGTAAGCCTAATGGGTTCCAGTTTAATGCTGAAAGTCCAGATTGTTTCAGCCTACTGGTTCATTACAAATAACTCTTTCAACTTAATTTATCATAAAATTTTCCCTCCCACACCCCAAAGGGATCGGATAAATTAAAGGCATAAAGAGCCCAGCTTACGTTACAATCACTTTACTATTATTGCCTCTTTTCTCACTATTATCTCAGAATATCTAAATGCTAGTTTCTGTAAATGAAGCCTCAAATCATCATTGCACAAAAGCTCCTTATTACCTAATTATCTGTTATCTGTTACTCATGAAGGACAACTAGAAGGGACAGAAACCAAAGCCCTCAGACTCTGATACAAATTTTTTAATCTTTCTAGGTTTTTTTTTATCTTTTGAATGCTATAATGAGAAAAAAATAATTAAATACTGTAACCCTTGTTCAGTGCCTGTTTGTTTGTCCTTTATGTGTATTTTTATCTGGAGTGGCCAAAAAGAAATTTCACCACGGTGACAATAAATAATCTTTGAATCGTTTGAAATCCATCCATCAATCTTATTTTTCAGCCTTCTTTCTAGAAAAAAAATGAAATCATCGCTCTAAATGAATCCACATGCAGGCAACTGTTGCTATAAAAAAAAAAAAAAAAAAAAAGTTGCAAAGTTCTGGATCAAAAAGAAGCTTAAAAAGAGGTTTGGCTGCAGACAAGAAGGTTTCAGGACGTCAGACATGTTATCTCCTCCTGAGGCCTGTGCTGCCGCCAGGGCAGAGCTTCATAAACGCTGGCAGCATGTGGGTGTGAGTGCATCTGCACATACACACTGCAAAAAGGGGAACTAAATATAAGTAAAACCTTCTTGAAATTAGTGCATTTGTCCTTGAGTTGAGCGGGTGAATAAGATTATTTGCCAATGGAACGGGTATTTTGTCCCCTAAAATAAGAAAATGAAATATACTGCACTTGAAATAATATATTCCATTGGCAAAAAATCTTATTTATTGAATTGAATTGAATTGAATTTACCTGCTCATAGGTACAAATACACTAATTTCAAGAAGACTTTACTTACTTTTTAGCAATGCAATGAGGCGAAAAGCTTTTGAAATTAGCCTTGTGGGGTAGTAGTAGCAGTACTGCAATATTAAATCAAAATGAGAATATCCATGCGCTACATACAGCTAACATATAAAAAAAAGATTAATCAGCCTATTTTGAAAAAAAATTAGATTTTTGTCCTAGCAGACAATAACAACCAGAAGAAAAAAAAAAAACATATTTTCAAACTAGAAAACATTTTCAACACTGCAAAAACTGAACTAAAAATAAGTAATATTTTCTTAAAATGAGTGTATTTGTCCTTGATTTGAGCAGGTAAATAAGATGATCTGCCAATGGAATAAGACTTTTGCACTTAAAATAGGAACAATTCATCTCCAGCATCTTATTTCAAGTGCAGTAGATCTAATTATCTTATTTTAGGGGTTAAAATACTAATTCCATTGACAGATAATCTTATTTACCTGCTCAAATCAAGGACAAAAACACAAATTTTAAGAACATTTTACTTATTTTTAGATTCATTTTTGCAGTGAAGACAGCGTAGGAAAGCAGGGCGAAACGTGGCAGCATAGCGCCGCCCCGCCCCGCCCCGCCCGGCGGGACCGTTACCTTGACGGTGCTGATGAGCTGGCCGTCCAGGTACAGCGTGGCCATGCTGTTTTTCAGCATGCCTTTGCTCATGACCAGCACCAGGTGGTGCCACTGGCCCTCGGCGATCAGCTCGCCGCAGCGGAAGCGGGCGCAGCAGGGCAGGATCTCGTAGAAGGAGGCTTCCTCGCTCGACTCATCCGCTGCTTGGAGGGGGGGGGCAGAGAGATGCAGGAAGGAGCCCCAGTGAGTCAGAGAGAAACTGTACAACTGATCCAGTCCAGCAGAACATTTTTACATCTTTCTACACTGCTCAAAAGGGAACTAAAAGTGAGTCAAATGTTCTTGAAATTAGTGTATTTCTCCTTGATTTGAGCAGGTTAATAAGAATATTTGCCAATGGAGTGAGTATTTTTACCCTGAAAATAAGATAAATAGATATCATGCACTTTAAATAAGATGATGGAGATGAATTGTTCCTATTTTAAGTGCAAAAATCTTATTCTATTGGCAAATAATCCTATTAACCTGCTCAAACCGGGGAAAGATGCACTCGTTTCAAGAAAATATTAGTTACTTTTTAGTTTTTCCTCATTTCCCAGGATAGGGACGGCACATAACCAGATTTTATACACTGCAAAAACGGACCTAAAAATAAGTAAAATTTTCTTAAAGTTAATGTATTTGTCCTTGATTTGAGCAGGTAAATAAGATTATCTGTCAATGGAATGAGTATTTTGACCCCTAAAATAAGATAATTAGACATACTGCACTTGAAATAAGATGATGGAGATGAGTTGTTCCTATTTTAAGTGCAAAAATCTTATTCCATTGGCAAATCATCTAATTTTCCTACTAAAATCAAGGACAAATACACTCATTTTAAGACCATTTTACTTATTTTTCCGCTTTTGCAGTGTGTTCAGCAGCACCAACAATGCTTGTGTGTGAATACGTGTGAATATGATGCAGGTATGAACTCCTGCTGCTCTCACAGTATGTCTGCAGCAGCTCCTCCTTGGTGGAGACGGTGAGCGAGCGGTCTTTGGCGGACAGAACCACGGCCAGGCAGACGTAGTGCTGCTCCGAGGAGGTGGCGCGCCGCACCACGGTCAGCAGCCGCACCTGGTGGCCCTGCGGCGCCGCGCTGAACCGCTCCACGCAGAACCAGGTGGAGTAGCTGAGGCCGGAGGGAGGGGGGAACATGCGCTCACCTGGAGGAGAACAGACGGCTCAGAAACCAGCAGACGCACCTCTGACGATGCTCTCACACAGCTGCTGCTGCGGGTTAACGTGTTAAATGTAAGCGGAGCGCAGCTAAAACCTCGTGGCCTCTCCACAATCATTATCAAGTTATTTCCTTCTGGATAATTTTCACCTAAACTAGCGCACTCTCACAAACTCCCACAGGTGCTGCGTCCCAGGTATTAAATGTTCACTTATATACAGAAAGGCTATAATTTATTTATTTATTTTCTTTTACTTTCTTTTTTTAGGTATCACATTACACATGTCAGCTTAAATAATAATACATATGATTTAGCAATGGTATTAAGGTGTTACTCGATTGTATCTGTTGCTTTATGTCTGTTGGTTGTGCTGTTCTTTTTGTGTCTCTTTCCAGGTGATGGAGCAGACAGAGGATGTTTTATCATTCTCTTCCTTTTATCTATTCTTTCTTTCACCTCTTCTCTTTCTTTTTTTTCTCATCTTGTTCTTCCTTTACTCTCCTACTTTCCCATTGTAGGGTCCATATAATTTGTAATTCTTCCTGCAGGATTCACAATAAAGCTATTTACAAGCACAAATCAGGCGGAGCATTATGGCGAAAGCTGTTTGCTCCACTTGTGAAAGCAAAATCTGTCGAGCTCTATTTGGCATTAAGATATCAATTCTTATTGCCACATTGCTAGACAGGACACTGGGGGGGAAAAAATAAATAAATAAAACCTCGTGGCCTAGCTTCCTGTCACGGCTCTGGAGGAGGGCCAGAACTGAGCCACGCCACACAGGGACTCATGAGGCTAAATTAAATTTCCTGCAGCCATCGGCGCCAAAGAGATGAGATAAAACACGTTTACGGTTCTTGATAAGTTGGAATGATTAATGGAGGAATCCTCAAAATAAAAGCGTCTGGTTGTCATAGACCAGCGATTTAACCCTCCATCCGGTCTGTTTCCGCTCATTTCCCTCATATGACGCGTGCCTGGGTGACTGCCGTCTTTCCTGAAGGGAAGCTGCTTCTTTTTTTTTTTTTGGATCATCATCAAACCGGTGCTTTGAGCTACGTCAAGGTCCAAATCTAACATTAATATTTAAAATAATGGGCTTTTAGTCACCATAAATGTACACAAGTCATCTTAAATCTTAAAGCTTTATTTCTTTTTTTCTCGATCCACAGTATATATGTGGACGCACAGTATATTCCTCATGCACCTTTTCCTCCTTTTGGCTCCTTCCTTTGATTATTGAGCCGATGTGACACATGAATTTCTCCACTGTGAGATCAATAAAATCTATCTTATATTTTCTTTATTTTCTAGACCTAAATGGTGTAAAAATATCATCTTATCTCATTCATTTAAATTCAATCATTTATCGGTGCTGTTTGTGACTGGAACTATTGGACTATTAGAGAACAATATGCTGGTAATAAGGTTAAAAACACAATCTGTGGACATGCTCCATCGTTGGGTTGCGTACTGAAAAGTCTCCCTTTAATCACCGATAAACTTTTTTCTGTTACGCGGCTCCCGTGAGTTAGGATGTAACCTATTTGGACCCGAGTGGGAAAAATTAATTAGAACGCCTCCAGAAATCCGAATTCAAGCAGAACCTGCAGTGATCCGAGTAGAAATATTTTCCAACCGGCTGCAACTTTTTCACAAAGTCAGCATTATTAAAGAAGCCGTTGTTCATTATCACAAATCCTTTCATCTAAACACTACATCTCCCTAAATTAATAGTTACCTATTAGTATAAAAAAAGCATCGGTGTCACAAACAGGACCGTTGAGTCAGATTGTTAACATTTATGAACAACATCCACGTCTCAGCTCAGCTAAACCAGACGTAGCGCTCTTTGCTTGAAGGAAAATGTTTATTTTGTGCATAGAAATCAAGGCAGATATTAAAACGGAGATGTTAACAGCAAAAAGGGGATATTTTTCTGAGGCCACTTGTAGATGAGGTCATCCCCAGACAAGTAGGGAAGGAGAGAGGATTGGAGAAATGAGTTGAGAAGGAAGGAAATGAGGACAAAGAGGAGAGACGGACTCAGAGCAGCCAAAAAAAAAAAAACTGGACGGCAAGATAAGAAATGAAAAGGACACTAAGAGAGAAAATTTGAGTGACAGAGGAACACGAGGGAGGAAAAGAGCAAAGTCTATAAATAGAGCTGGAGGACAAGGGGAGAGCAGCGGCGGGTGGACGAGACGCAGAGCGTCTCTCTGCGCTTCATAAATATTAAACGAGAAATCCATCCATAACGTCACAGAGAATATTCATCAGTCAGGCAACAAAATGAACATTAGCTGCTCGTCTACTTCTCAGATCTGACGGCTCAGGCTTTCCCTGGTTGAATGGACCAGATTATGACCACAGGAAACAGGAATGTAAAAAAAACAAAAAAAAAAACGTGTGACTGTATCAGATAACGACATCCTTAGCGCCTGAAACTAGTTAGGATCAAAGTCAGAAGGTTTAAATGTGGAAACATGTCGCAGACGTGATAAACAACCGATAAAAGCAACGCGTGAGCGGGATTTATGGCTGAAAACACGTTGAAGCATAATTCTGTTTTTTTATTTTTACAGTAAAAAAAACAACTCAGAATTTTTAAAAGTTCCAGACGCAGCTTCTAACAACTTCCCCTTATTTGCTGTACCGAGACGCTAGCGCTAGCTGACATTAATATTGGGAAGAAGAAGAAGAAACTGCTGACTAATGCAAGGACCAGACACAGGAAATGCTGACTCACTGTGGTTGCTATAGTGATTCCCGCCTTTCTGTGAAAGTGGGCGGGGCTTCCCACAGCACTATTTTCAGAGAGGAGGACCGAAGCCTTTATTATTAAATTTTTTTTTTTAACCATAAGTGGGAAAACCTCCATTCGGCCACAGACGCACGTTTCTCTGGGGGCAGCTTCATCACTTAATTAGATTATTACAGGAGTGAATTAAAGAGTTTAGGAGTGAGCAACCCGCATTACGGAGGGGTTATACCAAAATAATAAAACATAATCCCTCAATTAGAGGGTGACAGCTGGCAAAATGGCTGCTTTTTAATGTATACACTGCAAAAACGGAGCTGAAAATAAGTCAGATTTTTTTTAAATGAATGTATTTGTCCTTGATTAGAGCAGGTAAATAAGATTATCTGCCAATGGAATGAGTATTTTGACCCCTAAAATAAGATAATTAGACATACTGCACTTGAAATAAGATGATGGAGATGAGTTGTTTTAAGTGCAGAAATTTTATTCCATTGGCAAATCATCTTATTTTCCTCCTCAAATTAAGGACAAATATGCTAAATTCAAGAAGACTCCAAGACTTATTTTTAGTTTCGTTTTTGCAGTGTATACACACTGTACATTAGGGATGATTATGGTTTATGGGTCATCTATTGTCTGTGCAGCGTCTACTGATAAAAGCGCACGTTTTGTTGCATCTTCTGAAGGTTTTTATTTTTGTTTCTCTCAGAAACTGTCAGAAGTGGGGAAGTGAAAGTCGAGATGGAAGAAGAAGAAGCAGAAAAGTGCTGAATGTGAAGTACGGTGCATTAATGCTTGTCCAGTTCAGGAAGCGCTGTATGAAATGTTCAAGGCTTCGTTTTTAGTTTCTCACGTAACCCTGCTTTAAAACTTCAGCCCTGACCTTTTGTCTTCATGAGGACCTTCATTCATTAACGGCCTCTCACAAACTAAAAGTTCAGACCAGACGTTCACATTCACTACATACAAAGACAACAGCTTCAGCGTCAGCCATGAAATCTGAATAATCTTCTCCCATTTTAATCTGACCGGAAAAACATCAAAGATGCATTTAAATCAAAGCAAAAAGCCCAATTATTATTGGAATCGGAACAACAAACACATTTCTGGAGCTCGGTTTTACATGGCGGATCAGTCAGCGAACAGAAAAATGGGAGAAACCTGCAGCATAAATGACGTCTTCGTAGATTTAGAGCCTTATTAGAGTAACCAAACGCACCTGTTCCCATCCCGCTGAGCACCGCTCCGTCGCTGACCCCGGAAGCGTTGGTGTTGTTGGTGGGAGCGTTGTGGGGCGCCAGACTGGGCAGAAACAAGCACCTGCAGAGGGATCCCAAAGGAAAGATTAATGACCCGTCAGGTCATTAACGAACGATGTCAGCTTAAACGTCCGTTACTGTCAACATGCTGCTGCAAGACAAACCTGCAGAGAAACCTAAAAACACAAGAACCATGTGAAACGCAAAAGCTTTGAACTGCGATAAAGAGAGCTGAAAAAAAAAAGATTATTTATGACTGAAGAGTAGAGCTGGGGTGAAAGAGCATTTCCAGGGTAAACCTTTAAAAGAAAACCGCGTTTACTCTGCTTGGCCTGGAGGTGAAGGTTGATGCATAATAATCTTTCCAATTCCAGGAATAAGGAAGGTGACGAGCTCTGCAGCCCAAAGAAACAGCGAAACGTTTTCTCCTCGCTCATCATCCTGAACCAGAACCGAACACGCTGGCGCTCCGGGAAATATCTGTGGCTTTATGGGATTTGTATTTTCTCCAAATGGGTTTTGAAGCAGCTTGGTCTAATTTAAGCAGAAACAGAACAAACCGGAGGCAAAGGGAACTCAAGGACAGCCTTGATTGGCTGCTTCTGACAGTAAATTGTCTGCATAACTACAGAGAAATAAAACCAAGGCATGACAATAGACTCCGCATGTCCAAACAGGAGGAATGAATCCATTCCAGATCCACGATCGTTTCAACATCAAAGCTTTACAGCTGCTCAGTAAGCGCCGCCGAACATCTGGGAGACATTTTATGTAAATCACATAAACAAATAAATCAGAGCAGACGTGTAAGCACAGAAAATAAGCTTTTGTGTCGTTCTCACTTCATACGGCCCTCCCTTATGAAAACTTCAGGATAATCTGACTCCTGGAAAAGGAGAGAATAATCTGCTGTGTTTGAACCAGAGGAAAACAAGCCGTCTTCATCCCTACTTCTGTCAGCCAACAAAGGAAAACAGAGAACAACAAAAAGGCAAATCACGGACAAGATGACACTAAATGAATAAAATTAGCACGAGAATCGAGCTGCAGCAAGAAAAACTACATAAAAAGTGACAATCGTCCCAATTTTAGCTTTAGCCATCAGCACAACAGATTCTGGAAATACTCAGTTAAAAACTTTAAAACCCAGATAGTAAATAAAAAAGGAAGGAAGGAAGGAAGGAAGGAAGGAAGGAAGGAAGGAAGGAAGGAAGGGATGAAGGAAGGAATGGAGGAAGGGATGAAGGAAGGAATGGAGGAAGGAAGGAAGGAAGGAAGGAAGGAAGGAAGGAAGGAAGGAAGGAAGGAAGGAAGGAAGGAAGGAAGGAAGGAAGGAAGAGAGGGAAGAAGGATGGAAGGGAGGGAGGGAGTGTTGGACGGAGGGATGGAAGGAGGGATGAAGGAAGGAAGGAAAGTAGGAAGGGAGGGAAGGAGGAAGGAAGAGAGGAAGGAAGGAAGGAAGAGAGGGAGGGAGGAATGAAAAAAGAAAGTATAAAGGAGGGAAGAGAGGGAGCAAACGAGGGAGGGAGGATGAAGGAATGAATGAAGAAAGGGGGAAGGAAAGGAGGGATGAAGGAAGGACTGCATTGTAATCAGCCTCACTGATGTTTTCTCTTGTTTTCCGTCTAGGACCAGAAGGTCAGGGGTCAAGGGTCAGGGGTCAGGCTGCAGAGCCTGAATCGTTTCTTCTTCCAGGACGTTTCCCAAGGACACGCGTGGCGCTCCGCTGATGTTTAAAGACACTAATGAGCGCTCCTCCCTGCTGCTTCACAGCAGCTCCAGGCGCCCTGAGATCACGCAGGAAAAGAAGAAGAAGAAGAAAACCTTCAAAAAGAAAGTCTTCCTCCCTCCACCTTCGTCTCTCCCCGCTGATAGCATCTTCCTCGCCCCTCGTGAGACGCCCGGCTGGATGAGCGTGCGTCCATGTGTGGCACTGAGCGCGTGCGTGGCTTTTTGGGAACGTGCGCGTCAGCCAAGGGAGCGCATGTGATTCCTAGCAGCGGCAGGAACATCAATATTTCATGCTGACAGATGGGAGCGCGAGGAGGAGGAGGAGGTGGGGGGTGGGAATGTGGGGGGGGTTTCCTCCTGTGTCTCCACCGAGCTGAAAGTGGGCCACCGCCTTGATGCCGCGGCGTCTCTTCGCCGTGTTTTCAGCAGAAACTCCACGTTCTATTTTCAGGTTACTGCGACGAGTTAAAAGAAAGGAAGCAGCCGCGCTGAGGAAGGCGGATCGCTGCGTGTGATCGCTGCAGGGTTTCAGGAAAAAAAACAACCAAACGCTCCTGTTTGATCTGGATTATCTGAAGGAGCGTTGACACAAAAACTAATTAACTGCATGAACGTGACAAGGCGTTTTTTTTTTAATGAAGTCTGCTGCACGGCGTTAAATCAAACCACACAAACATTTACAGCTAAAGCAAAGTGAGTTTTATGCAAATGAGCGTCGATCTTACTGCTCTGCTGCAACTTTAATATTTTACTCAATATTTAAAAGATGCTTACCTTCTATTAGGAGCACAAGTCCAGCATTTCTTTAGAATGTGCAATTTAAAAAAAAAGTTGAATCTTTGACCTTCATCTGTGCAGCAAATGAATGTCTGTTCTTTAAAAAAAAAGGTTATTTTAATTACTTTAAGGTGGACATATGCAAAATCCACATTTTTGGCCTTTAAATACACTTTATTGCGTACTTGGAGTACACCTGGGACTAAATTTATGAGGAATTCAGACCACCTTATATAGACCACAACTAAATGCTTTAAATGTGAAAAGGAACACGTTAAAAATAATATGTCCCCTTTAAATTGTATTTTAACCAGTTTTTATTTGCATTTGAAAAGAAAGAAAAAAGAAAAATTTAAAGGATGAAATATCCTCGGAAACGTCTTCACCAGCACCCCCAACTCAATTTCAACCAATCAGAGCTAAGGCTCTTAATTAGCGGCATTTAATGCTGTGCCAGTGCAGAGTTTATGTTTGCCTGAAATTTGTCTTCCAGCGAGTGTCTTATATTTTTAAAATCCAAATGAGAAACCTTTACATAGTTTTTTTTTTAGAGGGGCCAGGAATTAAAAATGAGAATTTACGGACAGAAGCACTAAGTTGCTTCGTGAGAAAATCCATCAACAAAAAGAAGTAGATTAACATAAAAATCAACAAAATAATTAGTCTCCAGTCTCCGTTAGCACTTTCTCACAGATTCAGTGTAATGAGCGGATTTGTCAGGTGTGTCGGCACAAATGTGGCAGCAGACCGCCAAGGTCAAACTCCATTACGGCCATTAGCATTCACTGTGCAGCAAACACACACACACACACGCACACACACACACACACACACACACAGCTAACCATGGCGGTGTGTGTGGGGAGGATGAGGTGTGTGTGTGTGGGGGGGGGGGGGGGGGGGGTGTCTGTCAGCAGCAACAGCACGGGAGCAAAAGGGAGCCGGCACGACATAAAAGGCGGAAAATAAGCCTATTTGTATGCGGAACTCGACGACTGGCAGGAAATAACGGCCTCCTGCTGAGACAGTTGCAGGTGCTGTGAAGAGGTAAAAAAATAAATAAATCATGTTTCACTGCTGGGAGAAATAACGCGGCACCCTTAGGTGTGTCAATCAGCGGAGAGGAAAACGGACTTATTCAGAGATTCACAGGAAGAACCAACGAGATCTGAGAAGAACGTCCAGTATTTCCAACTGTAATCAAACAGATGGGAAACGGAACCTGCTATGGTGACATGTTTGCATCACACTGTTAAAATGTGGTAATTTTAATTCTAAGGATTCATTTAGGGGGACTCCACATTAAATATTAGCTCGGTTTTATCCATAAATCACAGAGGAAGCATCACTTCCTGTTTAATGTCTTTAAAATTAACCTGAAACTGGACAAAATACATTAACATTTATTCTAAATCATGGTAAAATGTGTGTGTTTTTTTTTTATTAACTGCATAGATGTTTTCCACATTTTATCAGGTTACTATAACAATGAACGCATTTTTAATGGATTTTTTGTGGTCTTAATTTACAAGCTTTGCACATCTAGAGACTGAAATATTTCAAGCGAATGTCACCTTTTAAGACTTGACACAAATCCAGATTTGTCCAAGTCCAGATTTAGGTCTGGACTTTGACTAGGCCCTTCAAACAGAGACATAGGCTGTAATCTAAAGCCTTCAGCTGTAGCTCTGGTTTCAGGTTTTTGCTCTGCTGGAAGGTGAACCTCCACTCCGGTCCGCAGTCTTTGCTGCCTCTAACAGGTTTTCCTCCAGGATTATCTTGTATTTAGCTCCCTTCATCCTCACATCACCTGCGACCAGATTTCATGTCGTTTTGCATGCAGGCCAGCCAGATGGTTACACTTTGGCCTCGTGTCACTCGAGGCTCCCTCATGGCTTGTGGCCCTTCTCAGGGCTGATTTTCAGCAAAGACGTTCTACTCACCGCTCTTCCATAAAGGATTTTAAGAGGCCTTTACCTTATATATTACAATTAAGCACCAATTTATGCTGGTGTAAAACATAAAGTTGACAAAAAATGAGGCGACAGAAATCTGTAACATCAGAACTCCAATTTAGCATCAAAGCAGTTTGTATGGCTCCAAAGACATAAAAAAAAACTGATATTATTGCTTTGTTAGAAAATCATAAAACTGTCAAAGATCATGCAGACTAACCCAAAGCCCTCCAGAGAGGTGTCGAACTCCACAAAGGCAGGAGTGACGGCTGATCCATGCAGCCTGATGTCGTGGGGGGTGGTCATGGACACCAGGCACTTGACCCGGGTGAGCGGCACGGTGCTGTCCTCGGCGGAGCGCACCAGGCTGCGGCTGATGCGGTACTGGCCGTTGTCCTCCGCCGGGGTGGTGAAGACGCTGTCGGGGCCGAAGCCCTCCATGGACATGGTCATGCTGTCTGCAAAGCCGGACAGAACGGGTCAAATTCACGCCGTACAGCCAGTTGGTGTAGATCAGGGGGTTGTAAGGAATTCACTCAGAGATTGCATCCAGTGTCACTAAGATAAAAACAACCTGAGAAGTAGCTCTGACACGTGTTAACTTTCATTCAAACATAAATATCCGTCTTGCCTCTACTGACCCTAATTCAAGGTGGAGTCATGGAGCCACTTCTCCAGTCACCATATAGATCACATTATCATCTGCAAACATCCTAATCCTGAACGCTTCTTTAGAACCTCTTCTTTCAAAATGTCCATCACACTCGCAAACAAAATAGGGCTCAACGCTGAAAGCCCATCTGCCTCTGCCACACACCTCACCGCCGTCTCACTGAAGTTTTACAATTGTCCAGATTCACCTTCTTCATAGAATCACCACAGTTCTACTCTCTATATCCTGTAGGTTTCAATATGTATTCTACTTTGAAGCAGATTTCTTTGGTTTTAAGTAATTTCGACTGTAAGTCGCACTTTTTTTTTTTCATAGTTTGGCCAATCCTGCGACTTATAGTCAGATGCGACTTATATATAAATTTTAAATGGTAAATCATACTGAACAACATAAACCAGGTAGTAAAAATTACCGTCTATAGCCGCACACTGCAAAAACATGACTAAAAATAAGTAAAGTTTTTTTTTAAATTAGTGTATTCATCCTTGATTTGAGCAGCAAATTGAAACAATCTGCCAATGGAATAAGATTTCTGCGCTTAAAATAGGAACAACTCATCTCTATTATCTTATTTCTAGTGCAGTTTATCTAATTATCTTTTTTTAGGTGTAAAAATACTCATTCCATTGGCATATCATCTTATTTACTTCCTCAAATTAAGGACAAATACACTAATTTCAAAAAAGTTTTACTTATTTTTAATTGAGTTTTTGCAGTGCAAGATGGTTCTCTGGGCTTGTGAAAACTATCCTGATCCTGTACCACTTAAAAATTAATTAAAACATTTAACAATTAAAACATTTTAGCCTGCATTCACACAGCGGAGCGTTGCGTGGTGCAGCTCGAAGGACCCAGACGGTGACAGAACCTGTTATTGGAATAACTGTGAAGCTAATAGCAGCTAGCGCTAGCTTACAGCGATGTTGTCTGAGCATTTTACAACTTCACTGATGTACGTGAGCTTTACTGAAACATCCGTGTCGTACTGTTAGCTTAGCATGTAGCACTGTTATGCTCACGGTCTAACTTAGGCATAACTAGACCTATATGTGCTGACGAGAACTTTTCCGGTTGGAGTTGGTGGCCTGTTATGCTAATTTACCTCATTCATCCTCCCACGCATGTTCCATATTATTTAGCCAATCGTGGATGCAGCTGTGCAATTGTACAAGTTGCCTTTCCAGATTAAATGTCTATTTTTAGTCTTGGATTGTGTGAAATAAATTTCTAAATAAATGCGATTTATATTCCGGAGCGACTTATAGTCCAAAAAATATGATAATAATGAACAAAACAGCGATGAAATTTTAGAAGAAAGCTCAGCCTTTGATTTCCTGCTAAAACACATGTTGTTCTATTCACACAATTGTCTTTGTTTTTTAAATAACATCCAAAGTTTTGTTTTCATAAACATATTATTTTGTCATTACAAAGATAAAATATAATGATTTTTATCATCACAAAGAGTGTTAAATATGCCGGATCCTGAACAATTGCTCAGCCAAAACTGTCCCTCTTCAGATCGAGCACCAGAATCCCTTTTGCACGATGTGGTGGTGCTAAATCACAGGTGTGAACATATTTAAAGTTAATTGAAGGCAGCTTGGACAGGACCACAGTCATATGATTGTGGACATATTTTTTTTTTTATCAGCACTGATTTAACAGCCAAAGTGTAATTTTACCTAAGAAAGACCTCCCCTCCAACAGTAGAATTATAACATAAATAAAATATAAAATAAAAGTTGTAATGCTTGTTGATGTGAAAGTCTGTTGTGACAGTATAAAAGTAACTGATGTACCACATATGCTTAAATTTGACGTGGTGAGGTCACTAATCTAAAATGTCCAGATAAAAGTGGTTCGCCTCTGTGCTGCCAGAAAGCCGTGGAGACATAGGGGAACAAACACTCAGCAAACACTAAACTCTGTTTATTTTCAAAATTCAATAACGACAGGACAGATTTTAACAGCAGGTGTTAAGACTAACACTAAAAGCTGTCCACTTGTAACTAAATCAGCCAGGATGCATGATAATGTCAGGTCTGAATGGGTCCACAGAGAGCTGTAAGCTCCTCCGATAGCAAGCAGCCCTAAATCACTCATGATGTTACTGTCTCAAAGGAGAAACTCCTGTACAGAGGTTTAATATTTCACCTCCCACTGACAACTGAATCCATTATTTATCACGCATCAGGACTTGTGACAAGGACAAATTAAAACCAGACTTATAGGAGCTAATAAACCAAACGACAGAACCAGAGGCTGTTTGCTGTGCAGCGGTAATTAGTAGGGACTTATTATCCATTATCAGCTGGGAGGAGACACCATAAGCAATTAAGACCTGCTGAGGAGCCCAGAAAATTACAAACGTTACCAGCTGCTAGCTACACCATTCGCATCAGATACAGGCAGATCTTTATTTAAACAGGGAGATCCCTCACTGGCTTAACGAGCTGCCTGAGTTTCCATTAGGCTGAAAGATCCTCCGTCTTGCAAAACATACGAGGAATAACAGGTAATCCACCTGTCTTCAGACGCACTTCACCTCCAATAACACTGAATTTGGAGAGAAGTCTTTAGCAAGACGCGGGTTTCACAAAGCATGTCCTGCAGTTGCAACAAACGCTAACGCCCAACGTTTAACAACCTATTTGATTTAAATGTGGCAAGACGTAAAACTGCTAAGTTCTAATCATTATTCAGACGTGATTATCAATCCATCAAGATTTTATTGCACTCAGTGGATTCATCACAATATCATCCGTATCACATTCTAAACAGGACATTGTTCATCATTTGCCTTAATTTTAAGAAAATGTGAAAATAACTATTTTAGTTATTTTTAAAAAGTGCAACAAAGCCTGACAAATCTATCCAACTAGACTTGTTACAACTACTAAGGACAACAACTCAGCAACTTCAAGCAACGTTTTTCCAAAACACTTTTAAGTTATAGAAACTTTAGAGAGAAAGTAAAATAAAAAACCTACTTCTCATCTCGGCGTCGTAGCCGAGGGAGCTCGGTTTGTGGACCCGGTACTGCTTCAGCAGCTTCTTGTCCCAGGCACCGCAGTTCAGAGGGTTTCCAAGGCGTAAAAATTCCCTGCAGGAGAAAAATTTACCAGAAGCTCAAAACAAACAATAAAAAACCAAGAAAATGAATCAGCTCGAAATAAACCCACTTTGCAGATTTTATGGCCATGCAACAAAAATTATCCAAAATATGTCTTTTTATATTGTTACTGCATTTATTTATCTAGGTGACGTTTATCATGTAGATTAAATAGAATACAGGGGTTTACATTTAAAAAGTACTGAATCTGGTCCACAAAAAATAAGCTGTGTTTGCAATTGAGCCTTCTGAAATTAGATTTAAAAAAAGAAAGAAACTTGTATTACTCACAATAAATGTTAGAGTTGGAGGCAGATATTACCTCTTTTGATTGTTATAGTTACTGTCATGTTAAAAGTGAAATTACACTTACTGTCAATTCCAGAGAAGTACATATCGGGACTAAATTAAAATGCTCCGATCTTTAACAGCTTCTTTATCAAAACTACAGTCTGGAGAATGAGGGGGAATTTTTGGTCCAACATTGGTTTAGTTTATTGAGGTTTGCACGTTTGACTCACGAACACTTTCGTATAAAGAGGAATTCAAAGTGGGCTCGACAACTGCGTGGTGCCCAGATCATCACCCCTCTACCACCGTGCTCAACGGTTGATGAGTTGGCTTTTCTCCAAACATGCATCATGGTAGACAGAGTTTCAGGGGAACTGTGGTTCCTTCAGCTCAAACCAACAAACTTAAATCACACTAAGGCCCAGGGTTGTATCTGGCCTTAAGCAGAAGTAGATCTGGGGCCCAATGTCCTGTTAACCAACAATAACAGAGATTCAAGTGTAATTGGCTGAGTTTAAAAGCATTCAGTTACTTACTGAGATTTCTTGGTGAAGAAACAGCTAACTACAGCTAGAGCGTTAGCTTATTTAGACCGGGAGTTTTTTTTTCCTAGACAGGAGCTTTACTGACCGTTTTAAAGTTGCTCTCAGACATCAAAGCATTTTAAATAAAATAAAATAACACTTAGCGTGGCTTATAGTACGGTGAGGGAAACCCTGCATCCGTGTTCTGCATTTTTCCTGTTGTCCTGTCATGAATTTTAGCATGCTAACTAGCATGCTAACTAGCATGCTAACATGCTAACTAGGGCTTCTGCTGTTTGTCTGAGCATCGCACCACCTGACCACAGGGGGAATTTTCTGGAATATCAACTGCAGGGGAAATGAGCAGAGATAGGGGGTCTAAACGGACTGATGAACCACTGAAGAAACGCATTTGAAATACTTTGTCTTCATCTTGGTTTCACAAATAAGGGCAGCGTGAAAACTGTAGGTTTAGCTCAGTTAATGTTAGATTTAGACCATTTTATAACCAGATCAGTAAAGAGTAGATACATTTTGTTTTCTATATGTATATATGTAGATTCGAAAGAGAGAATACTCCTTAGTACTCTTTTTAAATAACAGAAAACATTTCTGCAGGAGACCTTCAGATCCTTCTCACCCTCTCTACTCTAGCCGGTTATGGTTCATGTTAAGTAAATCTCCTTTCAAAGTTATTCCATGCGTCGCTTCCCTTTATTTGCTATCATCCTAGATCCAGACCGTAAGGGTGCCACAGGGACAAACAGGTCCGTTTTACTTCCATTAGGCCCTGAAATATTAGGAGTGTTAATAGAGAAGCTGAATTTCCAACCATCCAGCTGACTTGTGTGTGTAAAAGTGTTTTTCAGACAGACTCGGCTGACTGCCGTCTCTGTGACTTGAATGCCGAGTGTCTCCGTGACGGTTCATGTCGGCTGTCAAAGCGTCACAAGCGGGAGCAACCAGACAATTTCAGAGCAACATCCCAGACAGAGAAAGACAGGAGCTTTGTTGCCAGCTACACTGACAGGAACAAGTTAAAGCAAGAAGGGGGGGGGCAACTGCATGGTTGAGCCGGGCTGACAGAGAGAGCGCCGGGAGACAGACTGACAGAAGCAAATGTGTTTATTCTCAGCCAGCATCATTAAAGCTGGAGAGAACTACCACACGGCCGTATTTACATATAAAAACAAGCAACCATGCACGCATTAAATAGCTTCCCCTCATCCCTGAACCCCCGACCGCCCGTCTGATTTAACCGGTAGGACGGGAAACGAGAAACGCTACGTTTGGTCTGCATGTCCAACCCTCCGCCTCATCAAACCTGTCAGCGCAGACTCCTGGCCCCCCAGCAGGAAAACGCTCCATCTTTCCTTCTTCAAACGTATTCATGAATGAGAATAGTGAATGCAATAAGAGCCGAGGTCCTGTTTCTATCAATCAGGATTCAAAATGTTTCATCCTGCGGTTGGTCAGGCAGATTCTGAAGGAGAGCCAGGAGCGGGGGGGTTGGTACCTGAGTGCGATGGGCTGCAGGGCCTGCGATGCCAGCCTCTCGAACATCCTCTGCAGAGGGGGGTGCAGCGGGTGGTCTTCGTCCCCGAGGGCCTGGCTGCAGCGCTGCAGCAGCCGCTGGTGGAGGCAGGCTTCACACAGCACCTGCTGGTTCCTCTCGCTGTTCACCAGGAGCTGCAGGATGTTGGCCACGGCAAGCTGGAGGTCCAGGGCATGCTGGAGGAAAAGGCTGAGTTAGATCTCGCAGCTAGGAGCCGAGGGCCGTCCCGTCAGGCATCTGTGCCAAACTCATTTCTAATCTCCGGGCGTCTAAGTAACGGCAGAATCAGAATAAAGTCTCCGGTCTTCTCACCTCGGGCTGGCTCTCAGAGGAGACGGAGGGAAGGAGGTCCAACATGGCCAACACGGCCCCTGGGTGGATGACCACCATGTCGGACGAGGAAGCGGGGTGGGAGGGGTTCACCAGGTGGACTTTCAGGTCTTTGACCGGAGCCGAAGGGCCCGACGTGCCGTAGTAACCATGCCTGGGAGCAGAAACAGAAATGATTAGATGAGCGTTTCTACTCTCTTTTTAAAGCCTTTTCCCATTTAAAGGCTCATATAAACCAACTTAAACCCGGCAGGCTCGAGACGTCGGCATACGATAAAAGTCTCCAAGCTCCAATTACCTTTAGAGCTCAGGGTGGAGCCAGAGTCCCATCGTTAAACAGCAAAACTATTCAAGCCACTTTGAACTGTTTTACACATTTTGTCAGGTTAGGACTACAACCGTTCATGTATTTTATTTATTTTTAATGATTATGAAAGACCAAGGAGCGCATAAATCTGAAGTGAAATGAACACGATCCATAGGTTTCAAAACCTTTGCAAATAAAAATCTGAAAAGCCTGGTGGGTATTTGTATTTAGACCCTTTTACACCTTCAAATAGAGAGCAACCAATCACTAATTATAGTAAGCTGGTAATTTAAGCTCAGTACTGTTCAGGATATTTCACAACATTAAACCAAGATTTTAGTCAATTACATCTTTTAACAAAAGGTAAAACCATTTTAAAATCGCATTCATCTGGTGAAAACTATTCCCACGTCTACAGGCTGGAGAATTGACTATTAAATTTGCTTTATATTCAAGTCGTCAATCAACCGTCTTCAGTTGGTTCAAAATGCAAAGACGTCACATCTTAGCCTTTCCGCTGATAACTTATATCTTTTATTACATTCTTTTGAGCACTCCACAGTTTTTATATAATGAAAATTCAGCTTATCCATAAAAAAAAATATGTATGCAACTTCACTGAAACTTTTAAGATGGTGTTATAACATCACAGTTAAATAAAAAAAGAAAGTGGTGGAAATTAGACCCATAAAGGACTTAGACCTAGGATGGAAAACGTAACAAAATGTAAAACTAAAGGGTAAAGACAAGAAAACAGATTTTTTTCCCCTACAGTATATCCACCCTGCATTTACGCATCACACTTTGAGAGTAAGAGTCAACGTCTCTTCAGGCGCCGCATGAAATGAGGACATAAATGTTGTTCGCAGCTACTAAGCTGAAACTTTGTATAACATGAGTCAGCAGTTTTCACACCACAGTCCCATTCAGAGTAATGAGTCAGAGATCTGCAGGGCTCTGATGGGGGGAGCAGCAAATTCCTGCCAGAGAAAATAGAGTAAGAGTCAGCAGAAAGTGCTGGAGCAGCTGGATGAGAGGCAGGAAACTCTAAAGGGTTCGATTGTCCAACTTTTCACCATGTGCCAATTATATCTGCTGCCAAAATAAAAACACCAAGTTTACCTTTGAGATAAAATCTAGTTTTCATCCATTTCACCAAAATAAAACTTGATAAAAGCTTCTTAAAGGGGACTAGATGTAATTTATCTGAGGTTTTGGGGGTATAATTTGGTCTATTGTGCATTGATGAGGCTGTGGGAATATCACCAGTGGGTACCAAATGACCTGCTCAGGCACAATAAGCTTTGTCTCTGTGCTTAAAAACGGTCAGATCAAAAAATGTTTAATTGGACACAATTATATTCCCGCTTCAAGACTTATTTACAGATTCTTCCAATTTTTTTTGTGCTGACTTCTTCAACAGCCCGTAATCACAAAAGCTGGTTTAATATTAAATGCCGACCAATAAACTGGGTAAAGAATTACAGCAACCTCCACAATTATGAACATCCCGAATAATTCGTCTAAAAAAAACATATTTTAGGTTGGAGCCATGTTCGCTTGTCTTTCCCGTTCTGAAGAGTAGCTGATAGAAAATCGTCTGTTTCACATAATATTCATACCCCATTGGAAACAAGATGTCTTAAATTACAAAAAAAAAAAGATTCTAGACACAAATTAATTCAATAAAATATTACTATATTTTCCGCACTATAGGGCGCTCTGGATTATAAGGCGCACTGTTGTTGTTTTTTGAGAAAATTAAAGAAAATTAAAGGCATTTAAGTGCCCATTATAGTCCGGAACATACGGTAATTGTAAATTTAGAAAAAGGTTTATCTAATAAAAATTGCAAGGGGTGCCAATAACTGAAGCACTACAGGTGCTTCTTGATGTTGGATTTTTCTATAACTGAATACATTTACTCAAATTAATGGTAAAAAAAAATTGCAATATTAAAATCTTTTTTTTTTTTTACCTAGTTTTATACGTGGTGCACATAAATGTTTTTCATAAACAAAAACATTAGCAATATCAAAACAAAGTTTTGAATCCAGGTCAGAGCTTGAATGAAGACAAAATACAGATGTTATAGGTGAATAGTATGTATGATTTAATAAAACGCGTTTAATTTTCTGTACTGTTTTGTTATTGCTGTATTTGTTGGACTACAAGGCGCACTTAAAATCCTTAAATCTTCTCAAAAATTGTTGCTGCACCTTATCTATGATCACCGTTGTGCTTACTGGCTGATTTTATGGTACAATGCGCTGAAAAATCTGTTAAAATGTGTAAGTAAGACTTTGGTTAGCAACAAAGCCGCTCCACTCAATGGATATTAGGAGCATTACGGTACACTGTGTCACTACCTGATAGGACCCCTGAGCTGTCTACCAGACTGCCTGACTGTAATGTCTAAACTAGAAGTGCATTCATGTAAGGCAGCCTGGAGTACGAGCTCGCAACAATAAACCTATTAAGTTAATTCAATATAAAAGTTTATTTTGGTCTTATGTTATAAACAGGGCAGTGTAGTCCAGCTACTCTGTCCTCCTGATAGAGATGATAGAGAGCTGTGGAGGTGGAGGAGAGATATTACACAGTTGGGAAGAATATTTAGTGTGTCTTATAATCCAGTGCAGTTTTTTTTTGCTTTCCTTTCTTTTTATTCTGTTAAGTTTTTTCTTTTAATGTTCAAAACACTCAAAATACATGAATTCTCTTTGATTTTGTGTTGAAGCGGAGCAAGATACGTTTCTGCTCCCACTGCTGCAGATGGGACGCTTCAAAACTTCATGGAGCCCAGAAGGACATAGCGCTCTTAGCATCGACAGAGAAAACACGGAGAGGAAGGTGATGGGGAAGAAGGCAGAAAGCCGTAGCTACCTCTTTCTGGCGAGTGCAGGCGTGCCCCACGGCGAGGGCAGCGAGGTTTCATGAGTCAGGCAGGGAGGCACCTGCTCTGCACGACTGCATGACAGCACACGCCCGCAAACAAAGAAACAGGTGAGACACACACACACACACACAGGGGGGGGGGGGGGGGGGGAGCACAGGTTCATTCATCCGCCCACACACACGCATTTATGTGCAGCCGTGCAGGGAGCCCAGACCGAGGATGATCAGCCAGTCAGCGCCAGATGTTAGGGGCAGAAAAGAGAAAGAGGGGAGAGAAGGAAAGAGGCTGTTAGTGGAAAGCCTGCAGAGAAAAGTGCATCAAAGCTCCAGTTTGGAGAACATGCACGTGGATTTCCATCCAGGTGTTGTTAAAAATGACAGAAAGGAAGCTCAGGCGGAAAGGAAGTGAGCCGGTTCAACAGCTTCAGCTCGTCTGAACGGACACTGGAGCAACCTTCTGGTTTTCACGTTTCCTCAGGTTTTAAGGACTGTCAGCTTACCACAGCAGCAACGAGCTCCTGGTCACCGGATACACTGCAAAAAAGGAACTCAAAGTCAGTGCAATTTTCTTGAAATTAGTAAATTTTTCCTCAATTTCAGCAGCTAAATAAGACTATTTGCCAATGGAATTAGTATTTTTACCCCTAAAATAAGACAAATAGATATCCTGCACTTGAAATAAGATGGAGATGAATTGTTCTTATTTTAAGTGCAAAAATCTTATTCCATTGGCAAATAGTTTTATTTGACTGCTCAAATCTAGGATAAATCCAAGAAAATTTTACTTACTTTGAGTTCCCTTTTTGCAGTGTAAACAGAAATGGATGCCAGGTTTGGCACCGCTGTCGGCTCACCCTGAGCCTCAACGAGCTCCGTGACCGACCCACTGAGTGCCAGAGCTCAGATGGTGAGCCTGACTGAGCAGGACGGTGGACCAGCGTCACACTGTCACATCAAAAAGGACTAAAATATGTCTTTTTTTTTTTTTTTAGACAAAGCCTGTTTGTTTCTTTGGGACCTCAAGATTACTTTTGTTTTATTTTAATTTCCACATTATGATTTGGTCTAAATTAAACTGAGTTATCTAATAATAGAGTCGACAGAAGCAGAGAGTGCTCTCAGTTTAAGCAGCATCTGTCGGCACAATGCTAGCCGGAGAAATCTAAAAACATCGGCCTCCGATGAAGCGCTGTGTGAATGATCCGGGCGACTCGACGCTTCTGTGATGCTACAGAGACATCAGGTCTCCTCTGCGTGTTTATTTGCATTTATGTGAAGCAGACGTGATGGAAAAGCGCCGTTGGATGTGATTGAACTTTGCTTTCCCTAATCTGATGACTGTGAATTTATGGTTATGTCTTTACATTATTATGCTGATAGCCTCTGGTGGGTTTTCTTTCCGTGGACAAAATTACATTTTTCTTTGGATATTATCGCCCTAACGATGCAATGCAATGCATAACCTCTGCAGTTTTAAAACAAAGATATGTCCCAAAAAACAGTCTTCTCTCAGTATAAACCATCTCTTCCAAACTGCTGTAAGGAAGAAGATTGAAGTGTTTTTAAGTGGTCTTCATTACAACAGTACTCAGATATCTCATTTATTTCCCCACAGCACACGTAACTGTGATCTGATTGACATAAATAAAGCGAACAGAGCCGTCAATGACCAAAAAAAATTAAAAATATGCTCAGCAACATTTCAGAAGTTCCTTATTTACTTCCAAACAACCCATTAATTACCAATTTACTGAAACTGTGAACGGATCCACTTCATTTTGATTCATCCAAAATCTTTACAACAAGTAAACTGGCAGCAGATCTCTGACCAATTTATGGTCTTAAAGTCTCCCGACATTTGAATATCTGCTGGGTATCATGATGACGATGAACTGAACCTCTGAACCAGAAGGCACCATCGTCATATTGTCCTCTAAGATCATTGCAGCTACTCCGACATCGGATGGAAGCAACTGTTCTCATGTTTAATGCAGATGTTATTTTGCCCCTAGGAGTCCAGTACAAGGCCTTCCGTAGTTCCCCTACCTGTCGAAGGAGTCGGTGGCCATCTTGTACAGGTAAATGAAAAGCTTGCTGCAGTGTTTGAGCGTGGGACAGACGCTGTCTCCAGCGCAGCCTCCAGAGGAAGCCTCGTCCTCCAGCAGCCTCTGGAAAGGCTGAGCGTTGGAGGGGAACACTCCTGTGGGGCCCAGCTTCTTGGTGTCGGAGAAACACCCCAGCAGCCTGGTGGATGGGAGGAAAAGGGTTATCAAGACAGGTGGAGTCCTCAAAAGAAAGCTTTATAGGTGTAAAAAGTCCAAATAATATTACAGCAATTCAAGTGTGCCCTATATTCATTATTTAAGATCCTATTCCCACCGCACTGCAAAAAGGGAACTAAACGTAAGCAACATTTTCTTGAAATGTGTGTATTTCTCCTTGATTTAAGCAGGTAAATAACATTATTTGCAAATGGAATGACATTTCTGCACTAGAAATAGGAACAATTCATCTTATTTTAGGTGCAGGATATCTAATTATCTTATTTTAGGGGTAAAAATACTCATTCCATTGGCAAATCATCTTATTTATCTACTCAAATCAAGGAAAAATACACTAATTTCAAGAAATTTTTACTTGCTTTTAGTTCCCTTTTTGCAAATACACTTGAAAACCTCTTTTCTTTCTTTCAGCCATTGGCCGGGGCTTTTGAAAGCCCCCACACTGAAAAAACAGAACTAAAAATAAGTAAAATGTTCTTAAAATTAGTCCATTTGTCCTTGATTTGAGTAGATAAGATGATCTGCCAATGGAATAAGATTTTTTGCACTTAAGATAGGAACAATTCATCTCCATCATCTTATTTCAAGTGCAGTTTATCTAATTATCTTATTTTAGGGGTCAAAACACTCATTCCATTGGCAGATCATCTTATTTACCTGCTCAAATCAAGGAAAAATACACTAATTTTAAGAACATTTTACTTATTTTTAGATCCGTTTTTTGCAGTGCAGTATGTCCCAACACAATTGTACACTGCAAAAACAGAACAAAAAATAAGTACAATTTTCTTGAAATTAGTGTATTTGTCCTTGATCTGAGCAGGTAAACAAGATTATCTGCCAATGGAAAGAGTATTTTTACCCCTAAAATAAAATAATTAGATATAATGCACTTGAAATAAGATGATGGAGATGAATTGTTCCTATCTTAAGTGCAAAAATCTTATTTCATTGGCAGATTATCTTATTTACCTGCTCAAATAAAGTACAAATACACTCATTTCAAGACAATTTTAGCTTATTTTAGTTCTGTTTTTGCACCCAATTTTTACATTACCCAGGACTTGTTAGGGGTGCGGGATCAATGCAGATTGTTTAAGCAGAAGCACAACTGTGATTAAAGTTTGATACATGACACCTCCTGTGACAGAAATACAATGTTTCAAGACAAGAACGCAGCAGCGTAAAGCTCAATTTATCAAGATATCGCTTAATTACAAAACTAATTAAGTGATATCAATTCCCAGGTATTAAAATCCGTGGGACTTTCGGTGGAAAAGGGGATGTTTTGCTCTCACTCTTTGGGTTATGTTAACATATCGGTGCAGCAGAGAATAAATCAGATGAAGGTATTTGCTCAGCAGGCAGACTGGTGAAGGATGAAAACGGTCCGGGTACCTCACAGCATCGGCCAGCTTCTCGTACTGGATCTCGGTGCGGAAGAAGTGCGAGTTGGCCGGCTCGTAGCGCATGGCCGCGGTGAGCGTGCAGAAAACCGTGTGCAGGAGCTCGAAGACCTGGTTCTGGTTGACCCGCTCCCAGCCGTGCCGCGGAGGCTGGCACAGCGAGCGCTCCATGGCCACCAGGAGGGAGGTGACGTAGACGAAGCCGCCCACTTTACGGAACACCGTGCGAGTGCGGTGACTCTCACGCAACACGGCCAACAGAGCCTAAAGACAGGAAAGACGGCTGCTTCAGGGATCATCAAAATATTACAGCAAAGCAGACAAACTGGCTTTAAAATGCAAGAAAGACACGCTGCGTGTTTGCCTCCATAACGCTTTTCCTGATCATTCTGCTTTTAGTTGACATTTTAAAAAGTAAATTTAGGTTTCTTATCCAACGTCTTCTCTAAGCCCCAGTGGGTGGAGGCAGATCATCCTCTATTACCATCTAACATAGAAAGTACTCCTGGGTCAATGTGAGCTTCTGAGCTTTCTGTGTCTCTGCTCTGTCTTCTCTACCATAGAAAGTACTCCTGGGTCAATGTGAGCTTCTGAGCTTTCTGTGTCTCTGCTCTGTCTTCTCTAACATAGAAAGTACTCCTGGGTCAATGTGAGCTTCTGTGCTTTCTGTGTCTCTGCTCTGTCTTCTCTAACATAGAAAGTACTCCTGGGTCAATGTGAGCTTCTGAGCTTTCTGTGTCTCTGCTCTGTCTTCTCTAACATAGAAAGTACTCCTGGGTCAATGTGAGCTTCTCTGCTTTCTGTGTCTCTGCTCTGTCTTCTCTAAGCCCCAGTGGGTGGAGGCAGATGAGCGTTCACACTGAGCCTGGTTCTGGTTCTGCTGGAGGTTCTCCTCCCTGTTGAAGGGGAGTTTTCCTCTCCACTGTCGCTTCATGCATGCTCAGTATGAGGGATTGCTGCAAAGCCATCAACAATGCAGACGACTGTCCACCGTGGCTCTACGCTCTTTCAGGAGGAGTGAATGCTGCTTGGAGAGACTTGATGCAACCTGCTGGGTTTCCTTAGACTGCAAAAAGATACCTAAAAGTAAATAAAATTTTCTTGAAATTGTTGTATTTTTCCTTGATTTGAGCAGATAAGTAAGACTATTCGCCAATGGGATGAGTATTTTTACCCCTAAAATAAGATAATTAGATATCCTGCACTTGAAATAAGATAATGGAGATGAATTGTTCTTATTTTAAGTGCAAAACTCTTATTTCATTGGCAAATATACTTATTTATCTGCTCAAATGAAGGAAAAATACAAACATTTCAAGAACATTTTACTTATTGAGTTCCTTTTTTGCAGTGTAGAGAGGAAACTTTCTGACTTTGACTGTAAAGAGCCTTGAGATGACATGTATCATGAATTGGTGCTATATGAATAAAATTGAATTTAAAGTTTCTATGCTGCAGGGAAGGTTAAATTTTATTATTCAGAAACAAAATATTTTTTGCAGTTTAACAACAACACTGCAAAAAAGGGAACTAATAGTAAGTAAGATTTTCTTGAAATTTGTGTATTTGTCCTTGATTTGAGCCGGTAAACAAGACCATTTGCCAATGGAATAAGATTTTTGAACTTAATATAAGAACAATTTATCTCCATCACCTTATTCCAAGTGCAGTATGTCTAATTATCTTATTTTAGGGGTAAAAATACTCATTCCATTGGCAGATCATCATATTTAGCTCCTCAAATCAGGGACAAATACACTAATTTCAAGAAAATTTGACTTACTTTTAGATCCATTTTTGCAGTGAACAAGTGAAAAATGTAAAAAAAAATATTTATTTCGGTCAATCATCTGGCAGTCAGTCGCCCATGCGGACAGCTGTAGTGCCTGCTGCAGCTATATTCCACCTAACGGCGTAAACGGGATAGCAGGCACGCATAAAAAAAGCAGAAGTTAAACGGTGATGCGTTGCTTCCAGCTGTTTCCTGCTTCATTAAAGCGGTGCCACTGGAGTCAGCACAAAGTTTTTATTAAACCAATCGCAGGATGCCGCAGACATTATCGTCCTCTAACGTCACACTGGGAAAATCGCCTCCATGTGAAAGTGTTGAAAGATTAATGCAACAAATCCTTGATGGATTTTTTTTCACCTGTAAGAAGTGAGAAGATGAGGACTTTCATTGGGGTTGAGCCAAAGATTAATCTGAATTAATTCAGAGCATTACAGCGCACAAATAAAGGGCCCGTTTTAATCGAGTTAAAGGATGTGAGCTGTGTGCAGTTTCTTTTATGGTGATAATTAAAATCCATGATTAGTGAAACTGAAGTAAAATGCTGACAAGTTAATCCAGCCGCAGCCCTGAGAAGGCACGAGATTTACTTCTTCTGGGGGGGAAGGAGTTTAAAAAATGCAATTATGCCTGAGAAAATGAGCCGGCCTCTCATCCTGTGAGTGTGTGGAGGTGTGTGTACGGCTGCAGCTTTTATGTGCACCTAACTCTCAGAGATCCCGCTTTGAAGCAATTACTGTGCGCAGCGCTACAAATGCATATTGATTTCTGAAATCCTTCACTTTCTCGACTCGACGTTTCTTACCGGGATTTACTGACAAGCTTTTGTAGCCGCAGACTTTATGTTTGCTCAGTTGCTTCTGGCTCCACAATAAATAAAAATAATGAAGCAGCCAAATGATCAAAGCTTGAATGAGAAAAGTTTTTTAAAAAATGACAATCTATAGTTAAATCCAGACATTTAAAGTATAGAGAAACTGATTTTTTTTTCTCTTTTTGACATGAATTCAGAGGAAACCTTTCAGATTTAGGTCAGTTACGATAACCAAAATCATCTCTATTTACTAAATGCCAGAATGAGGGAAAACATTTATTACTTTTTTTAAAGTCCTAAGTTTACATGTGCTTCTTTCATATTTAGCAGATTTGCTATTTGAGGTGTATGACTTGAGTCAAGAAGTTTTTTTTGTTATTATCCTTGACAGTTTGCAGGAATCTCAATCATTTTAAGGCATTGCTTGAATACTTTCTATGAGATTAACATCAGGGTTTTGTGTTGGCCACTCCAAAACATTGACTTTGTTGTCCTTAAGCGACTTTAAAACTGATTTAGTGTTATCATTGTCCATTTGAAAGACCCATTTAAGAGCAAGTTTTATCTTCCTGGATGATCACCAATAGCATCTTGTGATCCTACTGGCATTTTATTGCTTTTATCTGCACAGCACTCCTCTATGTTTGCGTTTACGTGTTTTATAGTTAACTTTTTAAAAAACGCTTCAGCTTTGGTTTCAGCAGACCACAGATCACATCAAAAACCCAACTCTTCGTCCCCGGGTTCATTTGCAAACTGAAATCTGGACTTTTTCTTTTTGCTTCTTCATTGCTGAGTGGTCTTTCAGCCCATGTTGGTACGCGGCTTGTCCAACTGTGGATAAGCGTCCTCACAAGGCTTTTTGCTTTTGCTCGGAGGTTATTTCACACATTTTTGACCCAAACACAATAATTTCCATCATGAACTTCTCATGATGCTTACAACTGTTTGGAGAGGCATCTGGAAATTGTAGCTAAAGATCTTCCAGACCTGTGAAGGTCCAGAATTCTCCTCCTGAAACCTAATCTCATTTTCCTTTTGATTTTTCTATGACGTTACTGAAGGAAGATGCCAGGCGCGCCTCTGGTTAACGCAATTGTTGTAAATCATCATCATCGTCATCATCATCATCATCAGTGCTTTCCTAATTGTTTTGAAGGCATCCTAAAATGGTAATGTTAGTGAATTTAAAGAAAGTCTTGCATTATTCTGGTGTTCAGTCAAAAACATTTTTTTAGTAATCTGGAGCTAAAACAGGAAATATTATTTAGTTCTCCTACTGCTCTCCAATCTGCATTGTTTGTTGTTATTTCTTTTAACTTTTTGTTCGCTGTCATTTTTCTCTTCATAGAAGGTACACCTGGTCTGGCGTTCTGTTAGCTGGGACATCATCAGGGGAGGCAGATCATCCTCTATTACCATCTACCATAGAAAGTACTCCTGGGTCAATTTGAGCTTCTGAGCTTTCTGTGTCTCTGTTCTGTCTTCTCTAACATAGAAAGTACTCCTGGGTCAATGTGAGCTTCTGTGCTTTCTGTGTCTCTGCTCTGTCTTCTCTAACATAGAAAGTACTCCTGGGTCAATGTGAGCTTCTGTGCTTTCTGTGTCTCTGCTCTGTCTTCTCTAAGCCCCAGTAGGTGGAGGCAGATGAGCGTTCAATTGCATTAAGTCTTGATAAAAGTGAGACAGTGAGGGGAAAATTAGTTGTGTCCATTAAAAAAAGCCCATCTGAGTCAGAGCTTTGGACTAAAGGAGGATTTGTGTCGTTACCCTCAGTATGTCGGTCTTCAGCTGCAGCTCACTGGACGGCGCTGAGTGCATGAGGCCCAGCAGCGTCCCCATGTCGTCGTCGCCGCTGGGCGACAGGACGAGCTGCTGGATGATGAGCAAGGCGTGCTCCCGACACTGACGGTACTTCACGATGTTGTGGACGCAGCGAGCGCCGCCGAACTCTCTGAACAGAGCTGAGGGGGGAGAAAGAGGGAGACGCCAAATAAAACCCAGATTTCTGAGGTTTCAGCAGCATTGATGCCATCACATGATCAAAATAAAGCCATTTTGTGAAGAATATCTGCAAATTAAAAAGTAAATCATATACCCCTCCCTACTGGTTTTAGGGCACGGTAAAACTTTCACACTGGTTTGAATCTTGTTTTTTTGCACAGTGTTCTGAAATTTAAACCTTTATTTCAGGAGGAAGATCCCATTCAGGTAAAAATATATATCTTTTTTTTTCCTCTGGTGTCCCGGTCAAGATAAGCAGCACCATACACACAGAAAAAAAACATAGGAATGTGGCCTAGACTGAGAAAACATGTAAATATAACGCAATTAAGCTCTAATCTCAAATGTCTGAAAGTTTGTTGAGTTTTAGCTAAAGAGCAGAACGACTGAGTTACAGAAACACATTAAATATGCACTGCAAAAAGTGAACTAAAAGTAATTTGTTCTTGAAATTAGTGTATTTGTCCTTGCTTTGAGCAGGTAAATAAGATTATCTGTCACTGGAATGAGTATTTCTGCATTAATATAGGAACAACTCATCTCCCATTATCTTTTTTCAAGTGCAGTATGTCTAAGTCTTTTATTTTTGGGGTCAACATACTCATTCCAATCACAGACAATCTTATTTACCTGCTCAAATCAAGGACAAATACTCTAATTTTAAGAATTTTGCCTTACTTTAAGTTCACTTTTTGCAGTGTGCCAACAATATAAGCAAGCCGAGCTTCACAATCAACTAGAGCTAGTCTCTATTTATATATTTACTGCAAATTATCTTCAGACTTTTTATACGGTCAGCTTCAAAATAAATTTTGCTGACCATTCTCTTTTAAGTCAAGAATTAATATTATCTACTCAGACAAAAACAGCCTTCCTTACTATTACTGAAGACCCTCGTGTGTTCCTTTATACGGTTTTATTCATCCATTTATTATTCATTCGTTGACAACAAACACGTCCAGGTTAGTCTCTAACGACAAACATCTCTTGTTTTGCCTGAACCAGAGCTCTGGTTTTTCCAGAACTGGTAATTCATGAGTCTCCTGTGGATTCCTCTCCACGCCGGCGTGGCAGCTAACAGCTCCAGGTGCGCGATGCAAATGTAATCAGAGGGAAGCGCTGCAAATATCTCCCACGTCATGCTTCTCCCAACGACAACAAGCAGCCGCCGTGGGGTCAGAGGGAGCCGAGCTGCTGAATGCTTGTTGTCGTGACTCAGAGTTCCTGCAGCAGCAGACTGAGTCACAAACACACGCTAACGCAGGTCTGAGTGATACCAGCTCCTCACATCCAGCAGATTGGAGCTTTTTTTAACCCCCCCCCCCCCAGGGGTCCGTTGGGAGACTAAAGCTGAGATGTTCCCTTGCTGACGGAGAATGATTGACGTGCTGATGTGTGAAACTAAAATGGTTTCACAGTGTTTTGGACAGGCGTAGTTCTGATCACGTGGTGTCGGTAGTGATTGTAAAATCCTCAACTGAGTAGTTTTACACTGCAAAAAGGGAACTAAAAGTAAGTAAAATCTTCTTGGAGTATATTTTTCCTTGATTTGAACAGCTAAATAAGACAATTTGCCAATGGGATGAGTATTTTTACCCCTAAAATAAGATATTTAGTTATCCTGTGCTAAATAAGAAGATGGAGATGAATTGTTCTTATTTTAGGTGCAAAATAGTCTTATTTACCTGCTCAAATCAAGGAAAAGTACACAAATTTAAAGAAAATGTTACTTACTTTGAGTTCCCTTTTTGCAGTGTAGTGAGTGAGTGACTGGGGAACGTCTACTTTTTGCTGACCGCTTTAAGCTTTGGATGTTTTTTCTTTGCCTTTGATCACTGCTTGAACCTTTTTTTTAACGCTGCTGCATCGGAACATGTCTGTGATTCACTCGTGTTTTGGAATTCGAAGATTTCAATACCGATAGAATAATCTTAACTGCAGCTTGGATTTACGTTTTGAACAGCGGGCGAAACACCAGATGTGTGCACCACCGCTACGCTGAGATAAAATCCTGAAGGTGTCTTTTTAGATGGACTATGAGGTCACACACCATCTGTTTGTGTTGTTCTCCAGCCTCTTGTCTACGTAGCCGGGCCAGGTGTGTGCGCACCTGAACAGCTGCCACTCAGGACGTAGTCCCTCACTGCCCCTAAAATGCCACTGCAGGACCAATGCTACGTAGCACAAGATGGAGGAGACCACGCCCAGCGGAAATGTTCCTCCTAAAGGTGATGCTGTGAATTTATCCCTTCCAAATATGCACATATGGGGCGATGGATGAGAGACGGAGGGTAAATGGGTGCCAGGTTGGAGCTGGTGGAGGTAGAGAGGCGTGGCTTGATACACGTCTTGTTTTGGTCTACAGACGGAGCTCAAGCTCCACCTAGTGGTGAAAATCACTCATTGCTCCTTTAAGGACTGACAGCTGGATGAATGATGGACCGATGAATATATTCATCTAACACAGATGCGTCACAGAAACAGCACCAGACAGGGACACATTTGTTAAATAAATAAAACAGTTACTCTTCTGCACCCTTCTGAACAGACAGCAGTTGAAGGTGTGCCTGCCTTAAAGGGTTTACAACCCACCAGGCTGCAGGTTGGGAGCTTTGTCTGAGCCAAAATGCCTCTGGAGCTTTTTACTATATACTATCTGTCTGGAGTTCAAGTGGGTTTTAGGAGCCGCTAAGAGCTTTCTGCAGAGTGTGAGTGTTTACCGGCATTAGTGTTGGTGGTGTTGGAGCCCTGCAGGAGCACCGTCAGGGTCTCCATCACCAGCCAGGCCAGCTGCTTTTGCTCGTCTGCTACTGCCGTGTTTTTGCTGTCGGCTGAGTGGAGCAGGGAAACAGAGAAAAAACACAATGAACATCAGCATAAGCTACACAGACGCACTGCTAGACTCAACAATAAGCCGTATCATACAGTCTTTATACGTGATGTAATTCTGTTTGATAGATAACAACTTCACTGGGGTTTCACTTCAACTCGGACACAATGCTGTGGATCCGATCTTTACGTGTAGTGTTTCACGTTAATGCTACAAATCTTTACAAAAAGGCAGAAGTTTTCACAGATTATTATTAAAAAAACATTTTAATCCAAGAATCTATTATCTACAGGCAGTTTTCTGCCACACACAACCAGTTCAGTTTTAATCTCGTCTGACCAGAGAACCTTCTTCCAACTTTTATAAAACACACTTTCTGGGGTTTTTCCGTTTCTCATTTGGTTATTTCAACTTTAAAATCGATCTGAAGAAACCAAACCACAAGCCTTGCATGAACTTTATCACAAGTGGCACAGTTTGGATCGGTTTGCAAAGCTAACCTGTTCTTTGTGTCTCGGATCAGAACAACCATTTTAGCACTTTACAAAGCAACGGACGCTCAATTCTTTTTTAGTTGAATTATGAATTATTCCAGTCTTTACCCGACCAAAGCATTAGCCTGGCTGTCGCAAACAAAGAGTTTAAGATGGTTAACCTCTGCCAAGACTAAAAAAAAAAAAAGCGTTAAAGTACTTCTTGATTCTGAGATCATACAAGTTGCTAGTTGTTAGAAAGTTCACATATTATTATGACCTGAGGAAATTTTTTTTTTAAAGTTGATGAAAAAGTGGATTTTTAAGGCTTTTTAGCTCAAGGCTCATAAAAAAATGTTTCATGACCGATGACGTAATATGTGGGTAGGCGTTGATCTGTTGACATGGTAACAAGATACTTCCTGGTTGCAAACTCACTTTCTCAAAGACAAATAGACGGATTAAACATGGCTAAAAAGTGTGTGGCTTATGGTTGGTCACATACCAACAAGGATAATGTCTCCTTACACACATTTCCGAACCAAAAAAGTCCCGGTGTTGTGCAAAATTCAGTTCCCCTGTGAAAATTTGTTCCCCTCTGAGTCGGGAGCTGCAGCCAGAGAGGCGGGGTTTCACGGCGCTTCTGATCGGTTTCTCGGTAAAACAACTCATATAATCATGTCAAGATTGTAACATTCAGTTTAATCGGCAGCTGTTGTTTACAAAATTGTAAAATAAAAATAAATAAACGCTGAACCGAAAAGGGCTGTGGGTCTATCAGCCGTCATAAACGATGCCAGACAATCGAGATTCAACGAGTTGTTTCCGTGTTTACATCCGAACGGTCAGCCATGACCGCGATTATGAGCACCAATTCCAATTATACATCAGCAAACCATTCCGTTTATTCTCCTAAAATGTTTTTCTCAGACTTACCCGAGTCGTAACAGACGCTTGTGCTGTCGTTCGTGTTAAAATCATCACTTTGTGGATAACCATCTGAACTTCTCGTGGTGTACTTCATTGAACTCTCTGTAGCGTAGCCTGGGCAACGCCTACAAACCACGTCATCGACATAAAGTGTGGATTTTCAGCCTAGCGTCGCTGAGGGACAATTTTAAGTCCTTAAAAATCTTCTAACGGCGCAATCACGATCTTAATGCTACATTTTTTTTTTAAATATGGTCACTAATGCATGTATTTCCGAGTTGGTCGATCTCAGAATCAAGAAGTACTTTAAACTATTGCTCAGATTAAATGGTCCTGAACGGCTGCTTCAGACTCACCTTGGTCGTTATTCTGTGGCAGCTGCTGCGAGGCCGGGTCCCTGAGCAAGGCAGCGTACTTGTGCAGCAGGTTGACCATCACCTCCAGGAGGCCGACCTCCCGCAGCACGTCGCTGAACACCGGGTCGTGCCTCGCCAGCTTCAGCAGCGTCCTGACGGCGGTGATGCTGCAGGACAGCGAGGTGCTCGACTTCACCATCACGCAAACGCTGAAGAGCTCCTTGCACGGAACGTAGTTCAGGCTGAAGACCACAAACTCCAGGAGCTCAAAGTACTTGGCCTGGGCCTCTGGGAGTTTGGCCACGCGCTCCGCGAACTGCGACAGGGTGTGCTGGGACTCCAGCAGGAAGTAGTTGGCCGGCTCTGCCGCGTAGATGTTCCCGATGGCGTCCAGCAGCATGCAGGCCAGGCGGCTGGTTTTGGCCCTCAGGAAGGCGTTCTGGAGCACCGAAAAGGCCTGGATGTTACGAACCGTGTGACCTGCAGAGGAAAAGGAGGGTTTAAGAGGGACAATACGAGGAGAAATAACCATTTATTTATTTATTTTTATTTATTTATTTAATTTTTTCCCCCCAGAAATAACCATTTACATCTAAAGTGAAGGTGATGCATAAACCAATCAGTGGTCAGGAAACAGAGAGGCTGCCGAGACACGATTCACGTCTAACGAAGCACCTTTTTCAGAATAGAGTTCAATTATGGAGGATGTTTTTAAAATGGTCAGGATTTAAATATAGAATCATGAAAACTGGAGGAACGGAGAGAGGAATAATCCATTCCATTAACTGATTGATTGGAAGGAAGGAAGGAAGGAAGGAAGTGAGGAAGGGATGGTGGAAGGGAGGAAGGATGGAAGGAAGGAAGGAAGGAAGGAAAGAAGTGAGGAAGGGATGGTGGAAGGGAGGAAGGAAGGAAGGAAGGAAGGAAGGAAGGAAGGAAGGAAGGAAGGAAGGAAGGAAGGAAGGGATGGTGGAAGGAAGGGATGGTGGATGGAAGGAAGGAAGGAAGGAAGGAAGGAAGGGATGATGGAAGGAAGGAAGGAAGGAAGGAAGGAAAGAAGTGAGGAAGGGATGGTGGAAGGAAGGGATGGTGGATGGAAGGAAGGAAGGAAGGAAGGGATGGTAGATGGAAGGAAGGAAGGAAGGAAGGAAGGAAGGAAGGAAGGAAGCAAGGAAGGAAGGAAGGAAGGAAGGAAGGCATGGTGGAAGGAAGGAAGGAAGGAAGCAAGGAAGGAAGGAAGGAAGGAAGCAAGGAAGCAAGGAAGGAAGGAAGGAAGGAAGGCATGGTGGAAGGGATGGTGGAAGGAAGGAAGGAAGGAACAAAGTGAGGAAGGAAGGAAGGGAGGAAGGTAAGAAGGAACGAAGGAAGGAAGAAAGGGAGGGAGGAAGGAAGGAAGGGTGGTAGGAAGGGAGGAAGGAAGGAAGGAAGGAAGGAAGGAAGGAACAAACGAACAAACGAAGTGAGGAAGGAAGGAAGGGAGGAAGGTAGGAAGGAAGGAAGGAAGAAAGGAACGAAGGAACGAAGTGAGAAAGGAAGGAAGGGAGGAACGTAGGAAGGAACGAAGGAAGGAAGGAAGGAAGGGAGGGTGGAAGGAAGGGTGGTAGGAAGGGAGGAAGGAAGGAACAAACGAACGAACGAAGTGAGGAAGGAAGTGAGGAAGGAACGAACGAAGTGAGGAAGGAAGGAAGGAAGGGAGGGTGGAAGGAAGGGAGGAAGGAAGGAAGGAAGGAAGGAAGGAACAAACGAACGAACAAAGTGAGGGAGGAAGGAAGGAAGGAAGGAAGAAAGGAACGAAGTGAGGAAGGAAGGAAGGGAGGAAGGAAGGAAGGAAGCAAGGGAGGGTGGAAGGAAGGAAGAATGGTAGGAAGGAAGGAAGGACGGAAGGAAGGAAGGAACAAACGAACGAACGAAGTGAGGAAGGAAGGAAGGAAGGAAGGAAGGAAGGAAGGAAGGGTGGGTGGTAGGAAGGGAGGAAGGAAGGAAGGAAGGAAGGAAGGAAGGAAGGAAGGAAGGAAGGAAGGAAGGAAGGAAGGAAGGGATGGTGGAAGGAAGGAATCACAGAATCTGTATTGTGAGCGTGTTATTAGAGTACATTAAACAAATATGCAATTAACAAGGTGTGCAGATTTTCTTTTCAGGAGTTAAGAAAGAAGGGAAGGAGGGAAAGAAGAAAAAAAGAAAGGGAGTGAGGAAAGAAGGAAGCATCTAACCTGAGAGCCTGAACTTTGCCCCCAGAACCAACACAAACGAGGAAACTGACACATAAACGTCTCATCCTCAGACTGAAGCACACTGAGGCTTAATCAGGCATGTAAGCAGCGCAGACCTCCCCTCCAACATATAACATGATATGTAACATATAACATGATATGTAATATAATATATAAAATGATATAATATAGCAGGAGGGCTTAGCGTGAAGACTTTCCACACAGTCAGGACAGTCCCTGAGTGGGTAAACATGAGTGTTTCTCTGTGGGTTTGAAACAGGTCTTCACACCGAACTCTGTGTTTAGCTCAGTACGAGTCTCTCTGACTTAGGGGAAAAAATACAAAGGACAAAGCAAGTATCTGACAAAACTGCAGAACTGTTGCCTTGTTCTATCATAAAACACAGAGTTCTCCAACTCATTTAAACCCAACGCAGAACCTGGAGAACCTTTTCTGGAGAAACAAACCAAGAACACAGAACACAAAGGGTGGAGCAGAGCAGGATATTTGTATGCAGCGGGATTAGAGGGGCTCATCTCCGGCGGCGTGGCGAGCAGCGTGGTGTCTGTCACGCAGGTGAAGCTTACTGGGATCAAGCCAAGCATCAAAGTAATTTCCCAGATTACGATCTGGCCGAGAGAAAGCAGCAGGCGGGATATCCAAGCAGACTTTACTGCATCCGATCCCGTTCTGGTTGGAGCTTTAACCAAAGTGACGACAGTCGGCAGCATCTCTCCATCTAGCTGGAGAAGACGAAGGAACGTCTTCAGTTCTGTTAGAGGAATCTGGGAATCAGGGAGCAGCCCGGCACACACAGGCTCTCCAGCTACAACCCAGAACCGTCCAAAACAGTGTTTGTTATAGCTTTAGTGTGAACACCCAGACGTAATTAGCCATAAGGTGAATGTTTAGCTTAATACTAACTGGAGCTGCTGCTTCACTGAATTGCCTGATTGCAAAACGGTGAAAAAAAAACTGAAAAAGACATTATTTACAGTGAGAGAAAGGACTGATCTGGTCTTATATTTGTATTGGACCCGGTACCGACATCATTCCTGGATCAGATATCAGGCAGAGGCGATGGATTTAGGGCTGGACGATAATTCAATAACAATATATATATCGATCGATAGACGTATATCGATAATAGAAAAAAAGGGTCAGTAAAAAGTTCAATAGAATAACAGTTTTTCTTCCTTTTGAATTCTAGCCATGTAGATTAATATTACAGTTATTACATCCTCCCAACCAATCACAACGCAGACCCAGGAACCAAGCTCCGCCCCCTTCAAAGACTTCAAAGATCACGCGTTTTTTATTCTCTTTTAAAAACTTGCAGTTTTGGTAAAAAATTGGTTGAATAAAGGGTTGAGTTTAAATTCAGTGTTTGTGTCTGTATCTTAAAATAATTTGCTAAGAACCAGTATAAAATGGCCAGGGCTGCACTGAAAACACATATTTTCAATTTGTTGATAATTCTCTATATTGTTATTTTATCGATATGCGTTTCTTCTATATCGTCCAGCCTTACGATGGATCCACCCTCCCATCCAGACGCCACGGCGCGCTGGTGCTGCAGCTCATATTTTGGCTGATTTTAACCAGGAAGTTAAGCCTGGAAACCTGGATGTTGGGTTTTAACAGGGAAAGAAAAGCTGCAGCTAGTTAGCAATGCTAGCAGCGCTAACGCAACGATTGTTAACATGATTCCCCCATCACGCGTCTTTGATTTGTTTTCACTAAAGTGATAAACTCCGGTTTCGTTGAGCCGTTTAGCGGTAGGTCTCCCAGTCCCTCGTGTCGGCTCCGTGTAGCGATTCGCTGCTCATGAACGACCGACGGCCGCCGACAGCAGAAAAGCTTTCTAGCTGAAACAGATACGGACCGATTCAGTGGATCAGAAAGTTTCCAGACAGTTTTAGATGTTTTATGCTGCGACCTTTGCATCCGTTAATGCAGGGGTGTCAAACATACGGCCCGCGGGCCGGATCCGGCCCGCCGAACAATTTAGTCCAGCCCCAGATTTTACTTTCACAAGTGGAGCAGTACTGCTTTTGCCATTATGCTCCACTTGATTTATAAATGTGAATAGTTTTATTATGATTCATGCGGGGAATATCTCAAATGATATGGACACTACAATGGGAAAGTAGGAGAGGAAAGGAAGAACAAGAAGAAAAAAACAAAAGGTGAAAGAAAGAGGAGATAAAAGGAAGAGAATGATAAAACAATTATTGAAAAAAACACTTACTTCGTTTAATTGAAAATATGCAGTTCCTATAATGTCCACGAGGGGCGCTGTGTTTTAATTAGCAGATTAAGCTTCAGGTGTGGAAAGATTTAAATCATTTCTTAATTTTTATCTGTTTGATGTATTTTGTCATGCAGGACAGTGTTTTTAAGTTCCAAAAAAATGTGAATAAATGTTTTTCAACATTGTATAATCACTGTGATCAGTTCCTATGCATAATGCACAAGAAAATGTTTAACTGAGTAAAAGTATTGTTGAAATTGCACATACTTTTCTTAAAAACGCTGAGGTTATTCATAATATATTGTGTAAAAGTGAAATTAATTTAATATAAAAATCAACAACAAGTCCACTTTTATCAGTTCTATTTAATCTTGCAATGAGTTTACTCGTGTGGCCCTCTTGAGATCAGATTAAGCTGAATGCGGCCCCTAAACCAAAATGAGTTTGACACCCCTGCTCTAATGCATTGAGCCTCCGTATCTGTGGCTCCGGTTTAGCCTTCAGCAGCTCAACAAGATACGGGAACAAGAAAATAATAAAAAAACAAAACAGTATTTAGAAAGCTTTGCTGGTTGCGGTGCCATACCTTTCCCAGACGGCTGAGGGAGAACGAACCCCGGCAGCAGGAAGGGGGCGCCGGTGGTGAGGCCGGCGGGTTTCAGCTCCGTCACGCCGTACGTGCACAGACAGGTGACCAGGTTCACCAGATCCTTCAGGGCGTCTTTAGATTCGTCCTCTTTACCCTGCTCCAGTCTGGAAACAGCAAACCGTCAATGTTTTTAGCCGTTCCTGAGCGAACGTGTGAGCGAGCGGGGCACGGAGCCCTGGGCCGTACCTGAGCATGAGGTCGCAGAGGAAGGCGTAACCCTGGCACATCCTGAAGTCGTCCAGCAGCGTCTGCGACACGTCGCTGGAGTCTTTGAGGAAGCAGGAGAGGCCGGCGAACATCTCCACGATCTCCAGCGGGGACAGGTCGTCCGACTGCTGCATGTTTTGGACACATGTGGACAGACATTCCTTCTCTGGAGAGAGGAAAACGCAATTAAGGCAAGGTTATTAAACATGTGACACAAAACTGACTGCGACTGCGAGGAGCTGACAGAAAATAACTTTATTTAAATAAACTAAACTATTCAGTCTGGCTTTTGGTTCAACTTTAATTAATTATTCAGCCTTAATTATTATTTCACTTCTAGTTTATTTAATCAAACTTAAAGAAAGGACTATTTTGTACTTGCCACTATTTCAGATTTCGATGTAATCTATTAATGTTGTATTATATTGATAATGATATTTGAATATTTGCTGGGTGAATATTTGGCTAACACTTCCCATTTCTGTGCATTTTGCCAGTTTCTGGTGTGTTATGCACATTTAAAGCTGCTCTACAGATAAAGTGCGACATGCCTGAAACGGCTAAGGATGCCGGAGCATATACGGCATACCGTGAATGTATTTGACCACGTTGACGCTGAGTCCGTGCCGGGAGATGGTGCTGAGCACTTCGCCTGCGCTCCTCCTCCAGGGCAGGTTGTGAGGAGGGCACCAGGAGGTGATGGCACTGAACAGCAGCTGCAGGTCGTCCTTCTGGGCCAGCTCCTCCGCCGGAGACACAAAGGTGCAGAGCTTCACCAGGATCTGTCAAAGTAGAAAGGAAACCAATGGGAAATGCTCTACTCCCCCACTAAAGGAGCCAGGAACGTCCTCCTCTCTAAAGAAAACTTAAATCAGCAACAAGATGGATTAAAAGGATCCACCAGAGTCAGGTGCTTGCTCTTTTTCCAAATTAAAATTCCAGACTATTTTAAAACTGATATTTTTTTTCCCCAAGACCTTAACTTTATGTACTTGTATACTTGTGTGCCTACTGCCTACTTCATTGGTTGAGATTTTACAAACTGTTTATTAGAAATGTTAGTTTTTATAGGCTAGTATTCAATGAACAAATGCATTATTCACAGTAAATTATGCTTTTACTGATGAACGTTTCAAAACACGAAAATCACAAGTACATGAATTTCACATCAAACAAGTGTTTGATTCCATTAGGCTAATACAGTACGTGACCAGTTAGTAAAATTATAGTTTTATAGCCTACCTTCCTATTTCTCTTTTCACAATGCCTTTGAGCATACTGTAAAATTCTACCACACATTTTTTTCCCATACTTTATTAAGACTTTCACACAAAATTCAAGACTTTTCAAGGTCTGGAAAACAGTGTTTCAAAATTCCATACTTATTAAGACTTTCAAGACTTGCGCAAGCACCCTGAATACACGTCTGTCCTCGTCACAATCTATGGTATTTAACATAATTAACTGGATTCAAGATATTTTTCTCTTCTAGAGTTAAAATATTTTTTACTACAAACGAAAAAGCTTAAAAAATAAGGCAAATAAGCTCTGACAAACATCTATTTTTAAAAGCCATTCTGCACTTTCAATTCAATTCAATTTTATTTATATAGCGCCAGTTCATGATACACGTCATCTACAATGCTGCTTGTCGGGACTTTGATGCAATCAACTGGTTTCCTTATATAGGAACATTTTTGACCAATCTGTATAATCTGACCCAATCTGTATAATATGATTGAACTTGACTTTGTAAAGTGCCTTGAGATGACATGTTTCATGATTTGGCGCTATATAAATAAAATTGAATTGAATTGAATTGAGCACTTTCCAAAGTCAGCTTCCATCAGATCCTCCAGGTTGGTGAGAAAGTTTCCTCTCTAAGGAAACCCAGCAGGTTGCATCAAGTCTCTCCAAGCAGCATTCACTCCTCCTGAAAGAGCGTAGAGCCACAGTGGACAGTCGTCTGCATTGTTGATGGCTTTGCAACAATCCCTCATACTGAGCATGCATGAAGCGACAGTGGAGAGGAAAACTCCCCTTTAACAGGGAGGAGAACCTCCAGCAGAACCAGAACCAGGCTCAGTGTGAACGCTCATCTGCCTCCACCCACTGGGGCTTAGAGAAGACAGAGCAGAGACACAGAAAGCACAGAAGCTCACATTGACCCAGGAGTACTTTCTATGTTAGAGAAGACAGAGCAGAGACACAGAAAGCTCAGAAGCTCACATTGACCCAGGAGTACTTTCTATGTTAGAGAAGACAGAGCAGAGACACAGAAAGCTCAGAAGCTCACATTGACCCAGGAGTACTTTCTATGTTAGATGGTAATAGAGGATGATCTGCCTCCACCCACTGGGTGTCAGAGAAGGTCGATTTGATGAGATAAACCTTTTTTTTCCTACCTGGACAAAGACTTTCTGCAGCAGCGCTCGGCGGTCAGCCAGGGGCAGCTCTGGCTGGGTTTGGGCCTGGCCTGGGGTCTTCTCCTGGTTGGGTGGGGGTGGCGGCGGTTGTGGAGGGGGGCCCGCGGGGGCCTCTGCCATGTGGGGCAGGTCAAAGAACAGGTAGAGGCATTTGACCAGCGTGGAGGGCACCGACATGGTCGTCATGCAGTCCACCGTTTTCTGTTGAGGGGAAAGGAGAAAGGTGTGACGCCTGAGACCCAGAAGGAGCCGACTGGCCTCTACGGAGCCAGAACCCGGTTTGAGCTGAAGTTTTCCAATTGAGGATCGGTTCAGAAAAAATACTGGCCCAGTGTCAGTGGTCGCGTTTATTTTAATCCGCATTTTGACAAATTGTGTCAGAACAGGTTGATGGAAATGGCAAAGTTCTAATTAACTCACTGAATTACGCAAAAAAAATGCTTTTTAAGGATCATCTTCTGTTAACATATTTTTAGTGAGTTCAGTTATTTATCAGTGGCATAAAGATAAAAAAGCCTAATGAGTGAAGACAGGATGGATAAAAAGGGACCAAATTTTAGCATTGTCTCTGGGCTAAACCTAATCGGTAAATAAAATCTATTGATCAGCTCAAATATCGGCCTGTCTTTAGAAACTTCAGATAAATTCACCTGTTTGCCAATTTTCCTACTTCCATTTCACACCAGTTTTATTCACGGCCATTTCATAATTTATTTATCTTTCATCGTAGCTCAGCTTACGCAGAAACTAAGAGCATAAATAGCCATAAAAAACACCTCATATGTTTTAATTTAAACTTGAGAGATCTGAGAGACTCAAACTATCAGAATACTGCAGGAACCAACAAAGCAAAACTACACAAGGTGTGAAACGGTGATCGAGCAAAATGTCCAACACCGGCCCACTGGTGCAAAAAAAAAAAAAAAAAAATCTAACAAATAATCTCCAGAAATAGTCCGGTTCACAAAAACAGTGAGATTTTCTGAGCCGACGCTCCAAAAATAAAGACAAATACATTTATTTTTCTTTAGTGTGACTAATAAATTGAGTTGTGGATTCTTGGCAGAGTTGCTGTGAAGAGAACGGCCATAACGGCCTGAGGCGTGTGTTGTTTATGTGTGCATTTTACGGGTTGTGTTGTTTAATGTGTGCATTTTACGGGTTGTGTTGTTTAATGTGTGCATTTTACCGTTTGTGTTGTTTAATGTGTGCATTTTACCATTTGTGTTGTTTAATGTGTGCATTTTACGGTTTGTGTTATGCTGGCAAACCAGGGAGGACGAGATGAGGAGAGGAGAGCTGTGCTCGCTGGGGCGAATGATTCAGATAATGAAACGGCCTCCTACACACACACTGAAAATACAGCTCGCAGTGACTAAATCACACACTTTCCAATTTATGATAATTGTCACACATACAGAGACGAATAAAGGCCTTTCAGCTGATCGATGAAGGCGAGAGGAAGGGAGGGGGGGAAAAAAGGGAATAACAAAACAAAAGGTTGGAGAGAGCTGAAGAATGGAGCCTCACCTGCTGCAGCCTTAACCTGAGAGGTGTGTGTGAAGGCTGGAGACAGACAGATGGAGTCTGCAGCCCTGAAATCAGGGTAAAAACTAAAGGTGAGGTGAGAATGTGAGACAGGAAAGCGATGGAGGAAATACGTCGGAGCAGTTGCTCTGCGTCAAGAGAGAGAGACGGAGAGAGAGACTGGAAATGCCGTAACAGCTGGCGGTGAGAGAAATGCAGCCATTTTAGCCGGTGAGACACAAAGAGCAGGAGGTGAGACGGTTTATGAAAGGTTTACCGACCGGCTGCTGGGAGAGTCCTGGGTTTACCGTCCGAGACGCAGATAAAATCCTCTTTAACCTCGTCTCTCTCTCACACCCACGCAGGAAAACTGCTCAGGGCGCTTTTTCTAATAATTTTTTTATATTATAGATTTAGAAATTAGCTCGTTTTAGAAATTTGTCTGCACTTTCAGAAGCTTTTCATAACGCTGTAAGACTAAGTTACATGTTAAAGTCCTTTTCCGGATTCATTTAAAAAAATATCTGTCCCGTCTAGTGGAAATATGGTCTTGTTCCATAACAACAACATTAACTTAATTAAAAATCTGATGGTTGTTTTTTTTTTTTTTCTTCTAGAATGCATGCAAGGATGTCTTGATTGAATTTTTGGGGGTAATTTATTATTTATCCATCAAGTGACTTGCCAATACAGTTAAGCCCAAACTTATTCATACCCTTATATCAAATGTAAGTGAGTTTGTATGCGAGTTTAGATTTTCAATATTTTTTCTCTGCTTCTTCCTGTCTGGCTGCAAAGCTGCTAGCCGCAGCGGCTACTGCTAGCGACAGCGGCTACTGCTAGCGGCAGCGGCTACTGCTAGCGGCAGCGGCTACTGCTAGCGGCAGCGGCTACTGCATCTCAGGATGGAAGGAAAACTAGAGAGGACAGTCCACTGGTGTCCATTTAGTCTTTGTTGCTATATTTATCAACTTTTCAGACACCTCTAACAATTTTCTTTCAAAAAGCAACTAACAACAATAACTTTTAGCAACGTTTTGTTTAAATGGCGACTTTAAGCCCCAGTCGTTCTGGAAGAAGTGCACTGAGGCAGCAGTGATAGCTGCTATGAGTTTTATACTTCTCTCAGCGCTGTCTCACAGGCACTTTGTGTGTCTCTTTGGTACAGTTTGGTTTATGTAGTGTGGATTCAGGCAATGTATTAAAATAAAAAAGAAATCCTTTCATAAAAGGTAATTTGTAGTTCAAAACACCTTGAATCCCTCTTTTTAATTAATCTTTAGTCTTGGCAAAAGCTCTCCCACAGCCTGGGTCTAAATATGCAAATTAAATGAAGCCGTTGTTTTAATTTGTTGAAGGGAAACCTGTTTCAATTCCTGATGGTGTGTCTTTAATTCAGATTTTAAGTTCAATAAAAGGGTCGGTGCAGTAGTCCACTCTAGATTTTCTCATTTGAGGCTTATCAGTAAAGTCGAGGATTACCGTCCTCATGATGCCCTTGAGAAGGTTATTCGTGCTTTTATTACTTTTAGACTGGACTACTTGGGGTTGACCAGTCTCTGGTTCAACATTCAGTTACCCGTCTGCTAACCCGGTACCGGGAAGATCAGGTTTAGGAAGGGGGAGACACAAGGGAAGCGCACAGACAGTGTCTGGTGAGACGATGGAAAACTCCAGTCAGGAAGCTCTCCACAGTACAGAAGATTTCTTAGCAACTGTGTTACCTACAACCCAAGGGAGCATCGCCAAGGATGCCACTCTGCCAGCTGAGCCCATGAAGAAGAAGGTTGAGTGGTCTAAAGGTTGCTTTATGCTTGATAAAAGTACTGTCCGTGCAGAAATGAGACGTGTGGGAACGTCTGCAGCATTTCCTCTAAAGTAGCACTATTCTCTTTGACTCTAGAGGGCAGCGGTGCGCTTCCACACCAAGTGTACTACATCCCACTACACATAGAAGTAGAAAACATGGTTGTTTCCAATATTTAACCCTCTTACTGTCTTCCAAGAGTGACGTCGATTTTGCCCGGGAATTGTCGATAATTTGTTGATCATTGTGATGTTTTTGGGCCGAATCATGAAGATGTCTATATTTACTAACCTCCGCCAGAAGGAGCGCTTCCTCGTCCCCCCTACCTTTTAAGCAAGATACAGCACGTCTCTGTCGCACCTGTCCTGGTGTTGTAATCTCACTGCGTAACAGACCTTACAAAACTCTCACTCCATGCTGCTGTGCGCACAATGAAGAAAAGGCATGAGCTGCAGCAGTGACCAATTAACAATGTAATTTCTGTTTTTTTCATGTCTCAACATCTATCACCATAGTGATGCAGAGGAGTGAACAGGTCCTAGCAGAGTAAAAAAAAAAAACTAATGGGTCATGATTTCTGGATTTTCTCTTCATCTTACTGATTTATGCTGTGCACAATAATACATGTTGGTGAAACACAGGATAAATCTTATTGCCAAAGGCTTTTTCATGTGCAGAAGGAGTCCTACAGTGGAAATCAGCACCTTTATTTGATCTGCTTCCCTTTTATAAAGGTGAAAAAAAAAAAAAAATGTGGCACAGTTTTAGCCTATTTGGATAAATCACAGGTACGCCTGGCACTCTGCCCACTAAAAGCTTTGTGGAACATGCGTATATGCTTCAGCTGATTGAGTCCAGATATGCTGCAGTTATAGTCAAGATGTGGATATACAAAGTTTTATATCCATCCTGCCACTAGCCAGGTTTGCAGCCAGACAAGAAGAAGCAGGCGGTGCTGGTTTTTCTATAACTTTTCATAGTAATCTTAGTGTATGTAAACTTGTTCATGATTATTTTCAAACTCTGATTAAGGTTAGTATAAGTGCACAAACATAATAAGGCTATATATAATGAGGCTTCTCTTATATTATTTATTATTTAAAAAGGGTTTTCATGTAGTTTTGCAGTATTTATTTGAAAAATATTTAGATGAGGCTCAGAAAACTGGATTTTTTTTTCTATTTAATCACCTATAAATCAGACATAGTGTCATTTGTACTAGTGGTTCCACTTGAAAAATAATCTTTAATGCCTTAGTGTCACACAAAAACTAACATTTACACTTTATAACTTTGGAGCTGTGCTTGATTTATATCAGATATGTAATTGCAGGCGGACATTCCTCCTGACACCCTCTGGTTTTAAAGGGTTAAAGTGACCGGGTCCATTCAGGGATATGGGTTTTGCTAAGTGTCAGTCTGAGGGATTCAAACTGGGGGAGTTGCTGCCTTCCCAGGACTCAAGCCTGGGAAAAAAAACTAGAACACCTTAAACGGCTCACATTAAACAGCTCAGTGGTCTCTTTACTGACCTGTCCAGAGGAGGCCAGCAGGTTGATGGTGGTCAGAAGCATCCAGCCACGACTCGCTTCCTCACTCTGGTTCACCTCCAGGAACTGGACTATGGCTCGGCTGGCGGCTTCTGCGGGGGGAAACACACGATCATGTGGTTAAACAGATGGACGGTGACGGGACACTGTTGTGGGCAGATGGCCGCCGGAACAATGAACAGAAATGGAAGAAATAAATCATGATGGTGGAGGTGACGTGGGGAAAGAGCACAGCTGAGGCTTCTTGGTTTGTCTCCTGAAAAAAAACAAAAAAAAACGCTATGTGCCAAAACTGCCCCTCTGACCTATGAGAGCTTAAAAATAAAATAAACGAGCAAACGTTTAGGGTGAAATGCAGCCCACATCTCTAGCTTCTCATTGGTTGGATCAGATGAAGACCGAGAGCTGCTGAGTCATCATGACGTCATGACTCAGCGACTGACTCAGTCTGCAGGGGCCTGGAGACCAGCTGGAGAAATCTGCTGCAGAATCAGAGACGTTCTCTGCTTGACAACAACCCAGAGAACAGGCCTACCTGTCTGCTGCAGGCTCTCTGTTATAGTTTAGTGTTATCATTATAGTTTAGTTTCCTAAACTAAACTATATTGCAGCCCAAGGACGGCCAAAGTGTGGACCGTGGGAAACTTTTGTGTTGCCCCCGAACCGCAGTTCAAGAACAATATAAAATTTTGCCCTACACCAAATGAAATACAATAAATACAAGATTTGATGTACAACCCAAAGGATTTTTGTGTTATCAGCCTTTTTTTTTTTGTTTTTATCTTAATATTATAGTAAGCAGGGCCAAAAACATCCAGTGAATTTTTACTCAGAAAGATAATTCAGTACACCCATTCATTAAACTTGGCAAAATATAGCAAGGGCTTTTTTTGTTTTTGTTGCTAGGAATCAATTAAAAGCACTTTCTAGAGCAACGAAATAGAAAATGTTTAACCCAAAACATTATAAAACTGTTTATCTTTCTTTAATTAATGCAAACGCCTGAGCCCTAGTTTTTGGACTCCTTGATTCCTCGTTAGATCTTACTTTTCTTTTTTCCTTCAATGGGCCGGTGTTGGTAATTTTGGATAACAGCTTATTATTTCCTACATTGGTTTATTAAAATATAGCAATTTTAATCTTTTGCTGAGCAAGGTAAAACGAATATCTGCAATAAAATGATTGAGCTTTATGTTGGGGATACAAATGTCCCCTCCTGTAAACTTGCAGATTGTGGTCCGAATAGCCTGGACAAGCCTGATGTACAGATTAATTAAAATTAAACTGCAACTGTATGTACAGAAACTGTAAAACAGCAGCTGATACAGTCAAGCAGAGAAGAAACACACACAAACATTAGAGCGCGAGGCTGGCGCTCCGAACGCTCACCTGTGGATTTATTCGAGGCTCTGCGTCGGATCTCGGTCACCATGAGTCTTGACACCTGGGTGGTGAACTGCAGCAGGTCGGAGAACTTCTCCATCATGCTGCTGGGCGGAGCATTCCCAAAAACCTGCAGCAAACACCACACGTTATGTTTAGCTGCTTCAAGTTGAGCTGAAATTGAATTTTATCGACTGTATGACAAAAGTGAAGAAGAAAATAACTAAATTACTAAAAGAAATCAAAAAACAAAACAAGAGAGGAGAAACAGTAAAGAACAAAGAATATTTGCGCGTTCAAAAGTCTGAATCCAAACTTTTTTCAACTTCATCATCGATCCTTCCTAGAGATATTAGCTCATTAAAATTTTACTTTTAGTCAATATATCTACAAATCATAGTGATTTTCATATTTTCCTGTGAATATAAGCAAGCATCAATAATCTTACTCATGATTATCTAAAGTGTATCAACATACAGAGCTAATATATTATTAACCAGTAATGTTAATTTTAACTAATAACCATAATAAAATGGACATTAATAGCTGAACAATTGTTTCTCATATCTATATGTTGTAATAAATAATGCTTTAAACTGTTTTATGTCTGTACATTGCTTTATCTACAATTTAAACTGCTTCATAGTTTCTCCCAACGTACTGATTCACAAAAGCTCTTTCTTGTAGCCCAGACTGCACATTTTAAACTCACATTTGTCCCTTAAGTTATAAAGGTTCTTCCTTTTAAGGAAAAAACTTTGCTGAATACAAATTTATTTGGCATAGTAGCCGTTTGTGGTTCCGGATTTTAATAATTTAGATTTTAGGAATACATTTATGAGTGAATTTAAAAGAAAATGTTGAGGATAAAGAACACTGTGATAATTTTTAATCACCTCGCTATCAATAATTCACAAAAATAGTGATCATTTGCTTGGCTCCTTTAAAGTCTTCACAGTTACAGCTTAAGGAAGCTGTTGCAATCTGCCTCGCTGCTACAGTTGATCAGCAAAGAAAATAGATTTGGAAATTACCAGAAAAGACAGAAATTGTACAGAGTTGCTGCTGTATAGCATTTGTCCCTCAGTAGGACATTTTATTTGTACCAAATGTCTTGAATTGACAGAAAAAAGGACGCACACAGTGGCACATTACAAGGTGAGCAAGTAAAATAATTAGCTGACTAACTCAAGGGTACATACTTCAATAAAAGATACTAACAATTATACTATTAGTGTTATCTTGTCTCCTGATCGCCAAACAGAGAAGTGACGGTTAAACTATATATTTTTTTCAAACAAGGCATGAATTGGCCTGTACTGATTAGTTTTGCCCTAATTAATAGAGCTTCAGATGGTCATTATTATTGTAAATAATGTTTGGCTCTTAGCCAGAAATAACTGTGTGCCTTCAAAAGATATTTCTGCAGTATCGAAAATGGCATCAAGTATTTAGCATTTCTGTTAGTTTGGATATCATATTTGAAATTTTAGTATTGTGACAACCCTGGTGAGAAAACATGAAGGAAGGTCGCTCAAAGATACAGTTCATAGTTAGTTTGTTCAGTAAATCTGACAGGAAAGTAGACCCAGGGAGCCCTGCTGCTGAATTCTCACATTCAATCATGCAACCAGTGAGTGCATCGCTGCCAGAGCTGGATAATTAGCTGACGAGCCTTAGTGTTGCTCTTCAGTCTGATGAGAACACTTAACTAAGCTGCCTGCAGCAGTGGCTGCAAAACCATAAGGGAAGATTATTTTCTGACTTGCGTGAAGGAGAGCTGGAAAGGGTCAACTAAAATCATCCCACTAAACAGGACAGACTCTCAACGTTCAGTGTTTACATGAATGCTGGTGGCATGATGTTGGTGCAGGGGACAAGAAAAATAAGCTTACACATTATAAAGGCACTAGCTGCATTATTTAAACCCCAAGATAAACTGCAGATAAACTGTATAAACTGAGCCTAAGGCTGCTACTTTAATGTTACTGTGCATTAAAAGTTCAAAATTTTTATGTGAACTTGTTTAGTTCTGCAATATTTGTCTTAAAACCATCTTAGTGCTGCCCTCTTAGGGTTGAACTGTGGCTACTGCAGTTGAATTTTCCTGTTGGCTCAAACGGGACACACTTTTCTAAAAAACGTCAGTGTTGTCGACGGTCTTTCCATAACATGAAGGGTTTTTTTTTGTTTTTTTTACAATATGCTGAATTTTAAAAGACACACGTCATTATATTTTTACAATTTATTGTGCCACCTGTATTAAATACTGCCTGAATAAACAAAAACGTGTGGTTATCTTACACATTTTTAAACTTGGATGTATTTATAACATAACAGAAACCTATTAGGCTAACGAATAGAAACAAGTAAATTGAATAGAATAAATAATATGAAACACTAATAATCCCCACAAAATCTCTCACCATCGACCATGGTATTGGGATCATCTCATGATAGAAAATATCATGTTATCATCTGTGCCTTCTGAGCTCATCAGTGAGCTCTGGTTGAGAAGCTGACTCTGCTCCGCCATGCAGCCTGGGTGAATGGGAGCTGTTTAGCTGACATCTTTTAAGGAGCTTTTTGAGTTTTAAAAAGAGAACCATATAAAGAGCATTTTGCATCCTTGCCGTCAATAAACTGTGCAAACATAATCCCACACCGGACTCAGCACTGACAGAAGGTCTAAGGGTTTTCATTTCCTTTATGTTGTCATTTCTTCCCTTGCCTCCTTTCCATTATCTTCTTGTACACTTGAAATCATGCCCAGGGGCTTTGGTTATACACTTTCCTGCAGCAAAGAAGCAGTGTGTAACATCCAGTTTAACACAGCAAAAAGTGTTTGAACTTTCTTTAATGTAAACTTTTAAAGTGTAATTCATCCCTATGTAAATGCAAATTCCCACACAGAGACAAATTTTTTAAAAATTCCATCATAGTGGGCAGGGAAATGCTGGAAAGGGAGAGAGCGCTTTGAGACAGCGCTAAGGCCTCAAGATAGTAACTACAGAACAATTGGTTGCTTTTACATAAATTCACCAATAACACACAAAAAGAGCACTAGATTTATTGCTAGTCGGGCTTTTTGAAGAAAAAAGGTCATTAGACGGTCTGAAAAGTGTAGCAGTGTTCAGTATGGAGGCACAACATAGAGCTGTGTTGTTGTTTTTGTTGTTGCTTTGAGACCCCACAGCGGCAGAGCTACTGACGCCAGTTTCTCAAATTTACGTCACAAAAACTATTGAACCAATAGAAATATGGATTCTAAATTCAATGCAAACCAATGTTTAACCCTAGGAAGGCGCAACACTGATGGTTTTAGACACAAAAGCAGGATTTCAACATATACGCACTAATTTGGCAAAATAATGACCAGGATTTGTAGACAGTACTATAAGACAAGCATGTTAGCAGTTTATTGGCAAAAAAGTTGCAATGAAGGTGAGTTACCCTTTAAGACTGAGAAATAATAATTTTAAGTGTTATCACCAACAGATCGGCTTTTGCTGTTTTTCAAACTATTTGTATTAAAAACATAACTATTTAAACTCTTTTACAAAGTCATCAATTTATCCATTTATCCAAGACTCTGGGTTTTGAAAGATTGTGTTCTTGTTAAAATACCCTTTGCAACTGCACATTTTATAATCAAGTTACTTTTGACAAAAACATAACACTACATTTACTGTATTTATGTTGTTTCAGGGGTATACCCTAGGAATGTTTAAACTGCTGAGAAACGAGGGGGGGGGGGGGGTGAACAGTGGCGCAGGAGCTGGGGAGTGCATCCTGTAACCGTCTCAGTTGTTGTATGGCAGCCCAAGAACAGGCCATTTACCATTCACCAACAAACATAAGAGAATCATGGAAATTCCATATTATTGTTGAATATCAACAATATTATTGGGGGGTCTCCACCCTGGATAGGTCATCATCGTGGGTCAACACAGAGACACGCTAAGGGTAATTTTGAGAAACCAATTAACCAAACAGTCGCGTTTTTGGACAGTGGAAGGCAGCTGGAGAACCCTAAGCCATAAAGCACAGGGAGAGCATGCAAGATACCCCAGGCTGGGATTCAAAACATTGACCTTTTTTACTGCAATATAACTGCTACCAACTGCACCGCTTTGCATTCCTAACTGGATTGAGTGCTAGATAGTAACTAAATGACAATATGCTGAGGATTTCCAGCTTCACCATGTGCAGAGGTGGGTAGTAACTAGTTACATTTACTCAGTTACATTTACCTTTTTTAAACAGAATGTACTTTTAGGAGTAGTTTCACTGCTCTGTACTTCTTACTTTTACTTGAGTCATTATTACTAGAGTATCACTGCTCTTACTTGAGTAACATTTCTGGCTGCTCTACCTGCTGTGAGTAACTTCATTAATAAAGAACAAACTTGTTTTAACCAAAAGTACACCAGAGACAAAAACCTATAGTTTATGTTGAAGTGAGACTTTTTTATTTTTACACAATCTTTATTATTTAATGTTATTTTCTATCTGCTGAGCTTGTTGAGTCATTTGGAGGTCAGATGAACGTACAGTAAACAGTAGATATTGTTACTGGAAGTACTTTGCACTGTTCTAACATACTGTAGATACATTATCTGCTGTAAGTATTGCTTTTAAATTTAATGTTGAAAAACATTTTTTTTTAGAAAACTTTCTTTTGCCTGAATTAGATTTTTTGCAATTATTATTCTTTGCATATTTTTTTAAATTTGTCTTTAAAATACCAGAATTTGCACATAACCATATATTATATCTGTCCGATTACATAATTTTAAATTATTAAATCATCAGATGTCATGATTAGTTACTGAGTACTCAAGTAGCTTTCTTACTGAACGCTTTTTTTTTACTCTTAATTGATTAATTTCTTGGCTGACAACTTTTTACTTTTACTTGAGTAAAATATGTGCAGCGACATATGTAGTTACCAAAAAACTGTACTTACTTTAGTACAGTTTTTGTCTACTCTACCCACCTCTGACCCTGTGTTAATACAAGATAGACAATACCCATTTAGTTTTTAATAAATCATAACAAAAAGTAAAAAAAATAAAATAAAAAAAAAAGAAGTAGGAGGCAGTATGCTCAGAAATTTTCTTTGACAGGACCTCTAATTTTTTAGCCACACACCGCTGGCACAGAGAGTGCAGTGGAAAAAGTTAGAAAGGTGTAATTTCTTTGTTCTGATCAGCTCATCCTACCTGGAGGAAACAGGAACATGTTCGGATTACTCTCCTTCCAGAGCACAAACGTAATAAGAGACGCCCGGTATCGATCCGCCTCTGATGAGGCCAAACCTGACTTACCCTGTTAAATACAGGAAGCATCATGTAGAGCTTCTCCTCCTGCTCCTTCTGGGTCATGTGGCGAGGAGGGTGGCAGAGCTCGGAGAAGAGGCGTCGCAGGTGCATCAGGCCCAGCGCGTTGTCCTGCGGGCTGCACTCCTCCTGCCGCGGCCGCCCCATGATCCTTTTCACCATGTTCATCTTGAGCGGCTTTGTCAGGGCAAAGGCAGCCCTGCGGGGAAGAAAGCGTATAATGGAGGTTTAATGCCTCACAGCATGTTACTCATTCCAGATGTGGATTGATTTAAATCAGAGGCCAACAGAATAATTTAGTCTCCCGTTAATGTAGCTAACCTAAAAAACTGATTTTTACTCTAACACAACTGTGAACACGTTTATGGTTAGCCATCTAGTCAAAAACGTTGTTCCTGCTTTAACAACGCTTGATAAATTACACCAACACATGTCACAATTAACCCCAACTCTGTTCTTTAGTTGACAAATAATGCTTTCTGCACATCGCCTTTCCATCCTTTTGAAAATGCAGCCAGAGGATGCACAATAAACCGCAAATATATATTGTCGTTGCAAACATCAGTGTGTGCAATATTCATATCTCAAGACTGTTTTAAGCTCAAAACATACGTTTTCCACATTAATGCAACATTTATCCATTAACCTGACACAAATCGCAAAACGCTGAAGATCACAGAGGACTGGATGCACAGACGACAAAGAGAGAAATAAGAAAATAGGCATAAAATACAACTGATATTGTTGCAGTATTAACCAATATTATGGCCATACTAAGACTCCCTACAATAGTGCAGCTCTAATCTGAATTATTTTTGATTGAAACAAAAATAATTATAACTGTTGATTATTTAACCCTTTTACTTGTAAACGGTGTACTTCCCAAGAAGAACGTGGTAAAACTAATTTGATAACCTTATTAAACTAATTGTTTTATGTCTGAAGTTGAATAATAATAATATTCAGAATCAGAAATACTTTAATGATCCCAGAGGGAAATTACTGTTTCAGTACAACCGCCATCACATACTACCATATTACTGTTATGGCCGATATTATTTATATTGTAGATATTTCCATTCCCTTAGACAGCATAAATGTCAGACAGCTGACATTCCTTTTTCTCTGTCCGTTCTAGGGCTGGACGATATAGAAAAAAAAAAGCATATCAATAAAATAGAAATCATATTGATCGCTATCAATAATTCAAAACATATATTTTAAGTGCAGCCCTGACCATTTTATGCTGTTGCTCAGTGACCGATTTTTAGATACAGAACAAACACTGAATTCAAACTCAACCTTTTATTCAACCAACTTTTCACTAAAACTACAAGTTTTAAAAAAAGAAAAAAAGACTCGTGCTCTCTGAACTCTTTGAAGGGGGCGGGGCTTGGTGACGGGGCATCCCTGGGTCTGTGTTTGTGATTGGCTGGGAGGATGTAATGACTGTAATATTAACCTACATGGTTATAATGCATAAGAAAGGAAGACTTTTATTATATTAAACTTTCTATGGATCTCTTTTTCTATCATCGATATACGTCTGTTGATTGATGTATATTGTAATTGAATTATCGTGTTGTCAACACCCCACCATCCTGTGCTGCAACAGTATCACTGTCACATGACCAAACAACCCCCTCCTCTCTCAGAAACACATAACCAAATGGCAAAAAGATCAAAATAAACACCGGTTAATAATATCGGCCCAGTTATAGTTATCGGACCGATACCGATATCTTACAACAAGACGATTATCGGCCTACACCAATGTTGTTGACGATAAGAGCGTGCATCTCCACATTAAACCCTCCTCTTTTTTTCAAACACCTCGCGTTCATATTCTAGCCATCTGAAATTGTTGAAGTACAAAAAGGAAAATAAAAGTTTAATTGGTGCTTGATAGAGATGTTGCCTTTATTTTTAAAGATGAAAAAAAATATAGGACACCTGTTTTGTAACCCCTAAAAAAAAGTTGTAGCTTCATCCAACAATCATGACCAACACTGTCCTAAATATGTCATAAAGTTTATGTCACCCCCCTCCAACAGTAAGCGAGTATAGGTAATAGATGGGAGGACCCTGCAAGCATTGTTGACATGGTATAACCAACATTTCTAACAGTGCAAGCAATCGACTAGACGAGTTCAGATACCTTTTTTAATTCAGAGATTTCCCCCAGAGATAATCCAAGTGAAAAAATAAAATAAAACAATGGTAATAACCCTTCCTGGCCCATAGGGGGAGATGTATCTGAATTAAAAGTGTCAATATATAAATGAACAATGTCGTGTAACTGGCCGCATATGTGGCTGAGTCACCATTTATCCAAGGTTTCATAAAGTCACAGATGGTTTGGTGTTATGAAAAATAAAAGTTGTAAAGTATTGGGGGGGTGATTAACTCACATTTTCTTTGATTTACGACACACGGAAATATGGGAAAATGTTACGTGGGTTTATTTCACAAAAATAATGATACTGCGACATGATGCTAGAGCATAATGTTTAGTTTACAGCCTGTTTCTTTTCTGACAGTATATAGGAACAGGTAAACATCACTGGTATTAATGTTGAGCTCCCCTGAGAACAGTTGATTTAGTATATTTAGCCATTTGTTCCACTAGCCAACTTCTCTCCAGACTATCTGATCTGGTTGCTAGGAGATCTTAACGCACTCATTGAGCCCAAATAAAGAGCATAAACATGCGATGATAAAATCAGAAATCATGGCCCAACAGGAGCTGCTTATAAACCTAAAGCAAAATGCTTCCTTTTCTGCTTTCATTACCTTTTTTTATGATGACAGTGGAAAGAATTTTCTTTCATTTCCCACCACAAAATAACTGTAGAAGTGTCTTAAAGTGGAACATTCTAATGGGAAAGTGTCCTCTTTCATGTTCTAACATTTCTCTGTTCTAACTATCCCCACTCAGGTTACCAGATTATTTTACTCTATGACAGCAATAGTGCTTTGAACTTCAGACTCTTTCAAATGCAAATCTAACTTGAAAAACTGTTTGGAAAGGCAAATAAAACTAGCAGGTGTGCTTTTAGAGGCAGATTATTACTGTTTTTGCATAGTTTCTTTTGTGTTCTGCTTTTGGAGCTTTTTATTGTATTGTACTCTGGTCAACTCTGTTGTTTTGAATGTTTTCTGCATAACTCTGTACAATCGCTCAGATCCGGTCTTAAAAGAGTGCTAAACGCAGAGATCCCACACACTTATTTCACATTTCCACACTTTTCTTGACTTCAAGGTAGAGTCGGCGATTTCTCCAGAAATATAAGTACGAAAGTCCCTTTTTGAATAACCGCTCCTTAGGGTGATCGCATAAAAAAAATCTCTGAAATCCACTCTGGCCTTATTTCTGTCTACTGAGACCTTCCTGTTCTTTTCATAAACTCGTACGTGGTTTGTTTCTTGCGACTCTCGGCCATTTTCAAAGTATTTGGTGAGAGCACCGGAGCTACAGTGAACAGCTAAATGCTAAGCTAACGGCTAAGCTAACTGCTAAGCTAAACTGATACATAAAAACTAACAAGGAATTCGCACGCACACTGGCGCTACGTGAGCCTGTCAGAACGATTGGCACTATGGTGAAAGCAGTAAGGCTCTAAACTCTGGGCTCTTCTTGGCATTAAGACAACAACTCTTATTGCCACATTGCCAGACAGGACACAAAAAAGGGGAGTGAGGAAAGAGCTAAAACTGTGACCAATCCCTGCCATTCAGACCAAACTGCAAAGGATTGGTTGAGTTTTTACAGGCCTGTAGCTCTCACAGAGATCTAATCTTTTCCTTTTTCTGAAAACATAATGTATTGACTACTGTCAGGACTGAAGGACCTTTTTACGCAGTATAGCAAAAAATGTTTCTGAACAGGATGACCAACGATAGCCACTGATTTAATTCAATTCAATTAAATTTTATTTATATAGCGCCAAATCATGAAACATGTCATCTCAAGGCACTTTACAAAGTTACGTTCAATCATATTATACAGATTGGGTCAGATTATACAGATTGGTCAAAAATGTCCTATATAAGGAAACCAGTTGATTGCATCAAAGTCTCTCCAAGCAGCAGTCACTCCTGGGGAACCGTAGAGCCACAGGGAGAGTCGTCTGCATTGTTGATGGCTTTGCAGCAATCCCTGAGGTTGTTGACCAGCATGAATTATCCTCAAAGTGGTTTTGGTTTTAACACGGTTAAAGTGCTGTATGTGTCCCACTGGTGTCATCGATGGATGTTCCACATACTAAAGATCACACGGGAAGCCCATTGCTGTCTTCTCTTTAAATGACTGAATAAACTGAGGCAGTAAGGGGTTAATATCCTCCTAGGGCCAGATTGTCAGGCCAAGAGAAGATGGATGTTGAGATTAGTCCTTAGGGAACACCAGAAATAAAAAAATAGAAAAAAAATTCTTAGATTCGTTTACTTGGTTAAAATCTGGACTCGTAACAGTCAGACAAAGTTTTAAGGCTTCAGTATTTTTTTTACAAGCGTTTTGCTCTCCTCTGTGTACAAAATGCCAGTGTTCTGCTCTTGTCCTTCTGACTTTTTAACATTTGTCCTTATAGTCATAATAATTTATCCGAGGATCATCAGGTGATCAAATCACTGCCGATTAAGCAGTGACATATTTATTAATTATTTTGATTAGAAATAAATTTCCTGATCTCCAACCTTTTCTCTAGACCAAAGCTCTGAATTAACCATCAAACAATTTATAAAGTTGGTCGTCTGTAATGTGCTATACTATCCTCAGAAAGGCAACTAATTAATTTAAATCACCAAAGGTTAACCAGTTGATTTGATGATTTGGGGTAATAAAGGCGGCCATGTTTGAATGCTTTTCTGATGAATGTTTTCTCGTTTTTTTAAATATCGTCATTCAAGAACATGGAAAGGACAATCGTGAGAACGTCAGAGAGCTTGCTGGCACAAATGTCCCGTTCGACGGTAACGACATTAGCCAGGACTAAAGATTTTAAAAAGCGATACCACCCAACCTTCAGCGCTGCCCTCTACATGAACTCAAACTGACACACGGAGGACGTTTTATAAAAATGTTTGTATTGTTTTACCAAATTCTCAATATTTACCATAATCAGAGAGTGAAAACAATCACCACATCAGTCCCCAGGAAACAAATTACATTCTTAAACATCCGAGTTAGTCTGGGAGCACAAGACCAAAATAATAGTAATTATAATAATGCCTTTAGTTTAAAATAGCCTTTCAGGTCACTTGAGGACACTGTACAATAAAAGCCAGAGTAAATCAATTAAAAGTATGAGTTCTTAAGCAAGTTTGGGGTCTTGATTTGAGCAGAGAGATAGAGTCAATATTACAAATGTCTGGCAGGAGGGCGCTCCAGATTTCAGGAGCAAAGTGGCTGAAATGAAAGGACCAACAAATACTGCTGTAATCACGTCGTGAGTCACTCAGTTCTGTCACATCACAGCTTTGGACTTTTATTCCCTTTTAGTTCAGCCAAAGAGTTCATCAGAAAATAACTAGAGACATGATGGATGCTGTGTTGGCCTCATACACATTTTACACATATGCTGGAAATCAAAGCGGAGAAGACCTGAAAGGCGCAGGATGTGACATTTACAATCCAGCGGGTGTCTGGAAGCAATATACTTCACCATTCGGCCCTCAGTAACCTGCAGCCCTGCCTGTCTGAGATAAGGAGTTAAAACAAGTCCAGCTATACAAGTCTGGGCTTTCAAAAGGAGGTTATAACCCCGCCTGAAGCAGATGGAGATTACAGTAAAGAGTTGACATTAAAGTCATGTTAGCAGACAAAGGCCTCAACAGGCAGCACTTGTAAACATGATAGCTTTGCATTGTTAAACCACATATAACCAATTTTTTTTTTATCAATTTTAATTTCAAAAGTAAAAAATAGAGGAAATATAACAGCACAGCCGTGGTCGCTCTTTTGTTTTGTTGTGATGAATGTAGGTGACTCTAAAATAGATCTTGTGGGTCGAAATGTAAAGAAATGAATCACAAGCTACGTTTGCATGGACGAAAGTAACCGAAATAAAGGGGGTGAACAGAATAAAAATACATCATGTAAACACTTCAGTTGGAATATTGTGATCAGATTAAGCTCAATGGGAATAAAATAGTAATTCGAATGAGAGGGGTGGTTTATGCCGATTGATAATCTGATCGTCATGCATGTTAATGATCGTCATGGTGACGTTATTCTGAATGAGCCAAGCTGTGCGCATATGCGAGGACGTCAATGTGACGCTTTTCCGCTTTGACTGAAGGAAATGTTGGCGAGCAAAACTGGCTGTGATCCCAAGACAACCTTTCAATTAGAAACATTAAATCACCTCAAAATTATTAGTTATTCAGAAGTGAGCAGAACCTGGATGCTCGAAAAACAAATGAACTCATACAACACTGCTTAGTTTGCAAAGACAGAAATACTTCTTCTGTGGTTTCTCTTTTAGGTAAACTTGATGACTGCAAATTTCAGAGTAGTTCTACTCTGAATAAAGCCAGGCGCATAAAAACGCACATCATCATCGGATTGACAGATTTTTTTTTGCCCACATAAATGGTACAATCTGATTATTTTTATTATTTTATTTTTTTGTCCAAATGAATTTCAGCCTCATCATGAAATTCTGTGCATGTTAACATAGCTATATTCACATTGAGATGTCTTCAGGTCCAAAGTTCAGCCCCTTCACTGATTTTGTGTGGCCCCCGTAGTGAAATTAAAAAAATGGTACAAATTTAGCCTATTAGCACAGGATGCAGATGGACACTTTTTATTTTTACTTTGGACAAAATTATGACCAACAGATTTTTCTTACAAAATGTTCTTAGAATGGAAAATACAAGAGATACAAAGTATCTGCCCAGTTCTCTTTAATTTCACGCTCAGTAGGACCACATCTATCCAGTGACTTTTGGGCAAACAGATTTTGCTGCATTCTAGTCTCCTTTTAATTACAGTAATTTATTAAACATGACCAAATACAGAGATCATCAAGACAGAGTGACCCAAATCCTTTTGGGATTGCTAAGAAACTAAATTGGTTCTATTTTTTTTTTTTTTTTTTCAAATCAAACGCAGTGTAATTATTTAAAAATCTCTTTCCTACAAAAAAAACTCAGTACTTCATTTAATTAATGAAGTAGGCATAGAGTACTGTTAAGCATGTGTATAGATAGATAGATAGATAGATAGATAGATAGATAGATAGATAGATAGATAGATAGATAGATAGATAGATAGATAGATAGATAGATAGATAGATAGATAGATAGATAGATAGATAGATAGATAGATAGTCACACTTTTATTTTGTTCTGATCTTTTTTATAAAGAACGTTAAAAAAAATTCTCGACCATAACAAAAATCTATTTCCTTTGGCATTTTATGAAATGTTAAGGTCTTAACATCAGTCTGCAGAAACTTAACTTGGGAAAGGAGAAATCTCTGGTGAACTGAATTTCCACCCGTTACTAGAAGCTGGCCGGTTTAAGACTGGAAGCCTTACACCGCATGCTTACCTTTCCAAGATAGAGATAGGAAATATATAATGAACAAGTAGAACAACTTTAATTTGTTTAAATTAAAAATGGAAAAACCAAGTAAACAAGGAAGAATATAGTGATCACAAACCTGCAGCAGTCAACCTGAGAGAAAATCTGCAACCAGTTCTCTCTGCAGCGACTGTCCTTCCCCTTCCTACTTTCACACAAATCAGAGTATTTTACTCTTAGCCCATAGATAATATGCAGTATCCATGCCGGTTCTGGTCATAAATAAAACTAAATGAACTCTCTGCTCAGTCTGACAGCTAGATTTGAAGCTTTTCTACTTCAACGAGTCAGATAAAGTCTGGAGCTTTGGGAGAAAGCCTCTGGTTTACGGCACATTTGACCGAGCCAGCAAACTAGCAGTGGGGTTGCAAAGTGATCAAGAAGTGGCTTTAGTAGCATCAGCACAAAAGTCCAGACCTCAGCCGCCAGCTCAGATGGAAACTCAGGCTGTGACACAGTCGTGTCCTGTTTAAAAGCCTCCGGTCAAGAAAGAAAACTTGCAGAACACCAGAAATAAGGGAACCAAAAGCAGAAGTGGTTTAAATATATCCCAGCCAATGGGCCGAAGTCATTGTTGATGGATGCAGACGCCACAATGAAGAAAGCGTGAGAGTGACAGAAAGTGGTGAAAGGTCTTTCAGACACAGATCAGTCTGCAGCGTCCTGAGACGACATGAGGTCAAACTGCATTATCAAACTATTCTAGAAATGTCATATTGGCATAAAGATTAAGCAAAGTATAGCAGGGAATCTGGCCGTCTTGTCAAATAATAATAATAATAAACCCTAAAATAGAGTTAGGAATGGTTCTGCTAAAGCCATGCAGTAAGAACTGTTGTAACCAGGTTAGAATAGAGGTTAACTAAGGACAAAGGCAAACGAGCCACTAAGTCAAAGACAGATCTGCTAAAAAAGTAAAAAAAAAAATGAATGTCTTTCAGGTAATTACTGCAAGCAGGGGCAGTTACCACTAATAGCATCAGTAATGGGCTCTGAGATCCATTACTTTTGAGATTTAATGAACTAAAATATTCACTGAATATTGAATGTTCTTTCAAAAGAACAAGAATTTTCTCCCTAAGACGTCCTCGTGCTGAAACAGCCCGTCTATATCGGTCCTGTAATGCATCCCTGACGCACATCAAAGCCAGCGCTTATTCCTGAACAATGCTGACTGTTGGCTTTGCTGCGAGCAGCCCGACGTTAACGGAGAGGCAGATGAGAGCGCAGAGAGCACAGCGAGGCCCGGACCACAAACCGGGGCGAACACATGTCGTACGACTTCAGCATAAGGCTGAGCTGGAAAAACCAACAGAAGGGAAGGCACAAACGCAGGATTAGGCCCACTGCAGCAACCCGAGTCCCGTCCACATCATTCTGAGGCTCTGCTGGAGCAGAAAGACGGCGGGGGCTTTCCCACAAAACCCCCGCCGCTGTTCCCAAAACACCAGGTGCTGGCTAGGTCGCGACCCAGGTTGGATCTATTAAATATTATTCAAAAGTATGTTGTTCATTATTATAAAATGCAACTCCCAATATTACGTCATGCTCTGACCCCCCCAGCGTTCCAACAGCAAGCTTCGCCCCCAACTTTCCACATAATCCAACATCTAAAAAGGGGATTTGTAACCTGTTCAGCTCTACAACAAAACGGCTGTTTTCTGGGAGGAAAAATAAGTGAATTGGACGAGGAAACGGTGCCAAACAAGTAGGGCTGAACAATTAATCGCATTTTCAATATAATAGCGATTTAAAAAACGCAATTTCCAAATCGCAGAGTCTGCAATATTTGGCTATGTAACAATCAGGGAATTAGACACGTCCTTTAGGTGTTGGTAAAATGTTTAAAGTGGGTTTGCCTCCACATGGAAGGGAAGACAGTTGCAGCCGTGAGATAATCTAATTTTATTACTTGTTTTAGAGTTTATATAATCATACATAGCATTAAGTTCTGGTCAATCAGTTTAATACATAGACTTGTTTGTTGGTTGCACTTTATGTTCAACAAGGATTGATGTCCAAATCAACTAAAAGCTATTCTCTTGAATAATATTCTGATTAATAGAAACATTAAAAGTTCTTGTTTTGAATAGTCCTTGTTTACAAACATCTTTATTTAGAAGCCATTTTTGTTGCTTCTGGTTAACGCAGAGAAAAGTCAAAATTGCAATTTTGGTTGAAATATATTGTAGGCAGAACGCAATCATTTCTGCTCTGAGTTTAGATGCTGCTGGTCTTTTAGCAACTAATCTGCACAGCGAGGAAACAAAATGATGTGTTGTTTGTATATGTTTAAAAACACATGATAAATTAAACTGGAAAAAAATCGCATTAAATCGCAATATTAATAAAAAAAAAAAATCGCAATTAGATTATTTTCCAAAATTGTTCAGCCCTACAAACAAGTCACAAGTCATCGTTTGAGACAAAGACTTAGACAAACTTTATTGTCATTTTATATCAGAGCGCATACAAAATGAAATCTCGTTGCATACAGCTTATGAAAATGCAATGAGATTGCAACTGCAATACAATAACATTACAATATAAAGTGCAGCAGTGATAAGAATCTAACAGTGCAGGTGAAAAAGGTGTGCAGAAGAATGTTCCACCATGTTTATGGTGCAAAAATAGTGGTGCAAAAAAGGCATTAATTTGAAAAGTTAATTGTTGGCAGTGCAAGATAATGATGGTGCAAAAATGCAGTAAACTGACCGATGATCTGACCACACGGATCCCCAGACCATGAAATTATCCGCCAAGACACAAGGAGATGATTAACAAAAGCAGCTAGCACAGTATGGGAACCATGTCAAAATGTTTCAGGCTACTGTGTTTGGTTTAAAATTATTTCAGTAAAACATGAATGGATACGTTAAACGATCAGTATCCATAGCATAATAAATAGGGTTGTCACAATATTAAAGTTTCAAACTTGATACTGATTCTCAGAAATAATCCTGTGCCTTTAGAAAATGGTGCTGCAGTATTAAGAGCAAAAATATAATTATATACAATATGACAAGCATAACTAACTTCTTTAATTAGGGCAAAACCAATAAGTTGGGGAGAATTCAGCTGTCGATCTGCGAAACATATAATGTAATTGTCACTTCCCTGTTTGGTAAAATAGCAGACAAGACAACCCAGTATAAGTGTTTAAATCCTTTATGGAAGTATGTACCTTTGATTCAGTCATGCAATTATTTCATTTTATTATAATTGCTTGTCTTTATTGTGCTACAGTACGCTTCCATTTAGCTGTCATTTTACTGCTGATACAAATAAATGTTACTACCGAGGGACAAAAAAAGGAAGATTCAACAGTAAAAATGCATTTGAAAACAATCTGGTGGATTAAACAGGATGTCTAATTTGCTCCTTGCGGGGGTTCAGTTTTCTTGGATGTGTCTCTCAGCCTCCTAACAGATCTTCATTTTAAAATCAGGTTATTTCTTTTTTTTCTTCTAACCCAACCAGTTCCGGCTTTCATTTTAGTATCTGAATTAACAACAAACCCACACATTTGGCAAATGAGCACGGCTAATTTCTTCACAGAGATGTGAATAGTGAGATGGTGAATAGCTTTAAAGGACAATCTGCAACCAGATTTACATTCCTTACACAGTCCTCACCAAACAGTAATTCCTCCCCCTCAGCACTGGCAGAGGTGGACCTAGTTTTATACAAGAGGTGGCCAGAGGGTGTGCAAAGTTTTACTCAGGGGTTCACATACTAATAAAGGAACACATTGGGTTTCTCTACCATGCTACCTAAAGCATACGCCTTCTTGACAACTTTCACCTTCTTCTTGGCATTGCGGACACCACGTCGGCAGCATTTCTGCTCTGTGCGGCTTTTCCTCCTAAGTAGCACTATTCTCCTGGACGCTAGAGGGCAGCGTTGCATTCCTACGGCAAGCGTACTACACCCCGTACTACGTAAAAGGTAGAAAACACAGTTGTTTCCAACATTTAAGCCTCTTACTGTCTGTTTTCAAAGAGTGATGGCGATGTCGGTCCAGGAATTGTTAACAATTTGTTGATCACAGTGATCTTTATGGGCAGAATCATAAAGATGATTATAATCATTAACGTCCGCCAGAAGGCGCGCTTGCTCGTCTGCGTAGCTAGGAATTTTCTTAAGTGGGCAAAGTGGAAACACTTGACCACGCGAAGGGGTGCGGGAGCCAAAACAGCGTAATATGGCCCCACGGGCATCGCGGATGTATTGTAAAAATATTGACCTCATTAATTTAAGTCTTTAGCCATTTTTACACACCCATCAAACATTTAGTGATAATTATGCTATTTCCATTATGCATATATGAATATCCTGGTAAAAACTGATCTGTTTTCAGATTTTACGTCACTACTCTTCCTATTTGTCATTAGCGTACCGCGAGCGAGCTATTTTTAGAAACGTAACGTCACGATGACGTCACATCACGTGGTACGCAGTAGGGCAAGCTTGCATAGTCCGCCGCTGTGTCGCTGTAAAAGAGACGTGCGTTAGCCTTGGTTTTACTCGTTAAAACGACTGCTTTTTCCAAATCTAAGACCATCGTTGTTGCTATGGAACGTGCAACAGCGACTCGAGGTACGCTGATCGGCAGCATATGAAGGATGTTTTCTTCATTAATTTCCCGAAATTCAAGAGTGCCAAGGAGAAATGTGTGCGCTGGGTACACCGGTGCGGTCGGCCTACATATGTAGCAAGCATTTTGTTGGAGGAAAGGGCCCAACCGAAGAACATCCTGACCCAATTCCAGCGACATCAAGTCAAGGTAAGAGTATTTTGGTGGCCGACATGTTAATAATGAAGCGCCTGCTACCATGACAGCATATAGGCTGTCATGGTAGCAGGCGCTAACATGATAGCCTGCTACCAGGATAGCCTACTGAAAAACATTTCAAACAAGACAAACATTAAACATATACCGATTCCTGGACGGTGATTACAAACAAAAAAAAACGACCGACGACGCCATGACCGCCGCGCAGAAAAAACCCCCAAAGCTTACCGTTCGATCAACTCGGCCCGTTTTCCGGTTTTTTAAGCCCTCGACACTCAAGCCATCGTTTGAGCTGAAGGTTGGTGTGTTCTTCGACAGTGCGACCAGTAATCCGTGCGCCTGGGACATCGTCTTGGGAAAGTTTAATGGCTGCAAAGTCGGTCATATCGCTGGTTGCTACGGGCGTTCTCTACCTGTGTGCCCTACCTAAGCGGCAAAAGGGCCGTTGCTCTTGAGACGGTGACGTCACGTGCGCGGTACGCTATTGGCACTCATGGACTGTAGTAAAAATGGGAAATGGCCACGCCCAGAGGATGTACAGCCTATACAGCAGCGCAAATCCAGTGCGTCACCTCACACATGGACAGAAACGGTATTCATCTTTTACTCTAACCGCGTATCTTTACACGCTAGGTGTGGTGTATTTTGTATTTGGGTGGCACCTGGGATGTCCACTTAGGTTCTAGAGGGGGCCACTGCTACCCGGGCCACCCTTCTAGCTCTGCTCCTAGTGCTGATTCATCTATGGACCATATTTTTAATATTCTAACCCAAGTTTAGACTATGCAGCCAATTACTTGTCGGTTTGCCTTGATGTAAAAAAATAAAATAAATCTATATCCACAACTTGACCTACAGACGACACACTGAATATGAATGAATCTCAAGGACCAGGGGAATGACAAGGATCATAAAGGCATATTTAATGGCCTTCAGAAATTCTTTGTCTCCTGATCCTTCAAAGGAGCGCCCCCTCATAGCAGGAAAGCTAGAAAGTAATAAGCATGCAGCACTACTCACTTCGATCTACAAGCATGGGAAGAGCTGCTAACAGAAAAACTGCATCAGAAAATGTTTTTGTCTTTGGCTGAAGCAAAGAAAACAAGTTGGTGGCATCAATGGAATGTCAACTCCCATGCAGTGGGAAACTATGCCTGTTTTCTGGGCCCTCCAGGCTTCTTTCTTTTTGTTTTTTTAAAGCACTCTCTTTAAGCGAACGCCAGCTTCAATGAACGTCTTCCAGAGTTAACACCAACTCCTGGGAGATGAAGGCAGCCAGTGCCCTGGAAAGGCCCAGCTCTTCAAAAGCCTGTGTGGTTGTTCCTCTGGAGAAAGTGACGTAATGTCAGCCTCTTGTCTGACGGTTTACAGGGGTAGACAGAAGCTGAGGAGTCCCACACAGGAGAAAAAGAGGGGGTTGACGGGAGTGAGATAAAGCACAAACTCTTCAACAAAATGCTAATTTGGATAAAGTAAAAAGGCTATGGTGGCAGAGTGCTGAATTCACACCAACCCCCCACACAAATGCTGGTAAGTTTGGTTTTAAAATGAAGAACTGTCTTCTCTGGACACATTAACTACACACATATTCAGTAGCAACATCAACTGTTGGTCTGATTAACAAATTAACAGTAAATACTGTATATTGTTTGGTAGCTGACCAGAATTAGTTGATTTTCATTTTAAACTCACTCAGCTGTGAAGCTAAATATATATTTTTTTCTCTCCAGACCATTCACACAGCATAGCAAATCAGTTTATCTGCTCTAATAATAGCTTTATTGTGAAAGTTTTTCTAAGTGAGGTTATTTGCCACTTCTGTAGGTTTGAGGAAGCACAGAAGTGTGAGAAGGGCCTAAAAGGAAACTTCAGTTATGTCTACCACTCATTTTACTACTTTCATTTTCAGTAACAGGTACCAATCAAACAGGTAGTATAACATCAGCTTACTTTGTAAGATTCATAGAGAAACTGAAAAAAAGACATATTTACAGATGAAACGATCAGGGTATTTGTGAAAAGTCAGAGTGGTTTATTATGCTTTTCTTTCTAAGGACTGAAGCACAAGAACTCGTTTGGTTAAACTGTATTTTATTGTAATAGAAAAACCCACAATAATGCATGCAGTGGCAGATTCAGATTTAACCCCCTAAATGGCTGAATCTATATCCAATTGTACAAAAAAAATTACTTGTGTTTTTGCTGTCTACCAGATGTAAAACTAGAGATTGATCATTAGTACCATATGGTAAATTATTAGTGTACATTTTGGTATGATGCTAATAAGCGACACTAGGCACTTAGGTAATGAAAACTTTATAATCTCAATATGCTCAAACTAGTCTTTGAAATTGTGTCAAAAATGTGTTTCTGAACAACTATTCCTTTTTTATCATTACACTGTCTTATATAACTAAATAAAAACTAAATACTGCCAACTCATGTGCTGCACAGTTCTAAGAGGTCGTATCCCCTTTCTCCAAACATGAAATCAGTGTTACAATGTGAACATCATTCCATAGTGTTTCAACTACAGCTAAATACTAAAGACACCCCATTAATGTACTTTCCCAGTCTTGGTCCCCTGTTTAACGATAAAACAATATTAGATCAGGGTATAAACTCATGTAACTAATAATTTATATATCATTATTTATACATTATCTTTTCATAATCTAAAGTACTCCTTTGATTCAAAGTTGCATATTAGAAATACATGCACAGAATGTACAATTTCTATAATTATATCCATTATACAAATTATCTTATTAATACTATAACTAATTTCCCATTCCCAGTGTCATGACAAAGCTTCAAACCCATAGTTAAAAAATAACTTTTATTGTTTTGCTCACATGTCTAGTTCACACTCAGACCATTATATGGTAATAAGGCACTTCTAATAGTATCCTTTGTATGAGAGGTGTATGTACCAATCAACATTGTGGTATTAATATACCAGATGGGCTGTACTCTCAACAAAAATAGGCATGAAGCTAATTAGCATCACGTCCTTTAAAAAGGGACAGTGTGTAACTAAGTACTGCTTTTATAAATACATATTTTTGCAAAGCCTAATAACATCACATTAAAAATTAAAGCATTCTCCTAATTTAGCATTAGTTGTTTATAACTACATAGGTGTCGGTGCACCCACTAGGAGCCACCATGTCGAATCGCTATTTCTGATTTCAGTCGCTTAAAGGGGCCAAACTTGTCAGCCATACACGTTTTCCCCTATCTGCCTTCTGTATGAAGACGTGCTGTTAATAGTCGATGTTTAGAGCCGAAATAAGCGACTGCACGTTCTGAAACAAGCCCAAAGAAACGCGACTCACGGAATCTACAAGCAACTTTAGAGAAAAAAACAAGCAGACTTGGCAACCGTGCCAAAAACTATTTCACACGATAATTGTAGCTTTAAGCTATTAGCCGTCGGGCATGTTTACATTAAAACATTTTTTAAAACTCTGCGGCTTCTATAGTAGTTGTTACGCGCTTAGCGGCGAGGTTATTTGTAATTCATTTAATGCATCACTAGAAGGTACGCCAGTGATAAAATCTTACACATACACAGACACCAAGCCCCCATCCTGATAATGTTTTGATGGTTCTTTTTTAGGCTAAATATAGCCCCACAATGGGTACGATGAGCAGATATAAACAGACATCTAGTGGCAGTATTGCAGAACTATCATAATGCCGGTTTGCTTAAATAATAAATCACTTGTAAATAATGCCGGACCAAGCCTGATCCTCTGCAATATCTCTCAGTAAAGCAGCAGCACGGCGTGATCGAAGACCAACCGTTATTAATTAAATAAAACGATCTACAGCAACTTTTAGAGCCTCATATCAGAAGATTTATTCATGTCAGTCAACCCTGTGTGACATCTAAACCTCGGCAGGTTTAGGGTTCGCTTCAGTGAACACCAACATTCAGACTGTATTCCCAGATACATTCCAGTCTTTTCCCTCTTGGAATGATAAATTTTAGTTTTTTTTGTTGGATCTTGGGACATTGTTTATTGTTTTGCTCAGAGATGCTAATAGATGTTAGCCACTTCCTTGTTTTATCCCCTACTGCACATGTGCAGTATGTACTTCTGTTATTATAAATAAACAAAAAGGCTTTATTTACTAACGAATTGAGCAAAAACAAAGCATAAAACACCAAAATAATAACTAATACGCCAGCAGTGATAATCTTTCATAAACACTTTGCATGCAACCAGAGTGAGCTGCTGATGTATTAATAAAAAAAAAGGGTCAAATAACGTGGCTATGCACCTTTAAGGGTTCAACAAATTTTCAACCAACCAAGAAATGTATTCAGGACAGAAAATGAGACGGATTAAGATTCATCTTTGGTGAGAAGCTCCAAATCTTTGAGGTTTGGAGCTTTGAGGTCATCTTTAGCTTCCTTCACAGATCTTCCAACAGAGTAAAAGTCAGGACTCTGTCTGGGCCAATTCAAAATGTTGATACTACTTCCAGTTAGGGATAAGCGATAGAACAAATACAGTTAATCTATTGTGTTTTTTTCCATGTGTGTTCTGTCTAAAATGGCAGAACAGAGTGATGATGCCACTATTGCCTGTGTGGCATTGGCCATCGCATAGCTTATTATCTGAATTAAGGATGATGAGCATCTCTCTTGCTGACGTTATCAAAGATTGAGTGATAAGGTTGGAAATAATTGGCTTTTCCAAAACTGTGCTTTCTGCTGTTTTAAAGCCATTTTAGAGTTAATTTCAAGATGTTATGTGACTTTTTAACGAATTTTCTGATCACATTGTACAACATAATATTATTAACCTTAAATATGCAGTTCAGTATTTGGTAGTTTTAAGAGTTTGACATGGATTTCAAAACGGCTTTATTCTCATCTTGCCTGTCTCTTACCCTGTACCAGCATTAATCAGCAACAGTTGTTATACGACTTTATTGAGTTAAATATTACAACAGCTGCTACAGATTAGTTTTTTTCATGTTAAATTTGTGATTCAGCGTTAATGATGCACACAGCCTTCATATGACTATTCAGCAAATGGTGGCAACAGAGACATCAGAGCAGTTTGTTAAATACATATTACAGCTGCCTCTGCAGTGACGAAAGGACAGAAAATAAACGCTCTGACGATCAATAACGTGTAAACTGGTCTGTTGCTATATCGGTGAAGTGAGTAAACAAAGTGACAGTCACCACAGAGACAAGCTTAGCACCCAGCTCTGATTTTTCCTACCTGCTGTTCTCTCTGCGCTCTGCAAGCATTTCAACTCTTCAGCACCAGGAGAGACAAAAACATTCCTTCAAAAAAGGCAAAAAATCGGCCCGTTCTGATATGCCCAGGCGATGGCGGCGTCACGCCATTCCCTCTCGCCAGCATCAGAACGGCACATGCTAAGGACGGATGCACGGAGCGCGGAGGCAGGGATCGTCTTCACTGGCAGTGCCAGAGGCTTTGTTTTCCACTGAGCACACTGTGTGTGTGTGTGTGTGTGTGTGTGTGTGTGTGTGTGTGTGTGTGTGTGTGTGTGTGTGTGGTCTGCCGGGACTGGCACAGCTGATCCCCCCCTGACACCGGGTGGGGTGTAGAGAGCTTTAGAACGAGAGGAGAGGGTGGAGCGTTGAGCACCAAAGCCATAACACAGAGAGGAATGTACCATTTACTCAGGAGGAGGGGATGGACGACTGACAGAAATTAGCTCAATTAAATTAACCTTTTAGTCCTGATTAAGACTATTCTGGTTTATTTTAACTGTATATATTTTTTTTCCACTTCAGAATTAGGTGAAAATTGTTAAAAATGTGACAAAAGTTATGTAAAAATTGAAAAACTCATTGTGGGCCTGAACATATCTCCAGACGAATAAGTCAAGCCTGGCGACACATCAATACATCGCCTCTTAGTTAAGCCACATTAAAAAAATAAAATAAATACCAAACAGAAAACCGAGATTAGATTGTGACACCAGAAATGGACATAAATGTTCTCAGTTCTCACTCTGTTTTTTCACCCGCGACATTTAGCCTCAATTCACACGTTCCTCCTACAGTCATCAATTTGCTGATGATATAGATTTTACTACTAAGTAAAATATGAAAAATAAATTTTGTTTCAAAACAAACATGGGTTTGGTCCATCCGAACCTATTTTTACAGTGTAAACAAGTATCTGGTCCATGCTAATTTATTCAGCAGCAGCTGTCTCTCTGTTACATTTCATTTGCTCAGAATCTTATGATTAGCCACATTAGCCTCCAGTAGATGGGCGGTGATCAGAAGGTAGCCCAAAAATCGTGGATTGGGTCATCTCTAATTTTTAGAACCTTGCAAATTCATGTGGATGATCCCTATTAAAACGCTGCTATTTAGATTTTGGTTTTGTTTTTTTAGTGAAGGATAAAATTTACTCGTATGTAAAGGGCTCTTAAGATGACTCTGAAATGCGGTTTATACCAGAGGCACATATAAAATGAGTCCAGCAGGGAAAACAAAACATTCTTCACACTGCCACCAGCAAGAATAAAAATACAGTGGACGATTGAAAATAAGCAATAAAACAAAACACCAATCAGTATCAGACACTTTAAGTGTGGCGAGAGAAAAGCCTGTTGTTATACAGCCTTAAGGAGTTAGTAGCCAGAATGGCTTAAGAACTGAAACTGCAGCTGAATAGTTTATATGTGTATACTGCGAATTTTACAATATGATCCAATGTGACCACTTGCTGGAGTTTATGAAAAACACATAAAAGTAAAATACAGCAATAAACAGAATGGGAATGTGTCATTCTCCATCTGTCTAGTCTATAGACCATTGCCCTGCTTTCACAGCTCTATAGCCGGTCATGAAATCCCTGAAGGTGTTTAAATGGATAAATTAGCCTCAACTTTAACCAACACAATAAATGAACAACAATAACCAAGTAAAGACATGATTCTATTGGTTCTACTGCCTGTTTAGCAGTAAACTGACTTCCTGTTATCGCTTTTGGTTCCTTCTGGGGTAAAAAAAAAAAACAGTTTACAAAAACTTTAACTATTCTGTTTAATTTTTAACACAGTTCCCGTGATTCCTGAAATAGTTCTGCAAAGCAAGTTTGAAGGGCATAATTCTCAAACAGGAGTCAGAATTAGTTATGTAACTTCAGATGGAGATTAACAGTTTGTGGTTTTTCAGGCTGACTCAAAATGAGCAGCCGCACCAGTGTTTATGGTAATGAGGAAACATAACACACCCTGGTTACTGCCTTCTATATTTGGCTCCAACAGCCTTTAAACTACAACAACACACCTCTGTGGTATAGAAGAAGAACTAGAAACAAACGTTTTCAACAACAAACCATATAATAATGAAACTGCTCACTGAGAATATTGAACGTTAACCAACGTGGTTATGTGTGGTGGCTCTCGAAACGTGCAAAATAATTCCCTGTGGGCTAATTAGAAATAAGAAAAGAGAAAAATTATCAGCATTAACTTCAAACGTTAGTCATTTCTCATCCACTGGTATTGGTCGGATAAGTAAAACTGGGCCGGTGTAAACAACGGATGTTTATTTCCGCCTTGTTGTTGTTGGTGTGTTTGTTTGGCCGCGTGAAAGTAGCTACGTTTACGTGGACAAAAGAAATCGGAATAAAAATGTGTCATGCAAATACTGTGATCGGGTTAAGCTCAATTGGAATGAAATTGTATTCTGAATGAGGGGGGAGGTTTATGTCGATTGATAAATCAATCGACATGCATGTAAACGCTTGACAGGATCAAGTTATTCCAACGTGGCAAACTGACGGGAGAGCGTCCGATGTAAGAGCGACATCTTGGAAGACAAACTCGTACAATACTGCTTTGGTTGGTATTTTGTGTTGTTCAGCAAAGACAGAAGTAGTAGTTCTGTTTTTGTTTTTTTTTTATTTGATAACTGCGCATATCAAAATGGTTCTATTCTGAATAACGGCAGGCGCATAAACTCGCACATATGATCAGATTAATTGATTGTGTGCCCATATAAACGGTACAATCCGATTATTTTTTATTTTTTTTTAATCCAAATACATTTCAATCCGATCGTGAAATTTTGCGCATGTAAACATAGCTAGTGATGCAACGCGGTATTATGGGGTGTTTAACTGAAGCAGAAGAGCCACATCAGCATTGTTAGTGTTTCTTCCCAGTCCCGAAAGCGTAGGGAGACGTATATTAATAAGATTGGTAAATATCGATTTTTGAACATAACAGCAAAATTAGAATTTAATATCAATATTGCCCAACATTTTTCATTTCGATGCATCCGTAACCAAGAATGATAGTAATAATCCTCTTTGTCATTGCAACTTTTTGTACATTCCAATGAAATGTGTCTTCAGCATTTAACCCGACCCTCAGGGAGTGGATGGTTGCCACTGAGCAGCGCCCAGGAGGCTTTCTGGGGCTAAGGGTCTTGTTCAGGGACTTAGAGCGCCAGTCTGTGGGATTCTGACCCAGGAACTAGGAACCTTTCCAGGATGCAATCGTCCTGGGCTAACCACTAAACCACCACTCCTCCATTGTAACCTTTTTTAATCCCAGGACACAGCACCTTAGATGTAGTCATGCAGTTATTTCATTATCCATTGTCTTATCTATTTGCTGATATTCCTGAGGGACAAATTATCATTCAGTAGAACGTTGCATCTCAACAGGTGAGCACAGACTCTTCTTCACTGTTGAGGATACAGGAGCTTTACTAACCTTATGCTGTTCTCAAGCGTTAGCATGACGGCCGTGGCGCTAGCCAGTAGCGCTGGCTTGTAGTGTTAGCATGTAGCATTAGCATAGCATTTGGGATTGTTTAGCATTTTTTTTTTTTTTTGTCCATCTGCATTTGTAGGAAAAGTTCCTCCAAACAATGTTTTTTTTGGCTGAACTTGACATGTTTGCACAGTTTAAACTGTGACGGCTAAAGTCTGCCGTCTGACACGTTCTTTACTAACAGGAATATAACACACGTTCCACTTCATCTTCCTGTTTGTGATGCAATTCAGTAGACCCAAGGAAGCGCTGTCTGTTCTCTGAGACTTCAATCTGCAACGGACTTGTGCTGCATTATCCACAAGATTTAAATGTAGCTTCATAGTTACATCTAATCAATAACAGCAGCCTAATCCAAGCTCAAAGTGCTGCAGCACAAGGAGGGAATTGCATGAATAAAATGTAATATCAGATCATAAGATTAGTCTCTGCTGTATAAAGCTTTCCTTTCATTTTTTTATGTAGGAGTAGCTGCACTACTAAAATGTTTCTACTTATATTTAAGTAAAATGCAGTTCAAGTATAATAAGGAACAGCTCTGTGTAGTCAAATTCTCAGATTTCTCTGAAATGTTGTATGAAGAGAACTTGTCTCTTTCATTTGAAAGAGTTACCTTTTTATATCCATGTTTTCCTTTTTAGGTACACATCTGAACAGCAATACCTAATTTTGTAGTGTTAATATTTATATTTATTTCTTAATTGCATAGTATTTTTCCACATGCTTCAAATAAACCAGTACTGGTTCCTACCTTGTCTTCACATTTATCATCCTTTTATGATTTTTGATGCTGTATAGTTTGGTTTTTGTAATTAAATATTACAAAAAATCTAAACTATTCAGACTTATCAGCAATAAAAATTTATATTTCAGCTAATATACAACTGTCATTACCAATGTAGTATTTTGCTTTGGCAGCAGTAGAAATCATTGTTGATTTTCTGTTTCACAATAAAATCAGTTTAATAATGTTTTGCAGTTAAGCCCAAAACGATTCATACCTCTTGCAGATATAGATTTAAAGAAATCTTTAAAATTTATCGACACGCTAAAAGTAATATTAAAGTTTGAGAGCAGCTCAGCCAAAGTCCTTACTTGAGTCTGTTAGAGAATCTGTGACAAGAGCTAAAGATTAGGGTGATGGCAAGGAGGTCATCCAAGCTCAAAGACTGGGGAGCTTGTCCCCAAAGATAAAGCGTCACATTACCAGTGGGAAAAATTTTAAAACCTGCTCAGCAGTTATTAGAAGAGCTTGATTGCTGTATTACTAGTACAAACTTTTCAGCCAATTATTGAGGAGGAAGTATATGTTTACAAAACAGACTCATTTCAAAAGGGATATCCCTTCTATATTTAATGCCTGTCTCATTTCCTATCATAACCCAGCATCTTAGTATAATGAGAGAAGCTTTAAGTCTTAATTGGTCTGAGGTATAAATTATTTTGGCTTAACTGAATATTCTGATATTCTTTGCCAGAAGTGTAAACATTTCCCGTTATCTTGAGAGCGCTAGCTAGTTGTGATCAATATGGCTTCACGTGTTGACGTTTCAACAGAAGACACCCTCAAATATTTATAATTTGCAGCCTTTGGGGTTTCCAGTAGAAACAATAAATGCAACAGGGTGACAGACAATACAGAAATTAAATGTACGTTTACCGTCTACTCCTATCTCGGGGTAAGTTCTGCTACGTTACAATCACAGCGCACGCCATAAATAGCTACTGGAGCTCTTGAAATAATTATCAACCCATCTCATGAACTCAATATTGTCTGTCATCTCGTCTTGTGTGTTTTATGCAGCTTTACACCCCAGACGTTTACCCAAGTAAGTAAAATACTTTGAAAATCTCATAAATACCACACAGTGTATCTTTTATGTGTTGTACTTACAGCTTCACAATACATGTAATCACAACTGCTCATAGCAATATCCATGCGTGCAATATTGCAGTTCTGAAGGACTACTTGGATCCAGTATTTGGTATGAAATAATGGTTCATGTTCCATGTATGCAAATGCCCCTACCTGATGTAAATATTTAAAAGTCAGAGTGGTTGGGACACTGTGATGAAGGTACGAGATCGGAGAAATGTGGGTTAATCACAATATTCATCAACAGTATCAGGTTTCTTCCAAATTTTGCGTAGCCCATAAGAAGAAACGTTGGAAAAAAATTGGGATGGGTCGATCAAGAGCTGAAAGAAAAGCAGAAACTGGCAGCCTGATTTGGGCATTGGACAAATTAGTGCATAATTACTAATTTACAGATGGACACATCTAAACTGATTAACACACTTTCTAAAAAGGAAGACGGCAACATATGAACTAGAAAGCAATTATCCACCAGCTATGTATTAAAACTTAATGTGTGAAAAAACAAAAAGACAATGTACCATCAAAACCTCTTGGTGTTTTTCCTGGATGTTCACATGCAAATCAGTCCTGCCCTTTTCTTTTTTGACTTAAAAACATCGCACCTTTATTGATAATAATATTGAGTCTGTTTGTCAGAATATGAGCTTAGACAACTGAAATACTGTACCATTGCTTTCTCAAATACATTTATTTTATCCTTACAGATCATTTGGTGCATAGTGTGTTTAGGAGTTGTGATTATCTCAAAAATTAACGCTAAAACCTTTCCTTTCATCATTTCTTAATAGCAGATGAAAGCTGCATTCTAATCAACTCAATGAAATCTCTGGGAGAAATGTCACATCTCAGGCTAGTGGTTAATCTATTGATGATGACCCGATAACTCAGAAATTGCACAGGCAGATTAGCTCAGTTACTTAGTCTTATTTTTTAACCTAAGTGTCCTCTCAGTTTTTTTTATTCCAATTTGTCTTCTTTATTCCACCCGAACCTGTTTGACACGACTTCAAGATTTTTAACATGTGTAAACGAGGTATTGATTGTTGGGGATAGTTAAGCCTGATCCCTGAAAGTAACCTGGGATCTGTTGAACCTGTTTTGCAATATTAGGACCATGAAGCGACTGTTTATTCCAGGGCAGCACTGAAATGCAAATGCTCTGATAAAATCTACTGTTACAGTACATCACCAAAGCTGTAAAAGAAGACGCACTCATATTTCTAAATGTGTACTAGGGCTGGAAAATATAGAAAAAAAGCATATTGATAAAATAGAAATCATATTGATCGATATCAATAATTAAAAACAAATCCAAAACATAAATTTTAAGTGCAATCCTGGGCATTGTATGCTGTTGTTTAGCGACTTATTTTTAGATACAGACAAACTGAATTGAAACTCAACTCTTTGTTCAACCAACTTTCTACCAAACTGAAGGTTTTTAAAAAAGAAAGCGTGCTCATTGAAGGGGCGGAGCTTGGTGACAGCCTGGGAGGATGCAATGATTGTAATATTAACCTACATTATATATTGCATTCTAGTCAATAATTAATATATATATATATATATATATATATATATATATATATATATATATATATATATATATATATATATATATATACACACACACTTTTTTATTATCCCTTTTTTTATTATCATCTATATACGTCTAGCGATCGATAAATATCGTTATTGAATTATCGTCCAGCCCTAGTGTGTACTAATATCAAATAATACACTTTTAGGGTATTTCTTACCCTGTGATAACCTCCTCAGACAGAGCAAAATGAAGGAAAACTTAAGATGAAAGATGTGTGTGTTCGTGTTAAGGCAACCTTTGTTTTAAGCCCAGCAGTGAAAGCCAACTCAGCTGCTGACAGGAGTTTCATGTTACCATGCCTGCAGACAACGAAAGCTGAGCGGGAGAAAAGCAGAAGAATGGAAGAACCCCGGGCTAAAGTTACAAGTCATGCAAGTTTGGAGCTTTTCCCTTAAAAAAAAAAAAAAGGTCTGGTAAACACAACAAAAAGGGGAACTAAATAGTTGGTGAGCTCTTACATGACAAAAGGGCCCACATTTCAGCTACACCAGTGGTTTTTATTTCCGGTCCTCAGGACCCGGTTTTCCTGCATGTTTTAGGTTTCACTGCCTCCACACACTTTAATCTTAATGAATTGGTGATGAAGAGACCTGTGCAGCCCTAAATGGCTGCTGAGGAAGGAATGCAATCATACGTTTCAGGTGTGTGGGAGCAGAGAAACATGTAACACAGTGGCTCCCCAGGACTGGATAAACCTCTGACCTAGACCATTGTTGACCTGTGGATCAGAAATCCAAAAATACAACCTTTTTCCTGATCAGTGAATGCACCGTGCTTAACCGCCACCATTTTCACATTAACGACAGCCTTCAACGTTCACGCGGTTAATGTGTGACGACTTGAAGTTAGATATTTTTAGTATCAGTAAGGATTTAAAAATTGAGTCACTAGAGGGAAAGAGGGAAGCTCGTTAATGGGGAGCTGTATTTTCAACGACATGTTGAGACATGTCTGCAGCTCTGAACACATTACAGGTTAAGTTGTTGTTTTATCCCGTTGAACCTCCAACCTCCGTTTGTCATGGAACGTGCTGGATTTGGAGATACTTGCAGCCTTTAGGCAACTTCAGAGAAAATTATCAACATTCTGAAGGGAATAAATGTGGAGACCGACGCTAGCCAAGGTTATCACTCAATTAAAAACACCAAAGGCAATTTAAAATGTGAACTAGGTAATAATGTGTTCATTTTAAAAAATATTGCAATATTAGTGACCTGGGGAGAAAGGCGGGACAAAGCCAAGGGTCCCTGACTGACAAGGGCCCCCCCAAAAAAAAGAAGATTTATATATACTTTATATATAAATAAATAAATAAATAAATAAATAAACTGCTCTCTCATCAACTCCTCGTACTCCTGAGCAGCTGGGTGGCTCTCCATTTCTCCAGCTGGGGTCCTCTAACAGAGGCCTGGGAGCTTCAGGGTTCCTCTTAGGATCTTAGCTGTTCTAAGATTGTGTTCTTCTGGACTGAGGTGTCTGATGTTTCTCCAGGTTTCTGTTGGAGCCACTTCTCCAGAGTGGGGGTTACTGCTCCAAGTGCTCCGATGACCACCACGGTTGTCTTCACCTTCCAGGTTCTTTGTAGTTCTTCCCTGGGCTCCTTGGTATTTCTTCAGCTTCTCGTGCTAATTTTTCCTGATGTTTACTTCACTCGATCATAACGGCTGTCCTCTGCTGCTTATCAATGATTGTCTATATATATTAGGACTGTGCATAAAAATCGATATAAAGATAAATATCAATGTTTTTAAAACAATTTAGTATCGATATTCTGGCTTTCAATATCGATATACCTCCCAACCCCTAGGGGGCGTTGTTACAGAACATCATTACTGTTTACAGCGAGGAAGTACAAGAGAATCGTATTGTATCGTCAGCTACTCATCGAAAATCGCATCTAATCGGCTCATCCTAGATGATACCCAGCCCTTATTTTCATATTATATATTTATATATGGATGATTTTGATTTTTTTGTTATGAAAACAAAAATTCCTGGCGGCATCTCTGCCTGATAGTGATGCAGTCGGGTTGATTGTAGGTATAACCCAGTAACACAGCAAAGAGCTCATTACTACGGCTAATCATACTTAGCTGTAGGTTCCAAGTACCGTAAATGGTTTGCAGTTTAGCTAAATTTTTTCTGTCATTTTTGACGCGACTACAATTGCTACATGACTATTGGATTAAAAGTATGGTTAAAAACATTGTTCTTCACGGCCGCCGATCGAACCAGCGTCATACGTGTGCGGTAGAGGGACATTCTTGCATAAACAATGATACAAACATTATTTGTATTTTTTGTTTTAATCTAGAACGATTTATTTCAGGGTTCTCACCAGTGCCGTTGTAGTCAAACTGACTCTGAAATGAGACCGTTAGGCTAATTTTTTAAGCCTAACGGTCAGTACGTCACGGAACAGTGCAACACGGACGCTTGACAGCAACATAGAAAGGTCATTAAAGCTCTTCAACATGCGTCAGCAAAGTTGTAAAGCTCATAAACAACATAAGCTAACGCTAGCTGTTATTAGCTTGACGAACAGCCCGGTTGGAGCGGCACTAAGCAACGCTCTGCAGCTGCATGATTGCATCCAGAGAAGCAGTAGTCCCACGCGGGAGTCTGCTGAGAGCATCTTTTTCTCATTAGCAATGTTTGCATGGCATTAACATTAAAATATACATTTACTTTCAGAACGCTGCACATTTGTGGCTGCAAGATTGCCCTAATTTCACGACACAGGAGCAGCCGGCCGTCTGCATTTGCTTTGACAATGACCGTACAACCCATGTTATGTGTGGAGTTACAAGGCGATGTTAACATATTTCTATCTGTATTTTGATCTGTGAGAGAACATTTACATGTAAGAATGTTGTTCCTATGAAGTCGGTCACATTATTCATGCAAAGCATCATGGGTTGTAAAAAGTCAAGAATGCTTGCTGAAGTCAAGAATGCGAGGGAAAAAGAGAAGGATTTAGAGGATGGCCTCTCTTTATCTAATGTTACAGTCCTTTAAGAGAAGTCACAATTAGATTAAAGAAGTCACAATTAGATTAAATTAGTATTGGCATTATAAAGCTTTACAAAAAGCAAGAGATTGAAAATTCAACCACAACTTTCAGATCTGGACATCTCCATACCATGTTGTGTTTTTTTAAGCCACCAAGTATGATACTTAAGAGTTAATGTGGGTCGGTTCACTTTATTACTCATTATAAAGCCTGAAGCTATAAAAAGGTACAGAAACAGCAAAAACAAAGTTAGTCTTCCAGTACGAGCACACAGTGACGCTACTGTCCTTTCACACACAGCTCTGTGCAGAAATAAACTTAATTTCAGTATAAAGTTACAACCAGACGGAAAGAGTTTAGCATTGAGAGCAACGTGCAAATTCCTCTAAATGCTCGACATTAAAGACCACTTCAGATAACATCGTTTTTATATTAGATTTGACTCAAAAGATCATCTGTTGTGAAAAAAAAAGAAAAAAAAAAAAGGTGGAAAGTGCTGACAAGCACTGCTTCACTGCATTTTTCTGCCGGCTGCCATTCATGTTTTTTAGTCTACGTAGAATAGAGCCTTCTTCTCTCCACATCTGCAGCCATTATCCTCGGGCACACTTAGGGAAACAAGTTCATCGTGTATGCATGTTTTATGGTTATTGCAGGTAAAGGTAGTAGCTGGAGGGACCTGGAACTGATAAAGGCTGTTAACCTAATTTATGTTAAACAAAAACCACCACACAGAGAAGAAGGATAAAAATATTTGCAGCCTCAGCTACTCGTCTACTGAGTTCTCTCCATCCACTAATTTTCCTACATTGCATCACAATTAAGGTCACAGTAAGGCTGGTTTTTAATTAATTAAAAAAAAAATTTAATTCCTATGGGGGAGCAAGTATTCAGATTGACCGCCAGGAGCAAGAGGGGTTATGGCTTGTTAAGAAAAAGTTAAGAAAAAGGAGAATCTCACTTGACAATGTTAGTTTAGGATTATGTTATCAGGCATTTTAAGTTTTAAAAAAAATGTGTAGAGGTTTTGTTGTGCAGCTCTTTGCAAAGCTACTGAATTTTATTCTGGCTATTGGTGTCTGAATCCTTTTGTCCGTTCTGAGTGGACGTAATAGTGACAATTTAGAGCAGCCTAGCCAGATGCCTGCCTTGAAATTTCACAGACAATCTAAGAAATTAGGGTGATGCCAAGGAGGCCTTCAAACCTCAAAGACACAGAGGACATCACCACACCAATGGTAAATCATCAAAATACGAATGGCAACATGCAAAACGCTGGTCAGCAGCTCCCATGCTAACTCTTGAGAACAGCATAAGGTCCGTAAAGCTCCTGTACCCTGAACAGTTTAGAAGAAATTGTCCTGGACGACATAATTTAACGGCATTTAAATCTTAGCTTCATGGACACGGTCACTCAATGACGTGGTTCTGTCGTTCTCTGCTCTCCTGTTCAGATCCAATGTTCTACTGAATAATTATTTGTCCCTCAGGAATATCAGCAAATCGCTAAGCAAATGGATAATGAAATAACTGTATGACTACATCTAAAAAGGTACATACTTCCATAATGTATTTTAACACTATTTCGCGGATAAACTGTATACAATGGTGTCACTTTAATGTTACTGTGCAATCCTTTACGCTTTTATGTGAACTTGTTTAGTTTTGCAATATTTGTCTTAAAGCTATACTTGATAATCCTGTTCAGAAACACTTTTTGTAATATTGGGTAAAATGGTAAATACTTTATGTACAAAAAGGAGGTTAAATTGTTTTTTGCGGGAGCTGCAGGCCTGTAAAAACTATAACCAGTGTGCGATTTGGTCCGAAGGGCCTGGATTGTCATAGTTTTGTTCCTGCTCTCATCCCCCTCTGTCCCTTAAGTTTCATGGTTATCATCTTATCTATTGTTGTTCCACCTGCCGATCATTCTGACGTGCTCACGTAACGCCAGTGTCCGTGCTCATTCCTTCATAGTTTCAGCTTCCTGGCTGCGCACACGCACTTCTAGTGGTTATGTATCCGGTTAGCTTAGCGGCTAGGTTAGCAGTTAGCTTAGCGGTTAGCCGTTCATTGTAGCTCCACTGCTCTCACCGTAGACTTTGACCATGGCTGAGAGTCACAAGAAGCGAACTGCGTTCATGTTTATGAGAAGAAGAGGAAAGCCTCCGTAGAAAGAAATAAGACCGGAGTGGATTTGGGAGATTATGATGCGATTCTCCTGAAGAGTAGAAGAGCAGGTAAGCCGGGTCTTGTGCATGCTCAGTTATTCAAAAAGGGACTCGGGGAAACGATGTGACGATGCTGCTAACATTACTTCACCACTCTGAAACTGCACCCATCCACTGCCTCACAAGCTCCTGCTTCAGGCATTGCTGAGTCAGGGCGTTGAGCCAGCGGCTCAAACTGATAAGGCTCATGGCCGCCGAGCTCCACAAAGCCTCCCTCAACCTCGGGTGAGGAAGGGGGGTTAAAACCTCCAACCCAAAGGACCGAATCGTAGCGAAACCACCATTATTGCCCTGGTCACGCTCCATGTTTCAACATGTCACTTTCCCTTGTCCTGACCATAACCGCGCTTAAACGCCACCATCCCCACACTTAGCCCCACCCCTCAGGATCTCTTGGCATTGCCCACCTTGGTGCCATTTTTTTTTAAAATGTGTCTAGGAGTGGGGTTATGCTTTCACATTGGGGAGAGGTACGCTTTGAATTATACATTTCTCTAAACGAGGGCTGACCTGTCCCACACTTATTACTTTTCTCCTAATAAAAGGAAGCTAAAGTTACATTTTTCATATTGTAATTAATCTTACTCTTTGCACTTCAACAGAAATAGCCCCGTGCCTTTTCAAAAAAAATAAAAAATGTTGCCACAGTAACAAAAACGGTTTTATGTAGTTTTCCTGGTATCACTATGGAGTTTGAAGTTTTAGTATCATGACAACCGTAGGCTGTATAACACCACCCTGTTGACACTGTTAATGCCATCTTAAACACACGTGTATGTTTACTGTAGATGATTCATCTTTTCTTCATACTGCAACAGACAAAAATCATATCTTACCTTACATAAGTCAGTCGAGGGTTTTGCAATGCTATTTTTTTTAGATATTTCTCCATTACCCAAATATACAAATCATGTGACAGATTTCAGTCAAAAGCCTCTATGTTGATGAATAAAGAATTAAGCAATAAAGGAGAATTCTCTCTTTCCTCATTAGGTTTTGTGTCATATTCTTTTAATCCCAGACACTGAATCGGTTCTCAACAACTGTGACGGCCACTGTGACTGTAAAGAGTTTGGGCATTTTGTCTTTCCAGATCATACAGGTATGCGTTCACCCAACACCAAAGAGGAAGGACATCAGGAATGATCCTGCAGAAGCAGCTGCTGCTGTCCATCATTCTACAATTGAGGAAGGACATTCACAGGAGGAAAATAAATTAAGCCAGTTGCTAATCTTCCAAGGAGTGAATGTCCCAGCAAACTCCCTCCAAGGTCAGACCGTGCAGTGCTCAGAGAAATGACAGAAAGATCCAGGAGCTGCATTTCAGGTCCTTGAGGACTCAGCATGCTAGTCACTAAAGGTCATGACTACAAAAAACAAAAACCCTGAACATGGGTGGCTTGTTTGGTCGAGGGAAAATAACGTGACTTAGGTTTGAAACGCTGAATCTTAATAAACCACAAAACATTTGGAATAATGTCTTTCAAATAGATTTCTGGACGTAATGCACAGCACCATGTATGGGACAAAAAAACCTAACCTAACACATTCTACGAGTGCAAAAATATTAAAGCGCCTGTCAGGCAAGGCGGTGGAAGTGTGATGATCTGGGTTTGTTTTGCCTCCACAAGGAAAAGGCACTTTGCGGTCATCGAACCAACGATGGACTCTTCTGTAAGCGTTTAGAGTTAAACGTGAGGTCGCATGTTTGACTCCTGAGTCCTGCCTTAAACTGCGTCATGCTAGAAATGAATTAAAGGTGCTTTAACAAGCTAGACCACTTCCTTACGTTGCCAAATACATAATACCGGTGAGAGAGTTGGTATTCTGTTCTTATGCACTTAGAGACATTTTGCAATCTGGTAAAAACCAAATCCTTTTCATTATGTCCTGATAAGCAACAGCCTTAAACTTCTTGGTTTTCACCATGACTTCAGTAACAATTGCAACGAGAATAAAGAGGAAGACTGTAATATCATACAAATAATGGGTAAACTATCACAAAGTCTTCAGCTCTCCTTTGTGCTCCAATCCCTTGATAATCGGTGATTAAACCGACTGCACCGTCCCCTCAAACTGTTTATTTGTCATTGTGGGTTAAAGGTTTAAGAATTACCAACAACAATGTAAACACAACCAGGATTTACCTAAAGACCAGTAGATCAGTTTTTTTATGTAAAGTTCTCAACTACCTAAAAAAAAAACAAGAATTAACTGATCTGATTTACGAGCAGAAACGTCCCTTAATGAGGTCTGGATTCTAGCAAAAATGGGAAACTTTTACCTTTAATTAGAAAAAAATAAAACAAGCAGAAATTTTAAGTCACAATATTCTCTGTTGCGGTTTTAAAATGTCAAACTGTATTCTACAGTAGAAAATATGTCTTTTTTTGGCTGAACAGGAAGATCTTTACAAGACAATTAACTGGCCTGTATTCTAATCATTAAAGATCAATACCAAAGAACTGTGATTTTGGTTTATAATTTCTAATTATTGTAAAATTTCAAAGATGTCTCTTCACACAAGCAATAAGTGACTTTAATGTTTTTATAGCTTATAAATCGTTCGATTTGTCATACTGTTTGTTTTTTTAGTGCTGGTAATTACATACCTCACACAAGGCGTGGATGAAGATGCTGTGCGTTAATTAAGAGGTGTGCAGACATCCTGGGCCCAACGTCCAGAAACAAGGCGCTGACCAGAAGCGACCACCGGTTATTAAAGCTGGAAGCCAAACCTGGTCCATTTAAAAACACCCAGAATTTAGGAAATATAGAGAATATAGAGGAGCCTGCCATCCATGGTAGGAGATGACTTGGTTCGCCAACCATGATAAATTGATGTTGACTAATAAAGCCTGTCAAGGTTATCCTCGCCAGTGTCCTTGTGGGGGGTTTCCCCCCGCTAAGCAGCCCGTTTTCCTGCCGCCAGCCCCGCCAGCTCAGAGGGAAGCGCCGCTGCAGACCCGCAGCTTGTCGCCAGAAACGTCTCCAGTCAACCGCGTTAGCTCCGAGGCTAACCAGCTGATCGCGCTAGCATCGCAGCATCTGAGCGACAACTGTCAAAACCTCACCGCGGCGCCTAATAATAAATGTTTATTTTTTATTTTCTTCATTTAAGAAATATAAAGACAGCTAAAGGTGCGACGGTTGAGTTGGTGGCGACTTTTTTTTTTTATTAATTTACTGAAACGCTAAGGGTGGCGGCGCCGTTGCTGTTTAACTGACGTGATGTGCATTCCTGTGTATGCTAACCGTGCTAGCCGCGGCTAGCTCCCGATGCTAACTGGCCGCTCCGGCGGAGCCGCGGTCTACTCACCAGCGAGCGGCGTCTGGGGCGAAATACTTCGATGGGAACGATCGCGATAGCCTCCCAATGTGTCAGCTAGGTCGGTGCGAGGCGCTCCGTGTGCATCCATATGTCTCAGACGATGCGTAAACCCACGAGTGGAGACCGCTTCCTCTCCTTCCTTCTACCGGAGGCCATTTTTCCTCAACATCCAAATAAAGCGGAGCTCGTCCCGGTTGCGATTAGGGTCCCAGCGCCGAGTTTCCTCCAAAGAGCATCCTCCTCACGCTCGCCAGCGCCTGGCGAGGAGCCACATCTGCAGCGCAAAGCTGACATCTGTCGGATGCGCGGAGGAAAACACCCGATGACTTGCATTAAATGGTCCCAACAAGTTACTTTTCCCTTACCACCAAATGCAGAGGCGTCTGAAAATAGTTAGAAAATATCACGAAAAAGTTAAAGATTTTTTTTTTCTGACTCATTTTAGAAAGCGAAACTCAAATATAGTTTCATATAGACTAAAACAATTCAAGCATTTCTTTTTTCTAATCTGATTGCAGGTTTACAGACAAGGAAAACACAAATTTCCGTGCGAGAAAATTGTAATATTAGTTTTAAAAAATGGTATTTAAAACAGAAATGTCAGGCCTCTGAGCAGTATGTGCATTTATATGCACTCAATACTTGGTCTGGGCTCCCTTTGCAGGAATTACTGCATCCATGCGGCGTGGCATGGAGGCGACCATCCTGTGGTTCTGCTGCGGTGTGATGGAAGCCCAGCTTGCTCTGATATCAGCCTGCAGGTTATCTGTATTGTTGGGTGTTTCTCATCTTCCTCTCAGCAGTCTTATTGTGTCCCCTACTGACCCAGACTTTAGAGACCGTTAGAGGCTGAGGAAACCTTTGCAAAAGTTGTAAGCCAAAATCAAAAACATTACAAGAAATAAAGGCCAGAAATATTTAAATCTATGAGTAAGTCATGCAAGTGGGCTGCACTGTTGCCTTGCAGCAAAAAGGTCCTGGTTTTAAATCTCTCGTGGTCTTTCTGCATGGGAAATGCATGTTCTCCCTGTGCATGGGTAGGTTCTCTCTGGGTACTCCAACTTCCTCCGTCAGTGCAAAAACATGACTGTTAGGCTAATTGGTTTCTCTAAATTGCCCTTAGGTGTGAGTGTGTTGTCCTGTGTGTCTTTGTGTTGCCCTGTGATGGACTGGCCCTCCAGCGGCGCTGCACAGATAAACAGGTGGATAGATCAGTTGTGCAAGTCAAGACATTCTTCACACACAAGGAAATTCAAATAATTTTACAGAAAATATGAAGTAGAAATAGTGAAGAAAAAACATGGTAAATAAAAAAAACTATGCAAATTTTCAGACTTGTTTTCGTGTCTCTTTTTTTAATTATTTTGCTTTGTGGCAGGAGACCTGGCATCTGCATGTGGCATCTGGCTTGCTGATGCCACATGCTTCAGGGAGGAAGACCGTACTGTTGGTATTCTCTGTCCCACATCCTCTGATCCAGTCTTAAAGCCATGATAAGGTGTCCATTGTCGGAGAAGCCCAAATCTTCAGGGTTGCCATTTTATTTCTGCTTCTGAAACATTAAATCTGAGGATAATACATAACCCCTGTGTGCACGCAAACGCACAAACATCCTTGTTTTAAATACTTACTGAGGACTGTGCCTTGACTTCCATTTGTTTTCAACCCTTTCTATGGTCCAACCCTAAACCTAAAACTAACCATTACCTCTACAAATCTAACCCTTGCCTAAAGCTAAATGACACCTGACCCCCTGCCCAGAATAAAGTAAGGACCAAAACAAGATCCTCACTTTGCATCAAAGTCCTCACCTCACTAATAACTCACTCAGCTACAAGTACAAGTGCACACACAAACACAGAAATTTGAAGTATGTGTGTTCTAATAAATGCAACAACTGCACATAAAATATACTTTTTACACAATTACACCAAAGTAAATTTATAAACTACATTTCCTACTCAATAAAGCACATATTGTACCTGCTACATATATTCCAACAACAAACAAAGCCACCAGATGAGACTGGAGTATCAACATTTATGCATCTTTGTATGGCTACTTTATTTAATAATCTTAGTTTGCAAATGGGGGAGTCTATACCGCTTGCTGGATGATAGGAATTCAGATTGATGATGCTTTCCAGGACGGTTTTTTCCCGGTGTGTTGGCTTTAATATTTTAATTTAGTTATTTTAGTTTGAGTAGGAATAAAGCACCGGATCCTGAGGGTGTCTCCTCCTTAAAAACATGTGCTGACCTACTGACCCCCATCTTCACTAACGTATTCAGCAAGTCTCTAGAACTGTATGACGCTCCCAGCTGCTTAAAACGCTCTACCAGCATCCCTGTCCCAGAGACATGGAGCAGGTTTAAGCGACCGTAGGCCTCGTGCCCTCACATCTGTGTGGGTCTGTAAATAATAATAATAATAATAATTATTATTATTATTATGCATTGGATTTGTAATGCACTTTATATTTATACAAATCCCAAAGTGCTGCATAATAAAACAGGTAAGTGCTAAATAAAAACACAAAAAAAGATAAAATAAACAAATTAAATGTTCGGATTGTGAGGTGTTTGCGTTACGTCTGCTAATGCAGCCGGTAGAGCAATGTGCGGAGGAGGCGGTGGCCTCAGATTCAGAGGAGAACAGTGATGGGAGCAGAAGGCTGCAGCCTAGCCAAGAGTGTGAATACTTTATCTCTGCTCTGGTTCTCAGTAAAATGCTGGGACTTGATGGAATCACCGTTTCTTTTTATTCAATAAGTAAATGGGGGATCCGTTATTATTATTGTACATAACATCATGAAATCCTTCAAGCAACTGGAGCTGAATCACTGAAAGACATCACAGGCCCCCTGCTGGACAACCCGGGCATAAACTTAATGTTGGACCATCTCAACCAACCAGCATCCTGTTAGTGGACTTCAGCTCGGCCTTTAACACAATCAACCCCTAATGCGGATCACTTCCAGTTCCTAGGCAGCATCCCCTCTCTCAGGACCTGAGGTGGTCCTCACACATTGACCCCACCCATGAGAAGTCCCAGCAGAGACCAGACTTCCTGTGATCCTCTTCCGCCATCATTCTGTGTTTCTTAAAACTGAAGATGCCAAAGATACGGGCACATAGCTGCTGTCTGGAAAGGAAGCCAGAGGCGTCCCAGATGTGCTGATCATAAAGTCGAAGAATGCGAAGAGTGCTGGAAAAGTGCCGTAACTGGAAAAGGGTGGTAGAAATTGTTTTCCTCTTTTTTGTGCACTAAATGTGACTTTATGGTCCAGGGCAGGGGTTCCCAAAGTGGGGCGAGATGATTGGATGCTGATGTGCTAAAAAGATTTACTATTTCCTGGACTTTTTTGTAAGCGTTCTTCTAGTAATTTGACTTTATTCTCATAATTTTCTGACTTTATTCTCAAAATTAACAAATTTTGAGGATAATGTCAAGTCGCCAAAAGGGGGTCACCAGGTCTCTGGCGCTGTTATTTTGGGGGTCGCAGGGTGAAATGTTTGGAAGTTTGAAGTCAAATTCCTTGTTTGGACCCTCAAATTTAGTGAATAAAGGTGATTCTGATTAATTTAAAATGATAACATCATTACGATGATTAACGGTAAAACAATCTTTTTCTCATTGAAGATTACACTGTTAATCTGCATTGGAATTACTGTTTTTGGTTTTTGCTTTAAAAAGCATTTCTTATGCTTGGTCAAGTGACCTTAATGAAGGGATTGATGAGACGACCGAAGCAAGTACATACACTGCAAAAAGGGAACTCAAAGTAGGTAAAAATCCTCTGGAAATGATTGTATTTCTTGTTGCTTTGAACTGGTAAATCAGATTATTTGCCAATGGAATAAGATTTTTGCACTTAAAATAAGAACAATTCATCTCCATCATCTTATTTCAAGTGCAGGATGTCTAATTATCTTATTTTAAGGGTAGAAAATCTCATTCCATTGGCAAATAGTCTTCTTTAGCTGTTCAAATCAAGGAAAAATATACTAATTTCAAGAAGATTTTACTTACTTTTAGTTCCCTTTTTGCAGTGTACATCTTCCATTTGCGCCCGTCACGCAGTGATTCAACGTGAAATAATTAATCGAGCGTACTGGTCCAGAAGCAGACTAGCCCGTAACTTTCCTACACTTGACCCATAATTGCCTCAGATGCAATTTGAGGCCTCCAAATATTACCCACGTGTTCTGGCTATGTCCAGCCTTGTCCAAGTTTTGGGAATCCATATTCAAGTCTCTATCAGCCATCACCTCTGTCAATGTTCAGCCACCCCTCCTTGCCCTCTTTGGGGATCTTCCACAGGGTCTGTCACTCCTGGTGTGACTTTGTTAATGTCATTGCTTTTCTGACTCTTCCAGCAAGGCGTATTATTCTGGTAATGTGGAAGAGCCCCTCCGCCCCAGAAAGGTCTCCCAGTAACAGCTTCTAACGACCCAGGACAGTGAAGGTGGGCCATTGATCTGCGTCTGACAGAGAATGTGCCTAGGAGGACGGGCCTCCATGTCCTTAAAAACGGCAGCACTCCAACTGCAGGTTGCTCAGTGTGAGCCGCCAGAACTGACAAAGACTCCTGGATAGGTGATGAAACGTTTCCAGAAAGAACTGAACGATTTAAGCCTGTTTGCTGTTGCAATGACCCGGTTAACTGAGGATTTGCACAGACATATTCTTTTAAATCAAGGTTAGAAACCTATTGCTTTGGATGCCTTTGAATGTTTGGTTTAAACTATTACCTGAAACAATATTAGTTTGGATTTATAGTCCACCTTTGTAGTCCAAGTTTCCTTACCTGCTTTTTCATTGCATTACAATGCACTTTTATCTTTTTTCTTTCTTTCTTTGGTTTATGTTTGTTTGTTTGTTTCTTTCTTTCTTTCTGTCTATTTATGTGAAACACTTGTCCTTTTACACTTCAGTAAAAGGACACACAAACGTCCTTTTACTGGAACGCTCTGATGTAAATAAACTGGCCTTGCCTGGTGATCAGTTATTGCAGTACCTGGCCACTAGATGTCAGCAGTTCTTCGCTGCTGATGAAATTTCCGCCGCTGGGTTGCATTTCCGGAGCGGTAGAAACCACAAACCACAGTAGTTGTCTGTGATTTAATGCATTGCAGTCATACTTGAGGAGATTTTTTTGAAGTTGTTGAATTTAATTAATTTGTAAAAAAAAAATAAAGATCTATAAATTGCAAAAAATAATGTTCAGTTTTATTTACATATTTGATTTTTTAAACAACTGCAAAGTTAACCAAAGTGCCTCATAGAGGTACAAAAACCTCTACTATGCTGTATTAAGAGCCAAAGTACAGACAGGAGCCTATCTAATGTGTGGGGACAGTTATTCACCCATTCACGCACGCATTCACACCCTAAAATCAGACTGATTTATTTCAAGAATATTGCATATTTTTATTAAAGGCTGGGGCTGCACAAATATTCTTTCCAGAGTTTTTATTGTTGGAAAACAAGTTTTGAAATTGGCCTAAATTAGAAAGGATTGACAAATCAAAGTTATGTTTTTGTAAATCCAGGCTGTGCTGCACAGCTGGATGTTTAAAACCAGGCTGGCAAAATGCCTGAACTGAGACTGCAGTTCAGAATCATTCAATTTCAGACCTGTCAACCGTAAAAACATTAATCCGTGGTTTTATTTCTCTGAGTTAGACTTGATTTTTTTTTTTTTTTGGTTCAGGTTCCCTGCCCATCCCAGTAGAAAGGCGGAGTCCTTTCAGTTGAATCTTTTGTTTTCATCTCTTCACTGAGGCCTGTAATCAAAGGGAGCTGCTTTGTGCAGTTTTAGGCTCGGCACTGGAATAGAAAATCCCCATGTGTGTGTGTTGTTACTGAACTATTTACACACACAAAACAAAAACTTCCATTCATACTTGAACAGGATTTCTATCTGATAAAAGCGGTTGATGACAAAATAAGATCATCCTTTGTCGTTTAAGAAAACCCGGTCCTTCTGTTGGCAACTGCGTGAAAGATTTATCCGTGGCTTATAGGACGACTTCTTCTGGCATTGTCGTTTTTAAAGCAAATGTAAAGATTTTGTTGTGTTCAAAATATTAAAACTCAGTTTCCAGTTTAAAGAAGCATATTGTGCCTTTAGAGCAGCGGTGGCCCCCATTTAGTCCTCAAGAGCTACTATCCTTGAACCTTTAGACGCATTCCTTATCCAGCACTCCTAAATCAACGAGCGCTTCGTTACCCGGACCTCTGCAGGGCTGAATGCTCTCACGTGCTGGACCCTTGATTTAGAGCTTTGATACTAGCTTAGAAAAAAAATTGAAACAATAATGGGTGGACAAACATGTCTAGACAGAAGAGACAATTAGATATTTCACAAAAAAAGGCAAAGGTTTTCATACGTCTTTAACTTTAATGCCTACTACCTCGTCACAGCAAGCTTAGGTGCATTTTGAAGAGACCATGTGGCACATACTCATTAAGGGAAAAACGTTAAATACTTTACAAGAGTTTGTTTACAAATAAAAAAAAGTGTTGCTTCTAGTTGTCTCCAGCCATGTTTACAATGACAACCTTTAATGAAAATCCAGGGCAAGCCATTGAGAAGATGCCTAATTATTAAAATAATAACAACAGCCAACTGGTAGTCTAAGCAAGGTGAGCATTACCATACCCCAAGCATTCCCAAAATAATCCGTCAAAAAGCCCATGTTGACTCTGGAGGAGCCGCAGAGAGCCACAGCTCAGGTGCGAGAATGTTTTTGATAGGATAATTGTTTGTGGAGTCCACTAATCTGGTCTTTAAGGAATGGGGAAACTTGGTGGTGGAATGGCAGCAGGATGCTTCTATACAGTAAGAATGGGCTGACGACCACAACGGATGGAGCTAAAAGCTGAAAGGGTTGGAACCACACGTCTGCCATGGTTTGTTAGTGTGTTAGGATTGCTTTCTTTTTCTGTTTCTTATTCAGGCCGGTATTCAGGTGCCTTGTTGTCCTGTTTGTCCCGTTTCTTCTGCTGCATTCCTTTTTTATTTGCTTTATCTCAGTTCCACTGAGGGAAATCACCATTTACACAGTGTCGTTTCAAAGCCAAAGTCATGTCACTGCATTTCACAGAAAGCGCAAGCGAGTCCAATTTTTTATCCAGTTACATAAAATCCAACTCAGTGCTGCTTGTTGCAGTAGCGTACAGTCCAGTTACAACACTCTTACTGTTTGTTTGACCCTTTATATTTTATCTTCCATTCCCGAGGCAAACACCTGGGTTGTGTTACCGTCTGTCACTCACCTGTCGTTCAGTTGTCATCACCACCTCAGGGCTTGATGTTCTGCCTGGTTTATTTTAATCTTCTTTATATCTCTACGCGTGGGCGCTTTTGTTATCCCACTTTCCTGTTGTTTCCACTTTGTTCTGGATTAACTTGCTCAGCAGCCCTTTTGGATTCATTCTAATATTTTACTATTAAAGGTTTTTAGTTTTCTTCTGTTAGGCTTATGTGTATTTTACTTGCTGGTGAAGATTCTCAGTCATTCAGGTCATGGTGATTCCAAAAAAAGTAAAAAAAACAAAGCAACTGGACTTGTTTTCTGTAGTTGAAGACGTTTCGCTTCCTCTCCTGGAAGCTTTCTCAATTCAAAAAGTCTGGAGTAATGTGGAGTACCAAGCTTTATACTACTGCCTAACAAAGGCCTTGTAATGGATTAGATAACATGCAGATTGAACAGAAACAGGTCCACCCCTTCGTAATGAGGAGTCGTTAGGGTTGTTATTGGCTTGGCTTAAAGGAACAATGTTTTGATCACCCATATGATGGTGAGAATTGAGGTGATGATTGGCTGGAATTAATCCTAAAGCTGTGTTGTAAGTTTTTGAGAGTTGGAACCTAAGGCCTCCTCCTCTGTTTAAGGTTTTTTCTCTCTTAACGTAGATGGCTTCCTTCACTCCTCTTTCAAACCATCTGTCTTCTTTGTCCAAAATGTGAACATGTTGGTCCTCACAGAGTGTCCTTTGTCCTTTAGGTGTAGGTGGACAGCAGAGTCTTGTCCTGAGGAGGTAGCTCTCCTCTGTTGAGCCATGCGTCTGTGCAGAGGTTGTTTGGTTTCTCAAATATAAAGATCAGAACATTCCTCACTGACTGAACTGCAGACACCACTCCGCTCATCTTAGGTTTGGGGGTTTTGTCCTTGGGATGCACCAGCCTCTGTCTGAGGGTCCTGTTAGGTTTGAAATGTTCTGGGATTTTGTGTTTGGTGAAAATCTTCTAGAGTTTTTCAGAGACTCCAGCAACATATGGGATGATGATGTTTTTGCGTTTATTCTTCTCACCATTATGTTCTGCAGCGGGTCTTTTGGATTTTCTTGCTGATTTGACAAAAGCCCAGTTAGGGTACCCACAGGTTTGAAGGGCATCTCTGATGTGTTTCTGTTCTTTGTTATTACCTTCTGTTTTAGTCGGGACATCTTGTTCTGTCTGAACAAGATGCAGTATCCTAAGATACTGTAGGATATAACATTTTCAAGCTTAAAAACAGATATAGGAAATAATCAGCCATGCAACAAAGACTTTCACTTTGCATTCTTTTTCCAATAAAAACCCTGTAGTTAAATACTGAAAATAAGATATGAATTATATACATTTGATGGAATCTGGACAGTATGGCGGTTATTTAACTACGCGCTCATGTGTCAAATCAGCAGAGTTTTTGTATAGCTGTAGATAGTTGATAAGAAATAACCGTACCCTGTTTCAGTCCCCCCAGGTTGTTTACCCTGAAAGAAATGTTCTTCTCTACTGTAGATTTATGTAGTAATAAAAAAACAACATTGAAACAGAAAGTATACAGATAGATTTCTGGACGCGAGAGTGCCCAACTCTCGGTTACGTCAGCTTAAATATGAGCAAAGACCTGCTCAAGACTGGTCGATTCCTCCCATGTTGTCTTTGGGGATACATGTCACAATTAGACTGAAAGAGTCTGGCTCCAGGGATATCCACGTCTCCTCTCTGCATGCCTCAGGTGTGAAGTCCTTGGCTTTGTGAGCTATCTGTTGTTTCTGTGGGAATTGCTTTTCGCAGCTCCAGCCTCTGTGATCGCATAATCCTTAACAGCCCCCCTCTTGATGTGCCCAGAAGGCACATCTTAACAAAATAGTCCAAATGTCCATTAGACCCCATGTTAACATAGTTGAAAACACAAACTAACAGATCATTAGGTTGATTAAATTAATTCTACTTGCCTTCTGATAAATTCAATAGTTTTGTTGGACTAAAACATTGTTCCGTTTAAACTTTCACTGGTTGCTAAAAGGAATGAAAAACAGATGATTGATGTGTTCTGAGTACACTAACTTACCATTAACCTCGGAGATTCTTGAAACTCCAACCCACAATGTTTAGAAGAAAAGGCTTTATTTGGGGGCTGGTGTCATTAACGACGTTATCACTAAAAACAGTTCGCCACAGATTGGCTGAGGCTAGTTCTGCAAGGCCTGCTTGTTATAGACAGGCCCCTGCACGGACACAATTCAACTGGCATAATGACCCCCACAGCATGTCATCGGGTTACGCAGGACACCATTAATGAACCATTTAATTGATTCAGGTTTGTTGAGTCGGTGAAAAATGTTTTAGACATGACAGCTGAAAGCTCAATCTAAAAGGCCAATTAGCTGTTTAACTTGTGAAGTTGTGCAGTCACACTTTTTTTCAGATCTTAGATGAAGGTAAATTGTCCGTTAGCCGTTTCCTGTCTGATAAACAACCCAGCAGGTTTGATCTTTTAACTTATTCAGTGTTTAGACCCTTTATATGACAAAATCACTTGTCCAGCCTTTGTGGATATAAAAATCCATGTTATGCTGCAGAGCTGTTATAGAGCAGCTAAGGCTGTATCCATAAAAAGCACCCAGATCAATACCATGATTATTTGCACTAATCCATCCATGTCTTCCCTTTTTGATGAAAATGAATGTACTCATAGAAAAATAGCTCTATTTATCGTTTTTGAATATATTAATTAAAATATCGTAATTGAGAGCAAATTGGAGCAACGTTGTGATTAAATCTGATTTTGATTCTGACAAAGCAAGGATTTTATAGCCCCCCAGTCGTGATCCTTGGGTGTTTTTTGATTTTGTAATTATTGGATCATGCATTCTTTAGTTATTTATCCTTTAGTGTTTGTATATTTTTACCTTAGTTTGTGAAATATAGTTTGTGGACCTGGGGTCCAAAATGATCCTGGACCCCAGGTTCATTTTGGACATTTTTTTTTTAGTTTACATGTCCTGCCATTGGTTTTGAATATTCTAATTATTTATTTTTTTGCTTCCTTGCATAGTCCAAAGACCGTGCCAACTGTATTCTCCTTCTCGTAGTTTAAGATCCTCCAGCCAAAGACTGGATCTTTTCAGGACCAGAGGGGATTGGTCTTTTAGGGCGGTGGCCCTCAGACTGTGGGATACGTTTCCTTCATCTTTACGCTGTCGTCACTCTCGTCATTCTTTTAAGAAGCAGTTGAAGACCCATTTGTTCAGATTGGATTTTAACTAGTTTTATGCCATGATGTTGCATTTATGCTGTGTTATCTTTATTATATGTTTTATTTTGTGTTGTTTTATAGTTGTTTTTGTTGAGCGTTCACACTGAGCCTGGTTCTGGTTCTGCTGGAGGTTCTCCTCCCTGTTAAAGGGGAGTTTTCCTCTCCACTGTCGCTTCATGCATGCTCAGTATGAGGGATTGCTGCAAAGCCATCAACAATGCAGACGACTGTCCACTGTGGCTCTACGCTCTTTCAGGAGGAGTGAATGCTGCTTGGAGAGACTTGATGCAACCTGCTGGGTTTCCTTAGAGAGGAAACTTTCTCACCAACCTGGAGGATCTGATGGAGTCTGACTTTGAAAAGATCCTTGAGATGACGTGTACTATTAATTATCACTATATAAATAAAATTTAATTGAACTGATTTGAATTAATCTCACCCTATAGGTGTGGATGCACCGGCCTTTGTTGGACAGCTGATCTCTGCAAGACCTCCAACCCCTCTCGCTGCTCTGCAGAGCAATGACCCTCTGCAAAATAAAGCAGCTGTGGATAATAAACATATACGTGTCACATTGGTCAGTCCACTTCATCCTCCTTGAATGGAGCTTTAAAAGTCCAAATCTGGCTGGGAGTAAGACCAATTAAAGCACGTGCCAAAACGAGCCCCCCCGGGCAGCATATTCCCGGCACAGACACCAAACCTTGCCGAGCCTGTAGGACGGCCAGTTTTACCTGCAACCACTGCGGTTCAGCTGGTGGTTGGTGGAAATTTCCCACTGGCTCTGTGATTATCTAAACAAAAAGAACAACAATAACGCTCTGGAAAGGATACCACATGTCTTTGGCTGCACTTCAAAACCCTCAATAAACATGTCTGAACACGAAGCTTAAACGCCAGTGTGATTCTAAGGAGCTGTGAAAGAAACGAAACTTTGGCCCTATTGTAAAATCCCTCTAACTTTCGTTTACTGGTTAATATTATAATGATGCCATGCCTCGGCTTGATTGCAGACTTTTTGTCTGCAGGAGACAAACAGTCGAGTAGAGAAGTGGCTCTTTTGCATTGCTAACTTTCAGTTCTTGTGAAAGGGACCTTGGCATTTAAAATAAATAAGACAAACAGACATGAGCTACATTTTAACTCATTAAGAACAGCAGAAAAAAGTTGAATCTTAGCAGCACCAGCAAAGCGAACGTGTCTGTCACTTGCTTGTCCATCAGCATGTTTTAACCTCTTGTTTGTTTCCTCGTAAAGTGCCAGAAATTGTGTTACTTCTTCATGGGTGCGTAACAAAACAAGATATTATCAACTTTCATTCTGAGTGCTTGGACAGCTTCCTCCAAACCTGTGCCAGAAGTTAGGAAATCTGAAATCTAAAGTTCGAGCAGGGTGAAAGAGGCGTCTGTTTGAATTCCATCACTGCGGCTCAATGCTCACACTGAAACTAAAAAACACTGATAACTTAACAGATGAGTGCTTGCTCGTTCTTGTAAAGCATTTGATAAGAAAAAAAGTTATTTAGGGAGTTCATGTTTAGGCTGTTGTCTGCGGGAGACATTTTACTGTCTCAGGTAGAAATGATGCACTGACATCAAGCTGCAACACCAGCATATCAGACCCTTTGGGAGTTTTTGTTTTCACAGTGTTTTGTAAAAAGCATTCATGCCCCTTGAATCTATTCGTAGATCGTCTTGTTGCAGGTTTTGGAAATCGCACAACTGTGTATGGCCCAAACCCGTGGAGAAAACTCATCAGAGAAGAGGTTTTTCTGTCCGCGGCTGGACGCTGTTGAAGCTGTTTTGGGAGTCAGCCATTGATGGAGAACAACATGGACTAAACAGCCTACAGAAGAAACTGATGAAAGATCTAAATCCCAGAATTCATAGCATTGACCTGTTTCCATAACAGCTTTTAGGAAGCAGATGTTTCCCAAGAAAAGACTGCAACTCTATCGTAATGCGTCTTTTGGGTAAGGACTATTTAGCCAGAGCAGATGTGCGTTAGCGGTCACCATGATAAGTGCCTTACTGGTGCCAAGGAGCTTTAAGGAGTCCCATAATCCTTTGGGTGAAATGATGTATAAGCACAGCCTAGCTCATTGAAAATAACGAAAATGTCGGCAGAGAACAGAACGCACATTTCACACGCATCATCCACGTAAGGATGTATGAGTTAAAGGCTGTCCAAAATCAGCACTGCAGTCCGGAGCTCAAGGAACAGGAGCTATAATTAGACGTTTTTTTAATGGAACCATTATTTTGGAAGAGACCTTGGATCCAGAATCGGTAAATTCTGCCGACTGGCTTCCTGACAGTAGATTAGAGGTTGGATCTGGACAGAGAACATTAGTCTAGAACAACAACATTTAAATAATGTTGATATCATTATGTGGCGTTTACCTACTGGGCCGATAACAGGACACCGAGCCTTGAGGCTACAAAAATAGTTTTTGGTTGTGATTTTTAAGCTGCATCAAACTTTATTTAGTGTTTAAACCGTAATTGTTTTCCCTTCATCCCTTTACAATAAACTGCATAAATGTCCCCTTAGTCCTTAAAATGTGCTAAATTGTGTCTCTGTTATCTGCTAATGCTAATGTGATTTTTCTTTGCTAGCTAAACCGCTAACCCCCAATGTGACATCATCATCTCTGCCAAGACGCCATCTTGTGAGAGTCCAGAAATGTTTCTTGGTAGGTTAGAAATCATTGACTGAGGGATAATCAACACAACATCAAGAATCAATGGTCCAGAAGGTTTTTGATGTAGAGCTTAGCAAATTATTGATTAAAATATAATTTTATCAAAACATTGTGAACTGGTTGTTTGAACGGCAACTAATTGTTCTTAATTCGTTTTAAAGCTAATTTGACATCATTCAAAACTCCTCATAGCAAACCATGGTTCATCATGTTATTGGTTTCAGTTTTATTATCTGTTCCCTTTTTTCTGTAATTTTGTTATTCTCAATAGGTTAGTTAAAGGTCAATTTATTGACTGAAGTAATTTAACTAGGAGTTGAAATATTTTGTTGATTGTTGTATTTTGGAGAGAAGTTTCTTGTGTTTATTCTGTATAAGCATGCAGGACGGGCTGTTTGAGAACACCAGTGCGCAAATTCACTCCTTTATCTATTCTATAATATCACACCTCAGGCAGGAATCCATAAAACAAAAACTGACTGAGACCGAGAGCTGTTTTGCTATTATTTCCTGATGATCAAATGGCGCCCCGATATGGTTCATAATTGCCTTTGGCACTCATTGTCATTCATAACCAAACCAACCTTATTGTTGCACAACAGCTGTTTGACGTGATGTGAAAATGGATGTAGCTATATACAGCTGCAGGCTACAAAAGACCTGAGAATGGTGTGGAGGTTCATGTTCCACCAGGGCAACAACCCTAAATATTACAGCCAGAGCTACAAAAAAAATATTTATATCAAAAGATATTCTAGAATATCTAGAATGGCCTAGTCAAAGTCCAGAAGTGAATACAACTAATCAGCCGTTGCAAGTATTTACAAACTGACATTGATGGACACCTGTCAATTCAATCTGACTGAAGAGGAGCTATTTTGCTAAGGATAATGGACAGAAATGTTCACCTTGGCAGAGCAGAGCGATAGCCTCAAACACAGAGATTTGGTCAGTTCCCAGCCGTGTTTCCCCATTTTCTTTCTGCCCGTTTCCATTCATCACTTAAAGAAGGTCAAAAGTGCAAAAACAACACAAAACAGACAAATAAGTTTCTAGATGTACTGCAAATCTGGTTCTAAAAGTGCAGAACCCGGGTGCTGGTGAAGATTCTCAGTCATCCAGGTCATGATCATTAAAAAAAAAGTTAAAAAACAAAACAACTGGACTTAAACAGCCAACGATGACCCTAATGACTCCTCATTGCTAATGTGTTGACCAGTTTTCGGTTTAATTTGCATGTTAGCTACGCCATAACAACGCCTTTTGGGCAATAATTTAAGCTTGGAACTCCACACTACTCTAGACATTTGAATTGAGAACGTTTTTCTGGATGGGAAGCGAAACGTCTTCAAACTGAGAAAAGAAGTCCAGTTGTTTTGTTTTTTTTAACTTTTTTTGGGAATTTAGAACCAGGGGTTCGAGGTTTGAATACAAATGCATGCCATATTTTTCTGATTTCATTGTCCCAATCAAACATACATTAAAGTTTGTAGTGACAAAAAGTTTAAGTACTATTAATACTTTCACAGTAACACTGGTAACAATGAGGAATGAACTGACCTTGTGTATAGGTCACTTCTGGAGTTCTTGAAAAGGAAAAGAAAGAGAAAGCGGAGACATCAAGAGGCCCCAAATGGACGAGTGTTCCTCCCAACCCAAACATGTTCTACAGTAAGATGGAAGAGTTTTATTGTTCTGCGTTCAACTCTGCAGCGACGGCAGCCAACCAGTGCTGCAGCTGTTTACACGACTCCGTCCCCCAGATGGACACTTTCCCAGCTGAGTTTGTAATCTCTCCCATCCGCCCAGCCGTGCAATAAAAATAGTTGTCCTCCTCTGATCACGGTCTGAGTAAACTGTGATTTCTCTCGGCTTACATTTATAACTTCCTCAGTGGTTTCTGTCCCTCATCATCAGGGCAGCAAAAGTCAAAGTTTGTTCGATTTTAGAGGAAAACTGAACCTTAAAAGTCTCCTTCTAGGAAATCACGTGGTTACCCCCCCACCCCCCCCCCACCAGGCATGCTAATGTTGTGTCTCCGATGTGGGAACTGCACTAACCAAACTGTGCCAGACGAGGGGGAGGTGGTTGTCTTCAGGGTGTTTTGTTAATTGGTAGTAGTTTTTTTTTTGTATTTTTGCTTGCTAGAGCTAGCAAGTGTATTTCTGTGTTTTATTCGTTTTAATCTGTGTACAGCACTTTGGTCAACGGTGCTTTCTAAACAAAGTTGTATTGTGTGAGCAGCAAATGAATGAACAGATCAAGCCTCTATAGAAGCATGCTTGTGCATCCTCCTTTTCTTTGGATATTGACCAACACGTGTCGTTTGTTCCGCCTGGTTAAGCTGAGCTGATTCATCAACCCAAATATTGTTCACAATGATGCAACCCATGTTTCATTCAGAGGATTACAACGCAGAGGCTGTTTTCTTCACTGTTTTTGTCTTACAATGTGGGTCAACTTGTGCTGCAACACCAGGCTTAGTCTGGCGCTGTACAGTCATCACTCTGAACATCATCCATCAAATTGCAATATTAGTGACTCAGTTTGAGAAAAACTTGATTGGACATGCATGAGGGAACTATGCCCTCACTAACATGGTCTTTGAATTTACTTTATTTTACAAATAAGCATCGATGATAAATAACTAATGTGTTCAATCAGTCTGACCGGGATAAACCAAGTGGACTGGATAGACGGGGGATGAACTGCATTGTTTTTAGGTTTAGTCATTGCCTGGGTTCATTAAAGTCAGACCTAAATATGTATGGCTTTGTTTGTCAAATTATAAGCACCTGTTGAAAAAAATTACAATTAAGCAGGTATTAAACAAATTTTCATCAATCCGAGGTTTCTACATAAAAAAAATATTTATTGGTCTAATGCATCATTTTATTCTTATATGTTGTGTTTTCATTAGCTAAAAGTGAAATTAAATAATAACAGAATAAATATGTCTGTGTGTAATAAATCTATATAAGATGTTAAGTTAGTTATTTTATCTACGTTCCAATTTATGACTATATATTTGTTTATCTACTATATATATTAATCAATATATGGAGGCTAACAGGTCCCAGACATGATGAAGACAACTTAAAAATTATCATTTTATGACACCACTTCCTCCTATTCTGGTTTGCGGTCTCCAACAACCGGTCTGTGGGCCGGTGGAGGTTCGTGCATCAGTTGGTACCAGGCCGCACAGAAGGAATCAACAACTTATATTATTTTGGTTTTACATGTTATTTCAGTCTGAAAAATGTTTTAAATGTTTAAATGTTTAAAACTAAATGGATACTTTCTACATTTGACTCACTCTTGACACAGG